>NW_026695246.1:1200000-1800000 GCF_021218885.2 Marmota monax | reverse complement strand
TAAAAACTACTAGGAATTAGTAACAATAGCTCATAATAACTAATACTAGCAACTGTAAGTTACTACTAGTCTTGTTTATATAATATTCATAATATAAATAAAATGTATCCATTTTATTTTCAAAATTTATTGTTTTAAGGATTGGGGATATAGCTCAGTTAGTAGAGTGCATCCTCATATACACAAGGTCCTGGGTTCAATCCCCAGCACCACAAAAAAAAAATTCCTTGTTTTATATTTTTGTAAAAATATTAGACATTTATATCTTTCCTATAGGATTACCTAAAATAATATTATTTGCTCCAGATGAATTATCTCCATGTAGAGGTAAATATAGCTATGTATTCTAATTCAGACCTTAAATTTGAACTTTCTGCTTGCATGGAAATTGAAATGAGACATTCTTGTTGGTTTCTGGAGCAATAATTGGATTTTTAATTTGTCTTGTTATATACATTATGATTTCACAAATTACATTGTAGAGTAAATAAGTACTTTTCGATGGATGAAAGCAATCAGAAGTTAAAAATTTCTAATGTTTACTGAATACTTGCTGACATACTGTGCTCAAAGGGCATATAGGCTTGGACTTGCTGTATCCAAATACATCTCTACATCTAGCTCAGATATGCTCATCTTCCATTCTTGTTCATACCCTTTTGCCTCTCTTTTCTGTTGCAGCCCAATGCAATTATCCTGAGACATTGAACACAGCAGTATTTTAATACACTGCTCATTTGTGATGAGACTTTCAGAAATGAAAATCAATAATGGAAAAAACTATAGGTCAAAGTTGAAAAATCCTGGTTTCTGCCCTTTATAAATGGATTTTCACCTTTGTCTATTGCCATATCAGCTGGCTATGGAAAAATTAAAAAAAAAATAAAGATCGTCAAGGAGCTGAAGTATATGTTTATATTGATCTTTCCCAGTTATTTCTTCTATTCCAATAGTGACTCAAAGGACTAAAACATTTTGCCTTTGGCATTCCCATTTCTTTTTGCCTCAGGATTTCCCTTTCTTTTGACTCTTGCCATTGCCTCAGATTTTCTTCAAAAATATGGCTGACCATTTAAAGAAGAAAAAAATGTTAATATAGAATGGATGCTTTTAAAATCTATGATATATCTAAAAGTCATTGCTTCCATGTGAAAAAGACAATACTTGGCTTATGAATATCTCATTTTTGCCATAAAGATATTTTGGCATTCTAATATAAGAAGTGGAAAATTCCACCTGCAGATTTCAGTGTTAAAAATACAGTGAAAACATTCTGCATATAAAGTTATTCTCAGTGTCAGGTTGGTAAAGGTGACTGCTTATACTCAGGATTGTTACTAGAATACCTCCCAATAATTCAGCTTCAGAGAGATGGTTAAAGAGATGGGGAAACATCTAATTCTTTATATTTGTCTCATCATTTTCTTAATCAAACACACTGTTTTACAGAATCACTGAGCACAGAATGATGGAACATCTACTTTCCCAAAAAGATGATACATTTCTGTACCTCTCTCATTTATGCTCTTAGCTTTCTTTGGTGATAGGTAGTTCAAAGGATAACTTCTTTTGTTTTATTTAAACATCATTTTCAAACATTATACTTTTCTGTACACATAACACTTTTTTGTACACATAACATTCCTCTGTTATGGAAACTCCCTTTTCATCAATTACAGACTTAATATGTTACTAATTTCAAATATCATGTAAATACTTATTTTGACAAGAGAATGTTAGTAATTTTATTACTCAAAATAATCAAAATCAAATGTTGTTTTATACCTACTGCTTTCTTCAGCTGTCATTTTGATTCCCACTTAAATATTGATTTTAAGGCAGAAACAGAGAAATTTATTTTTTCAAAAATGTACATAGATTATACATAACACTTATGTACAGACTGCATAAATATGTGTGTTTCATGCATTTTCAGTAGTAGGGCAGTGTGGTCTGCAGACAAAAGATAATGCCTAGGAGAAGTTATTGCTTTCCCATAAAACTTTTAATCTAGATGAATCCAGTTTTCTAGACAAAAGGGAAAAAGCAAATTTAGAAATTGTTCTCACAGGAGATTCCAGCAAAATTTTCTAAGATGCTAAGGTACCACTAATAGCACAATTTTAAACTTGATTTCCCTTTACTTTACTGCAGATACTTTTATTGACTTAAGGTATATCTTATATGGTCTAATATTATTTTCCCTGTATAGCCTTAGTGAGCACCCAAATATGAAACTATGAAACTCCCAAGTCTGTTCTCCTTGCTTATTGAAATAATACATTATATTATTGTACAAAATGATGGAACATTTTCAAAGTGGTGCTGGGAGCCATTAGCCAAGTAGGTATGACAATTTCCTTGCCAGCGTACCCCATGTTGCAGTGACATTGAATGTAGGTGACCTTGTTCAAGGACCAAGGCGGATTAGGGCGTTCCCGGTTTAGGTTCCAGGTTTAAGGTTTAAGATTATTCCTGCTGGGAATAGGGCGTATCCTGCTGCCTGAGTTCCCCTTGAGTTCTCACGGGATTCAGACAGTATATTTTGGAGATAGAAGCCCAGTAGTTTGAATCTACAAGCTGTGTGGTGGCTCCTGATTTTGTGCCCAGCCAGACTGTGGCATTTGGTGGCCCGTACGGGGAACTTCTGAAGCTTAGAGGTAAGTGAAATTTCTCACCCTTGAGGAAGAGAGAAAGAATGGGTCACCAATTCAAAAAACAATGTGTTATTGTTTTGATTTATTTTGTTTTTATTTCAAGTTGCCTGTTCCTAGAACTTTCTCAGGCAAACTGGGGAAAATGGTTGACTCAAGGTTTGAAGTTGTTAGCCTCCCAGCAAGAGAAATTGTTAGAGGAAGGAGGCACCCCAGTGAGACCAAGAACAATTAGGGCATATGTTGATACAATACAAAAATGTAGCCCATGGCTTTTTAAAGATGAGTTATTAAGTATATCAATGGGACCATCATGGTATCCTGTAGAAGGATTTTTCTTCAACAAGAAAGAGATGGCTAGTTCTGTTTACTACACTTGTCTAAGATCTTGGTTTTTACAGACATCTGATTAATTTACAAAGCTAAAGTGTTAAAATATCAACCACTAAATATGAAATCAAGTACTCTTTACTTATTAAGTTCCATAAGGTAATATATTTAAACATTATGTGTGTTTTCATAAATTGGTAAATGGAAAAAGGTTTAATATTGCTTTGTGTCTGTGTCTTTGCTAAAACAAGGTTACTAAGAGTTAAGATTCTATCATGTGTAATTTATATACAAAAAGTAGAAAAATTTTCAGTTGGGTTTCAATTATAGTATTATAGTATCATAAAAAACATGAAAGTCTTTCATCTTATTAAAGTGGAGTAATTTGTCTAAATCAGAAAGTTTATAAGAGTTGTTTCAAAATGTGAATTTATAAAAAGGGTTAACGGTTTAAAAAGAGATAGAAAAAGATTCAAGATGTGGAAATATATTTTAATATGAAAGGTTAAAGGAAAAATAAATGTTTCTAGATGAGATAATCTCTGTGTGGTAAAGTAAAAAGTTGTAAAATGCCATTTAAAAGGATTTTGAGGAAACTAGACTTAATTTAAAAGCTTGAGAAAGGAAGAAAGAAGAAAAAGATATTTGTACATGGCAGATTGAGACAAAGCTTCTTAATGGAGAAAAAAAAGCCTTTGATTGAAGGGCAGCCATGTAAACTAACATTAAAGCTATTTAAACAGAATCTAAGCCTCGTTTAAAAGAGTGAAGTTGTAGGTGGTGAAAAAGTACATTTAAAAGTACAGTATAGATGATAATTAAAAGGCTTTAAAAGGTTAAATTGAAGGTGGTTGAGATACCTTCATGGCAGAAAAAAGAAAGAAGAAATATAAAAAGATTCAAAATGTGGAAATATATTTTAATATGGAAGGTTAAAAGAAAAAGAAGTGTTTCTAGATGAGATAATCTTTGTGTGGTAAAGTAAAAAGTTGTAAAATGTCTAAGTAAGTTGCAAAAGGCTTTAAAAGGTTAAATTGAAGGTGGTTAAAATGCCTTCATGATGGAGGAAAGAAGCTTAGTTTATCTTAAAGGCATTGCTTAAAAAAATAAGAAGATAATAGGATTCAAGTAAGGTATTTCAGGTAGAAAATGCAAAAAGCTAAAACAACTATTAGATACAGACATACTTATTAAAGCAAAAAGAGGGAATTGGAAAGGGGTATATATCCCCCATAGATAAACTTAAAATAACCCTTTTTACTCTAAACTTTTTAAATTTGGATTCATCAGGACTTAGTGCTGCGGAAAGACATATGTATCCAAAAAATGTATATAAGCCTAAGGTACTTTGGAAAGATATTCTAACAGGACAATGGAAAGGTCCTGACCCAGTGATTGTCTGGAGTCGGGGTTTTGTTTGTGTGTTTCCACAGGGAGAACAGCAGCCGATTTGGATTCCAGAGAGATTAACTAAAACAATTTCTACAGATCGAAAAGAAGATGATTTGACTCAAATCCATAACAGCTGATATCCAGAACTCCAGCTTGGCCATTCTTACATCTGCGACAGTGATTAACCAGGATGCTTTTTTTCAATAGCTATTTTATTATTGCATTTTTCTACATCATAAGGTTCTATTTTTATTTTTTGAGCTCATACAAACCTAGGTTAATGTTTTTCTGATCAGTTTTATTTTTTGACTGTGGATTTTTTAAACATTGCAATGGAGATTTCACCTAGGTAAAGCTACAAGGCCTTTACTATTTTCTTATGTGTTGTACATTTGTGTACACTCTTGTGTTTTGTGTTGTATGTCTGTATGTGCGTATGTCCATATTTCTTATATGAGGAGCGATCATGAAAAAATGGATCCGAATTATTATTATTTTTTTTATTCACGTGATTTAAATGGTTTAATTTAAATTAGGTAAACAGCTGTTAAGGATTGTTTTTAAAGTAGGTTAACTGATCTGTTTGTTTACTTTCACCTTTCCTTTTCATTATATTTAATAATTCTTTTCAGGATAATGTCTCTTTAGCATCATTGCCAGAATTCCTATCTTCATCCCAGTGACGGTGAAGACAAAGATAAAACCAAACTACAGCTTCTATGATAACTATCACAGTAAACTGTATAAACTGATGCATCAATGAATATAACTCAACAAGTAATGCTCAATCAAGGAGTTAACTTACTTTGGGAGGAGATGGATTTTGGGAGGAAATGGACATATTGATAGATTCCTCCGCTTTGAACTGCTTGCAGAACTTGCCTGGACTATGTAACTATCGTTTGGTGCAGCGAATTGTGGTAGTGCTGACATATCTTTGCTGATGGTGTCACCAGTGATGCAGTTTTTCCCAAGGAGCCGTCAATTGGCTTGGTGTCCTGGCATTTCTGTATCCTCCTCCCTTCTGCTAGTGATGGTCTAAAATTTGGGGGCCAATGGCTTATGCTGGACCGGTAGTCAGTGACGGGTATGATCCAATTGCAGTGGTATCAACCTAAGACAGGAGGCTGACGCCTAAATGTCAGTTTTCCAATGACGGGTAAGAACCTTATGTTGAATTGGACAACCTACCAGGCACGGTCCTTAAGCCACATTGCTTGTTGTTTAATTAATCAGAAGGGGGGAGATGCTGGGAGCCATTAGCCAAGTAGGTATGACAATTTCCTTGCCAGCGTACCCCATGTTGCAGTGACATTGAATGTAGGTGACCTTGTTCAAGGACCAAGGCGGATTAGGGCGTTCCCGGTTTAGGTTCCAGGTTTAAGGTTTAAGATTATTCCTGCTGGGAATAGGGCGTATCCTGCTGCCTGAGTTCCCCTTGAGTTCTCACGGGATTCAGACAGTATATTTTGGAGATAGAAGCCCAGTGGAGGTGGATTTGGGCAGAGAACGTGGATTTCCCCAGAACATGATTGTAGACGGCTGGTGTGAGTTCGGGAATAAAGAGTTGCTGTTTGAATCTACAAGCTGTGTGGTGGCTCGTGATTTTTTGCCCAGCCAGACTGTGGCAAAGTGGAAGGAAGCAGAAGTTAGGAATGTTTAATGCATATTAATAGAGATCATTCCTTATTACCATTGTTTAGTTTGGAAATTTTAAAAAATATTTACTTTTAAGTTATAGGTGGAATATATATATATATATATATATATATATATATATATATATATATATATATATATTTAATTTTATGTGGTGCTGAGGATCGAACCCAGTGCCTCACCCATGCTAGGCAAGCCCTCCACCTCTGAGCCACAACTCCAGCCCTCGTTTGGGAATTTTTAATACTGTGAAATTGTGAATACTAGGAGCTATACTTCTAATTTTGAATTTCATATTTTTCCTGGGTTATAGGCAATATGATACAGAGGTAAGCAACCAGTTCTCTACAATGTACTGTGTTGCAAAGCTAAGATGTTGAGTGTGTTAGATTTATTGAATGCATTTGCAAATTGTGATATTTTCAATTTATGTTGAGAAGTACTGGTATTCATTGGACCATTAAGAGTTTGAAGTATGATGTGCATATGTGTTTATTTTAACAGCAAAATTGCATTTCTTTTCACAAAATAATAAAGCATTTTCAGAAACAATAAGACAAATCAAAATCTAGTCTTATTCTAGTTGTCATTTCATGATTTCATCAGGCTAGGAGTAAATAACAAAGGTAAGCTGCTTGCATACTACAATTAATTTGAAGCTTAGAAAAAGAATAAAATTTGAATGAACATGTAAGTGAAATGACATTATATTTTAAAAGAAATTGGAGGATGATATTTCAAATGTTGAAAACGACAAATGTAAAGTGAACAATTTCAAAAAATGCTGAAGTTTTCAAAGTAATGTCCATTCTCCTGATCTATAATATTCTAATTCATTTTATCAAAATAACTACATTATAAGATAAAATAATATTAATCACACTTTTATCATGTTTTTGAAAGAACTTAATTTTCTTTAAATATTTCAATGCCATGCTGTATTTTCAAATTAAGCTGAATGATCAGAATGATATATAATTATTACTAAGTATTATCAGGTTGTTATATAATTATTATTAAAAGTATAAAGAGAATCTTCATACCTATTGTTGTAGTTTCAATATGAAGTGTCTCCCAAAAGCTCACATGTGAGACAGCAAAGGAATGTTCAGAGGTGACAGGTTTAGATTAATCAGTGGATCAATACATTTGATTGTTTAATAATTTGGAAGGACTACTATACTAGTGACAATAAGCAGACAGGGTGTGGCTGGAGAAAGTAAGTTAGGGGGACATGCTTTGGGATTTATATTTTGTCCATGGCAGTCAGAGCTCGCTCTCTGCTTTCTGGTTGTCATGTTCTGAGCTGCTTTCTTTCACCTCACACTTCTACCAGGGTGTGTTTCCTCACCTTGGTCCCAGAGCAAAACAGTTGGACAACTATGGACTGAAACTCCACAACTGTGAGCCAACATATAATTATCCTTCTTTCTGTTGTTCTTGTTGTTGCAGGTAATTGGTCACCATGACAGAAAGTTGACAAAACCAAATATAACTTGGCTTCAAGGTGACAAATCTCAAAATGTTTATCCATTTTCTATTAGTTTAGAGGTTCAGAGACTTCAAGTTTTTTTTTTTTTTTTTTTTTTTTTTTTTTTTTTTTTTTGTGTGTGTGTGTGTATATATACTGGGAATTAAACACAGACCTCTTTTTATTTTTTATTTTGAAGAAGGGTCTCCCTAAGTTGCTGAGGTTGGCCTTGACTTGCAATTCTCCTGAGCTGCTTAAGACTGTTCAAATTTTCATTTAAAAGTGTTTCATAATTACATTGTAGTTATTTAAATCCTCCTTTTAACTTTTTTTCTTTTAAGATTCCTAGTTATCTGCCCATGCTTTAATATGATTCTATGGATTTTTAATGATGTATTTTTGACACTGAAAAAAATTGTTTAATATATAATAACATTTCACATGAAACCTCTGGATTTTGTATATTATGAAAGATTTTCACCCATTCACACCTATTTCTAAAAAAAAAAAAAAAAAAAAAAAAATATGCTAGTGTCTTTGCCCCAGGACCATTTCCCTTTACAATGCATATTTTTAACAAATACTTTTTTTTTTAAAATTTTACTTTTATACTTCTGGGAATACAATCAAAGTTCTTGTTAATGCCAGGCAAGTTCTCTACCATTGAGCTATATACCCTTATCCCACAAAAATACTTTTTCTAAAAATATTCTGTGGCGATTATAGCTCCTTTTATATCCTAATTATTTTAAAATAACTTCCAGGTGTTGCCTTCATCTTTTTGATAATTGATCATTTTAATATTGTCTCAGGTTTATTTCTATATAAGTATGCACTGATATTTTATTTGTCTGAACTAAAATTAGGATTCTAATTTTATTCATTAGCTTAAAATATTTTCCTCTATAACAAAGAAATTTGACATATGATCATTAAAATGAATATTAATATTATATGCAACTGCCAATTGTCAAAAAACAAAGATTAAGAAAGTCTGACCCTGTGCTTAGTTATTCAGTATCATTTTAAGAAAGATTCCCCAATAATAAAAACAGGGATTATTTGGAGTCAGCAAAACCACTTTATAATAACCACCTATAATTCTTATCACTTTTCTTTCTTTCTCTCTACTTTTGCCTCTTCCAGAAATAAGAAATGAAAATAATTTAAAAATTAAATTTTCAATAAATAACTGCTAAGCAGACAATATGACACAATTGTGTATCTTTTTAAGGTATTTGATTTTTTGAATTTACACTGAACTGGAAAAATATTTATCAGTGAATCACATGGGAGTATAGCTAATTGAAACATTTTCCTTTAAAGTAATATAACCTATGGGAAAAACTGTATACTAATTGGAATATATCTAAGTTGACCTGAATTCTAAAATGACTTTTGTGTTTTTTTTATAGGCACAGCATTTTATTTCATAATTAAAATTGCAGGTTGTTCTTCTTAACACTTTCTTTTTAAACATCCTATTCATATCATAAATACACATTTATATTTGATACATAGTTATTATTCTTACATTGACAATTTGATAAACAGGAATAATTAAAAGTTAACTCTGTTTTCTGTCAATTTCACTGTATAATTTCTTTATATTACAGAAATTTAAAGTAGAATCATAATTTTTTTTGGATTATGTTTGGTACTAGGGATTTTGAATCCAAGAGTTTTATTTATTTTTTTAACCACTGAGATACATTCTTAGAGCTTATTTTTTCTTTTTTCTTTTCTTTCTTTCTTTCTTTTTTTTTTTTTTGAAACAGTCTCACTCACTAAATTGTTGAGGCTGGCCTCCAATTTATAATCTTCATTCCTCAGCCTCCCAAGTTGCTCGGACTATCGGCATGAATCACTGTGTTGCACAGAATCACAATTTCTTAACAGTGCTACTTTTCAATCTAAAGACACATTTTTCTCATTATGTTCCTCCTCAACTGAAATTATGTTATAGTCCTGTAATATCCCTTTTTCTCCATAAAACCTGCTCAATTGATTTCAAATCTTTGAAATCAAATCAGATTCTGTAAATATCCTTCCCTTATATAACATAAAATTAATAAAAAGTATATATATATATATAGAAGTGGAAGTCAAAGTTGTACTTCTAGAGCCAAATAAATTCTCTTCCCAGGCAAAAGTCTCAGTTTTAACATGACTGATAGTAAACTACATAGTCTTTTCCCAAAGTAGTTTCTACTTTGACTTTCTTGTTTCTGTTCATTCATATTCCTGTTTATTCAATGTCAATAATTATTTTTGATGCCTTCCTTTCTTCCTCATATCCAGTGGGTTGCCAAATCCACATAGTCTTCACTTTACCTATCTTTCATTTGTACCCTTTCACATTTTTCAGCCTTGACATCCTGGATTTTGCACTGGTGACTTCCTGGAGTATTAGCAAAGTCTTCTAGTGGGTTTGTCTAGTCTCCTCTGTCTTGTTCCACACCCTGTCCTGAATATCAGCCTCATTCCTGCAACACTGCTTTGACTGAAGCACTTACCAGTTTCTTCTACAGCACCTTCACTGACTTTTTAATAATATAGGAACATTCAGCTATGAACCTGGTTGTTTGCCTTTGGGCTAATTCTGTATTCAGGTATATCAAATCTGGTGGATTTTCGCTGCTCCAAGTGCAGTGGTTTGCTTTCTGCCTGCTCATATTTATTCTTGCCATTTCTCTTCATGGAATGACATCTATCCCTAGCACTATCAATTCAGAACTCCTACACTCACCCCAGATGTCAACTCTTTTTTGAATTCTTCCTGATATTCACAACTTGTATAGCATTATTGTTTGTCATTCTTTTTTTTATATTTAGATCTTGCATCGTGTTTTCAGAGGAATTACACATTTTCTTCTCCTTACCAAATTTAAGATGCAGGAATTATTTTATGTATGTGTGTGTGTGTGTATTATACATGTTTATATATTTGCATATATATACAATATATATGTATGTATATGTGTACATAGATATTATATTATATATACGATAAATTTATTTCAGTGTTTACTCCAAGACAGTGATTTTTTTTTAATATTTCTTAGGTTAGGTGACAAGGACAATTTTAGAGAAATTATGAAGTCCAAGAAATTGTGTCAGAGAAAATGAGAAGTTACTTACAAAATTTGCAGAATCTTTCACAACTCTAAATTAACATAATGTAACAGTAAATAAAATACTGTTACTGCCAAACAATAGAAACAAATGATTGAAGAAAAAACTACATATAGCATCTAAGTGTAATTAATTAAAGTATCAATTTTTGGTTTTAAAACTTAGTATCATTAGGTCTGGGGGTGTAACTTAGTAGTAGAATACTTGTTTAGCATGCATGAGGCCTTGGGTTCCAACTCCAGCACTGAAAAAAAATGGTATTATTAATTACTTATTTGAGAACACAACATAATAAATTCTGTATAATACAGGTAGATTCTGGCAAAATGTTTACTTTCAAAATTGTAATAAATTCATTGTGTTCTATTGTGACTATATTACAGATCATATGCAAAAATAAAGCTAGAAAATTAATCTGAGTGTAAGAAAACATGAATATAAATTTTTCTTCAGATCCTTTCTCTGTAAACAATATAGATGCTTGTTGGTTTAATTACTTAATAAATTTTTAGTAGTCAAAGCTCCCAGAGATAACTATTATGAATGTGGGGCTTCTGCTACTAAGCATCTACTGTTATTTAAAGTGAGAATGGTCATATAATGATTTGTTACACATAATTTTAGTTTGTTTATAAACACAAACACACTGCCATATAAATGTAAATTTTCAGAACACTTACATAAAATTCTACCAGTATGAAAATATTTTTTAAATGTTTAAAATTCACACTTGTTTACTCCTTGTTATAATGTTTTATATACTGGATATTAGTTAAAAATAAGAAAAATACATCTTTGGGAAATATTAAAAGATGTATAAAACATATCTGTATAAAAAATGTGCACTTTATGTATGCATATTATAAAATATTAAATAATTATGTGTACATATGATATAATTTTTTTCTTTGAGTCTGGTGTATGTTAGGGTTTTAAAAGAAAATCAGAATCCTGATTAAGAAAAAAACTCAATCTTTAGACATTTTTTGTGGGATAAAATTAGATCTCCTTTTCTCCATATAAAAAGCCTATTACTCTTACCGGCAGCAAAAATAACTTTGAACACATAATATGCTCACGCAATATTCATAGTGAAATTTCTTCAATCCCACAACAGGATTGAGAAAAATCATTGGTTCTGAATATTTGTATTTTAAAAAATGCATCAAATAGAATGGATTTTAAAGTAATGCACTAATCTACAAATAATAATTAATTCAGACACATAATTGGTAATGTTCATGGACACTGTACTGTACCTGACAGCAAAATGTGTTGAGATTCAGGGGAAACTGCCAGAGAGTTAAGTCACTGACTTTATCATCAGTTACTGAGAACTTTAAAAAGATCAGAACAAAGCCAAATGCCAAGTTTCTTCATTTCAGTAGCAGAAAATTATTTTTTTCTCATTACCTTCTTATGTTAATAGATGAAGTAAAAAATAATAATTGATTTAGCTTTGAAAATAATATAGTTTCTATTTTTCCTATTTTGCATAAGAGACATTTGAAAAATTATTGGGAGTACAGTATGATATAGCTCCAGAAAATATGAAGAGACAAATCAATTTTTTTGTGTGTCTATGTATATATGCACATGTAAACTCACGTGCATACATATATTATATATGTTTATAGGTGTATAAACATAATAGACATATAAGGCATATATATAATACATAAAAATGATTTACTAGGTCTATTAATGGTGACTATTACCTTTGATAAGTAAATAACAACAATAAAATACTTAAATTTTTTTATGGAGTTCAGAATCTAGACTTCAAGCCTAACAAAACTTTTCTCTTTTTTCTACTTCTTGTTTTGTTTTCAATTTACCAAGGGTTTTATATCCTACTGCTCTTTTGCAATACATTGTGAAATGCGTTAGAAATTTGGTATATACTTCTTACTTATTTTTATGCCATGAAATTCAATATTTTACATTCTGATTTAAGAATCATAATTCCAGATTTGTAATTTTTATGTGTTTTTAAATCGGAATGACAAGTATAAATTACATTTGACGTTATGGATGTTGAATATGAAAAACTGTCAGTCAGAGTTCAGTAAAGAATCAGAAATCATACCAGCAACCAGAATAGATAAATATCAGGTTACCATATAGTAATTAGTAACAAAGGATTTACTATTAAAAGCCTTGAGGGGCTGGGGTTGTGGCTCAGCCATAGAGCGTTCGCCTACCACGTTCAAGGACCTGGGTTTGACCCTCAGCACCACGTAAAAATAAATAAAATAAGGGTATTGTGTCCAACTGCAACTAGGAGATAAATATTAAAGCAAACAAATAAACAAACGACAACAACAAAAGACATACTAGAGAGAGTGCTGAAGAATACAGCATTAGTGAATATAGGGAGAAGTCACTGTCTCTAGCATTCATGGTGAATACTTTAGAAGTATACTTTAGAAGCAGGCTTGCAGTAAACAGGACACACACAAGCACATACCACATCAGAAAGGATGTAATTATTGTACAGTAGACAGTGGTGTGATTTGACAAGGTGCTGCAGGTTAGAATTAGTAAGAAAAAATAGCCCCCTTCCAAGGTCTTGGTGAAACTCCTTGGAAAGTCCCCCAAAGCACTGCTAGTGAGATTTGTGTTACTGTTCTCCCTTCAATTGTCATGAGATACTCATTAATTCCTTATTTAACTCTAAGGTAGGAGAGAAAACTTTTGACTACTGTTTTGTGAGAGAAATTATTGGACTCTTGACTTTCTGAGTCTGGCTTATGTCATTTAGCATAATGTTCTTCAGTTCCATCCATCTATCAGCAAATGACATATTGTTACTTTTCAATATAGCTGAGTAGATCTCCATAGTGCATACTTACCACATATTCTTTATTCATTCCTCTGTTGACTGACAGGTAGGCTGAGTCCATAGATTGGCTATTTTGAGTCGTGCTGCTAAAACACTTTCTTCTATTCAACCAGCTCTTAGAGGAAGATATATCTGGTAGAGCTCATGTTTTCTCAATGAGATCTTTTATCATTATTCCATCTATTCCCAAAATACTGTAAATTGTGTTTGTAATGGAAATGATACAGGAAGAATAGGTTGAAAGGACCAATATGGACTACTGGGCTCAATTTTGTTTTTAGATGTGGGGCTTTTCACGACCATTAGTGAGCCAAAGTGTCCTGGGTATTTAGAAAAGATGCATATTCACATTTCTTTAAATAAAATCCCTTGGAGCACAATTTGAACTTTTTAAACCACATCTGACCTAACTTGCTTGACACTGAAAGTAAACAGTAGAGTAATAGCATTAGCTCCCAAAATGAGCTTCTGAAATATTTATATATTTTTTTTATTCTGGATGAAATAAGATCTATTAGTGCTGATTGTTGCCTAGAATTCAAGTCCACGTTATGGTTCCTCAAAATAGCCACCACACTGACAATAAAATGAAAAGAACATGCCATCTGATTTATGTTTTTTAACACTCCAGTGCCCCATAAGTTAGAAAACTCCCTTCAATTTCTTAATTTTTGTAGTAGTTTTGAAAAAGAGAAGTGTACATTAGATTTTGTAACCAGAAAGTTGCAGAAGTTGTCAAATTTCTCACTACAGATCTGTTTGTGTTACTGGAGATTTAGGTTTTTCTCGTATGTGGCTTCCTTTCTGCATATATTTCCTCATTCTATTTTCATAATTTTGTCAAATTTTAAAACCCAACCAGATGTGTTTTCTTTTAACAGAACAGAATCTAAAATGGTTTTATTTAAGAACAATTATTTATTTAATTTTACACTTTTATTTTCAACTTCTTTCTCTTTTTTTTTTTGAAGTTCATCATGAACTAACTCCAATTATTTTCTTTGTTTACCATTACCATTACAAGTGTGAGAAATTCTACTGGTCCATTTTCAGAATTTAGTTTTATCCTTAAATGTAAAAATGGCATGTAAGAAAGGTAGAGGGGAAATAGAGCAGAATGAAAAGTTATAAAATAACACCATAATCTTTGGATTTCTTTGAATAACCCATTTAATTAGCCATTCTGATCCTCCCAACCTGTATCTAATTATAGTCATTTAACTACAGTCCTTCCCTTTGCCCCCCCCCCCAATTTTAAAATTAGCCAATTGCAATCTTAACCCCCAAGCTCCTCTTATCACAGCAAGTGGCAGTGCTGCCTTAAAAACAGGACTGTCCTCACAATTGTGCTTGCTTGCCAGACTTTGTTTGATAGCACATTCATCTGCAGAAGTAAATTTTGCCTTTCTGAGCTAGTGTACGATTACATATTTGATTCTTCGTGAAAGCTTGGTATTTCTAACACAAGTACTGAAAGTCAGGAAGACTTCTTTTCTTGAACATAATTGCTTTTTTCACTCATAGGATTTATACACATTTCTTTTTCTTTTTTATGTTTGTACGGAGGTACCTCACACGTTTGGATACTTCTCATTTCTTATGTTTTAGATTAAATAACATCTCTTTAGAAAGTAGTCTCTCAATGTTTTACCTGAGAGTGTAAACATTTTAAAACAAAAACCCTTATTCACCTCTACCTTTAACTTTTGGCTCTTTGCCATGAGCACACAATTCCTTTAAAACAAAAGCTCTTTTCTCATTTTTTATTTCAAATGCTTCATCCTTGAGAAAACTAGAGATAGAAATGCTTGATTTCTTATTTCATATTGTGGAAATATCTTAATACATCAAAATAAATACTAAACCAGAAGTAGGATCTAACATAATTGAAAGAACTTGGATTAATAACATTTTTATATAAATGTGTTGACAATTTTTTACATTTTTGTTATTGTCAATTCAGTGTTTAGTAGAAGCAGATGTAACATTATGTAATTAACTTGCTCTATGCCTTTAGAAACTGATCATACAATTTGCTGATTTGAGTTTGTTCAAATATTCCAAAATTCTCCTCCCTGTGTTGTCATTTTTGCAAAGTTGTCATAATTTCCTAAATGTCTCTAATTTTTCTTATTAAAAACGAATAGTGTGAATAATTTCCATAACTCAGCCATTTTGGATCCACTAATTGCAAGCTCCTCCTTAGTAATTATCAGCCTGTTTCTGCATCATTATTTATTTCCTGACGAATGTAAAATAACTTACATTCTTTAAAACCATTGTTCCAATAAAACATTTTTGTTAATTTTTTTTTTTTTTATCTTTGGAAGCGTTTCTATTTTTCTCCACTGTTGTTAGGATTGTAGCCTTTTTCAACTTTAAAAATTTAGAAGTGTTCTCAGTAACAGTTATCCTAGTAGCCACCTTGTAGCAATCTGGAAGGAAAAAAAAATTAAAAAGAGAATAGAGAGTATTTATGTGCTCTTTTAACAAAAAGAGCATTTGGTGTCATATGCAGAAGTTCACTGATATGATTATTTATTTATACCAAAACATCAACAAGTGAGAAAATAGAATGAATAAAATGAAGATTAAAATGGTAGTTAAGGTCTATTCAAGATATATTATTTGTTCTTGTATTGAATAAATAGCTAGACAAACAAACATAAATAACTGTTATCCATTTGGGCCCTTTTCCAAGAATCTGTCAATTACTGCATCCATACAGACTATTATATATTAGGTGTACCCACTTTATAAAGTATGGTCACTTATATGTCTTCTAGTCAATTATGAGAGAATAAGTCTTATTTAATTATTGTTATACGGGATAATTGTGTCTTGGCTCACATTTTTAGGATTTTTTTTAAAGTTCATAATCTCCAGCAAATGTTTATTGTTGCTTCTTATGAAAATTGAGAAACTGATACCAGTACTACCTTCTGCTTTATGAAAATTTCTATCAACTATGTTTTGTGACATAGTAACTAAGTGTGTTTGGTATTTATGCAATATGTGTTTTGATTTATAAATTAATCTTTCAAGTTATTAGTATATAATACCTTACTGGGCTCTAAGCCTAAAGGCTGTCTTAACCCATGATTTGTTGTGAATTCTGTGACCTAATCAATTTGATTTTAATTTATCTCTATAGTGTCTTCTTCTTCATAAGTATCATTGACATGTTTTCAAAGAAAATCTGCTATACTTATGTTGGAAATTCATTTTTGCAATTTATTTTGTATTCAAAAAACAACTTTTTGAAGAATTGTGTAGTTCTGAGGCAGAAGAAAGGGTTAAAACAAGCAGAAAGGAAATCTGAGCCCCTTTCGGGTCAATTCTTTGATTAAGCAGGATCAGAAAATACAGCCCAAGCCAGACCTCATCAAAGTGAGGCTGACTTATTCCTGTACAAGCATAACAACTGAGAATGAGATACCCCCCCACACACACAAAAAAAAAGTACAGTAACCTGATTGGACCATAAGGCATAGAAAGAACTCATGAACACTGCATGCCTTTCCCAAGATTGGATTGAGGGCTAGCTTCCTTAACCATGTAGATCTATTAAAGCCCTAGATGTTTGCCACTCTCTGGGATCCTCTCTTGGGACCCTCCCACTTTGGGCGCTCTTTTGATTACTATAATAAATCCAGTTAACTTGCTCTCATTCTGATGTCCATGGATTTTATTCTTTGAATTTGCAAGACAAAGAACCCAACCCCATCCTCTGTGCTACAGTTCTATGAGTTTTAACATTGAATAGATTTGTTTAATCACCACCACAATCAGAATATACATCAGTTCCATAACCTTAGAAAACCCCTATCACCCATTTGTAATCACACCATCCCCTATTAATGGCAAACATTGGTCTTTTGCCTATCAGTGTAGTTCTGTCTGTTCAAGAATGTCATGTAAATGGAATCTTACAGTAGGTATACTTTCAAACGTGTGTCTCTCACATGTAACCTTGATATTGTTATCTGTGATGAGTTCTGCTCCCTCACATGTTGAAGTATAACATTAGAGAAGCATGCCAAGGCAAGCATATAAAACAGGGTTTATTTTTAAAAAAAGTTAACATAGATGTCTCTGGGGAGGAGAAGGGAGCCATAGCTTATATCTTGGTATCCCCAGAAGTGAGGTGTTCGGCCCTTTTTATATGTCCTAGGCTTCCTTTGTTCTGCCATCTTCCCCTTATCTCTCTCCTTCCTGCCCAGGTGACTAGGCCTAGGAAGTTCTCCTGGCACAGTCAAAGGGGAAGGGCAGGATGGTGCAATCAAGGACACATTAACAACCTTATTGTACCCTGTAGGGAGATTACCTGGGCAATAGGTTGGAGCCTAAGGCAGGTTCTTGATAAGAGTGGAGGAAAGGTAAACAGTTCAATGCTTTAGGGGACAGTCTCCAGTTTCCCAGATTCACTCAAAATTGGTCTCTGTGATCTAACCTGATTTGATTTACCTATCTATGCTGACTGCCTATCTAAATCTAGCTTCAGTACCAAACAACAACAACAAAAATATATAAAAGAAATTATTAAAAATGAAAAAGATAAGCCTTAGATTAGAAAATATTAATAAATCATATACAGAGCAAAAGATTTGTATCCAAAATAATTTTTGTCAATTAAGTCAGTGAGGAAACAGTTATTATTTTAAATGTATCATAAGTCAGTGTTAGAAAACAGTGGATTTTTTTTTTAATTATTTGTAAGTTTTTATCATCCTTCCCCACTCCCCCAAATATCAAGTGTTAACTTTGCTGTCAGATGTCCCTGTTGTACTTTTCTTGATCTATCAATTAGGTCTTTTTACTGTTTTCCTGAAGCCTTAGTAGAGAAACTGATTGAAACAATTTTTTTTCAAGCTTCAAAAAACTAAGTAATAATATTTAATAAGTTAAATGGACAAATGTTTAGCAGAGTTCTAAAAAAGTTATAAACTACTACACAAACTGAAGCAGCCTGAAGTCCCCCTCATCAAATTCTGATTCATGAAACAATGCCATAAAGATTTCAGAGGTGTTACTCAGAGAAACAGGTGTGAGTTTTATTAGAAGGGATAGAAAAGGGAAAAAAGGTGGACATTATCAACAGGAGAAATTGGGTCCTTTCAGACAAGAGAGGGACAGTTTACTCCTCTCTCCAGTTTTATTGGGGTCCCAGGGAAGTTTCCAGAAAGTCCAGACAAATCTACCTTGACTCTTGACTGACAACTGCCGCAGTCTGGCTGGGCACACAATCACGAGCCACCACACAGCTTGTAGATTCAAACAGCAACTCTTTATTCCCGAACTCACACCAGCCGTCTACAATCACGTTCTGGGGAAATCCACGTTCTCTTCCCAAATCCACCTCCACTGGGCTTCTATGTCCAAAATATACTGTCTGAATCCCGTGAGAACTCAAGGGGAACTCAGGCAGCAGGATACGCCCTATTCCCAGCAGGAATAATCTTAAACCTTAAACCTGGAACCTAAACTGGGAACGCCCTAAATAAGATTATCTTAAAACCAGGAACACCCTAATCTGCCTTGGTCCTTGAGCAAGGTCACGTACATTCAATGTCACTGCAACATGTCAGCAACATGGGGTACGCTGGCAAGGAAATTGTCATACCTACTTGGCTAATGGCTCCCAGCAGACAACACAGGAACTGTAAGGTCTATTCAGAAGAAGTGGGCTAGTGTTCAAAGTGGAAGGATTTAAGGAAATTGAGTCATCCAGTTTTTGCCTCAATTCTCCATTCCCTTAACCAGTTTATTATCCTTTGAATGACCCTCAGCAAACTCTAAGAGGGTGTTGACATTTCAGTTGCCAGGGTGATTGGGAAGAATGGCAGGTCCAGACCACCTGGTAGTTGGTGACATAATTTTCAAACAGTAGCTTTTCTTCAGGGGACATAATTGTGGCTGGGGGGAGGTTTTAAATGTATGGAACCCTTATCTTCCAGGTGCTTAGGTGTCAGATAAAGCACCCATGTTTTCAATTGCTCTTTCTTGTTTTTTCTGTTTCCTCATTCATGACTGACTAGCTACCAGACACTTTCATATGTTTTCATATTCAGTATACCAATAAATCTTAATCTACAGCTATTATAATCATTGTTATTTTAAAAGTTAAAAATATACTAACACTTCTTACTAGAAAATTAATATCAACTTACAATATTATTAAAAAGTGATATATTAGTCTACTAAGTTTTCCATAACAACAACAGCAACACACAGACTGGGTAGCATAAATAACAGGAATTTATATTCTCACAGTTCTGGAGACTGAAAATCAAAATCAAGGTACTGGTCACCTTGATTTTTCTGTAAGACATCTAATTATCTAAGACATCTTTCTTTGATATATAGGTTATGGCCCTTCTTGTGGCTTCTTCACATGGTAATCCTTGTGCTGGGCCAATGGTGTCTTTCTGAGTGTTCTAAAATCTATTCATTTTATAAGGAACAATTAGCCCTGGGTTAGGTCCTGCCCCAACAGCCTCATTTTAACTTAATTACCATGTTAAAGGCCCTATCTCCAGAGTCACACTGTGAGATACTGAGTGTTAGGGCTTTAATGTATGAATTTGGTGGGGTGGGGGGTTCAGCCTATATATACTACCAGTAATAATATGTATGTGTGTATTATTGTTTATACAATATATTACTTGACATTTTTAAAACAGTTATTTATTTTATATTTGGTCATTTCCATTAAAAAAAAATCAGTTTGCTCAATCTATTTACAATGATTATCCTGATCTTTTAAAGGTACTCAAACCTAGCCAGGTACAGTGGTTCACACCTGTTATCCCAGCAGCTCAGGAGGCTGAAACAGGAGGATCGCAAGTTCAAAGCAAATTTTGCAAGGGTCTAAGCAACTTAGTGAGACCCTTCCTCAAAGAATAAAAAAGGGCTAGGGAATATTGCTCAGATGTTAAGGGCCCCTGGGTTCAATCCCTAGTACCCCACCCCCCAAAAAATTAAACATGACATTAGTTAATAACATATGATTTTATGTTAATATTAGTCTTTACCACATAAGCATATATTAAATTGGAAATCCAGATATAATTTTTAGATAGCTATTAAACAACCAAGATTGAATCATCAATCAAAAATTCAAACCCTAATTCAATGAATAATTTGGAACTCACTCAAATTAAGTGAATTTTTAAAAAAAACGGAATAAAAATGTACTTAACAATTAGTACATATTTCAAATATAAATTGTTGATCTTTTACAATCAGTTACGGAACTTTTTTCTGAGTATATTAATTCAGAAAATATTATCGATAAAATTAAAAGTGAAACATATACTAGATCAAATGACCCTAAATTGCAGTGTGAAAAATGAGTAGTCTATAGTTTCACTTACCAATTTTCCTGCAGACATTAATCTGCATGTCCATAGCAGAGCCAAGAATCTTAATTCACTCACTTCCATCAATGTTCTACGATGGATTATATTAATTCTACTTTTAATACTCACTATTGGTCCACTTTATGCTTTTAGTATAGCCCATGCTGCTCTACCACTGTGACTTATTTTTAAAATGGACTTGTTCTCTCTCTTCCTATCCTTCCCTAATCTCCCCCACTTCCTGATATTGGGAAAATAGGATTATCTTTCTTCTCTCCCTTAAACTGAGTTACTTGTCCTTGAGCACACACACCCTCACTTAACAAGTAATTCAGACTCTGGGATGGCACCAGATCTAAGAATTGACTATCCCTCAAATTAACATGTGAATAACTCCAAATAGAGAACACCTGAAATATAGTCTTTGAATCACCTCCTTGAGAATCCTCTCTTCCCCTTCCTGGGCTGAATCACAGCCTCTCAGCCTCTGGGACAGCAATCCTTTGCTTCTCCCTTGCAAGCAAAGCAATAAAATTTCTTTTATCTTTTTCTCAAAACCCTGTCCTTGTTATTGGATTGGCATCAAGGACAAGGACCAAGCTTTCAGTAACAATACAATGGGAAAAACCGTTATAATATATGTATATCAAATATGATAACTAACCTACACTCAAGATGGAATGTAAATTGACCATTGTTGGTGAATAAGGACATCATTAGTCAAACAAATTTTAAGCAAATTCTTTTATAAATGAAAATCTAGTAAAAGTTTATGTGTAAATGGTTCACACATGGGGTTGAGAGCCTGAGCCATATATGACTACAGAACTACACTACAGTGACATAAACAGAACAACCTAGGCCCAGCAGAGCAGACATGGAAAGAGGATATTGCCTCCTTAAAAGCATAGTAAACAATTTAAGAGCTTGGATCTTGATATTTCATGTTATACTAAAGAAAAGAATAAATTGGAAAGAGTTTATAGCACCATTTTTGAGTTTAACTTCTCAAAGCGGGTGGGGGTGGGAGGGGGCTTTAAAATTGTTGTGCAAGGAGGTGGAGCCCAAATGAGAGTGATTATTTTGCTAAGGTGGCTAGAAATTGTGGGCAGGGCCTAGACAACAAGGAATGACAAAGAACCCTTGTAATTTGCTGAATGGTACTTGTCAATGGAATTCTGAACCGCACAAGTCCAAGGACATACTGCATGTATTCTTCTTTAAAGAATAGCAAAGAGCAGCTATGGGTAACTGAGAAAGATTTCCCAAGTTTACAGAGTGACAGAAATTCTGACCTATTCAAAGTTATTACTTAAACTAGCATCTCATTAGTTTAAAAAATCAACAGCAAAATGTATTTTGAGACATTTGAGGAGATTTAAATACAAATTGAATTGTAGTTGTTAAAAAATTATTGTTAATGTTAAGTGAGATTATGATACTGTGTTAACAAAATATTCTCTTTATTAAAATACATAAAGAAGCAACAAAGATATTTTCCAAAACAGTTACTTCTACTTGTTTCACTATTAATTGGCTATGTTTATAATTTAGAGATAGGTTTGATAGTAAAAAAATAATACAAGAACTATTCTTATGGCTTAACACTCAAAAACTTTAAGAAGCACATTAGGGGTAGAGGAGTATTAGCTACATTTGATATCTTATTTACCAGCCTGACATAGAAGAGAGAATAATGTTTTCTCCCTTTTTATCCCTCTTTTTAAAAGAAGCTCATGATTCTGGAGAAATGAACTGTCAGCAGTAGAGAAATCTGTCAGCCAAACAGAAACATTAAAAAGAGATATCTTGGAAAGTGATTTATGATGAAGGAGTCTGCTTTTTGAAAATTAACATCACACTGTATGTGAAATAAATTGTTATCCTAATTGAAATAATTATTTTGTTATAGTATTGTGATTAAGTATTAATATTATATATAATGCCATACATATGTAATATATTACATATAAAATATGTATATATAATCATATAAATATTATGTATGATTTTGAATATAATACATATATAGAATTTTGAAATATATTTAAACATGCTACTATACTCCAACTTTAAACATTTCCCAAGAACAGAAAAAATTCTCTATTGGTCATGTTTATGTGTCTGTTAGACTTTTCTATTATGCTACAAATAGGCAATTGAGTGTTCCTGAAATACTCCACTTTAATTGAGTATGTGTGAGTGTTGTTAAGGTCAGGGGATAAGTATTTATATTAACTGACTAAATTGGCAACAAGAAATGTGAAAGTTTTAGTTAGTTGATGGAGTTGAATTACCTTTTCTCCATAAACTTCATTAAGTTAACCATTGGGAGAAAATATTAAGAAAAGTTATATTCTTATTTAGGTTTTTAAGTACTCCTTTTGGAGAGGATTTAAAAGATAATATATTTAAAGAACTCTGTGTTAATGGCAGTTACCTTGTATTTTCTCTTGATTACAACCCCTGTTATTTATGTAC
Organism: Marmota monax; assembly: GCF_021218885.2. Lineage (NCBI taxonomy): Eukaryota > Metazoa > Chordata > Mammalia > Rodentia > Sciuridae > Marmota > Marmota monax. Next base: position 1,776,672 of record NW_026695246.1, on the reverse strand, counting down.
TATTCAATCTTTTCTTTAACTACTCACTGTTTTTTTTTTTTTCCAGGTACTAGGGATTGAACCCAGAGGTACATCCCCAGTCCTTTTTATTTATTTTTTTTATTTTGAGGCAATGTCTTAGTAAATTAGGGCTTTGCTAATTTGCTGAGGCTAGCTTTGAACTTGTGATCCTCCTGCCTTAATCTTCTGAGTTGCTGAGATTGCAGGTGTACAGCATCGCACCTGGCTAACTACTTAATTTTGAACTAAGTTTGTATTCACAGAAATTTGTAAATATTGTACAGAGAATCAGATGTACCATTTACCAGTTTTCCCCAGTGGTTACATTTTAAATGATTCTTAGAGGGAAGGGGGATTTACCACATGATGACTGTCAAGTGGGTGTAGATGTCTTGAAGACCTTGTTCACATCTGGAGTTGGAATTCCTTCCTACTTCTGTGCAGCAGTGGGATTTGAGGCTCCCACGCAGACTTTCACTGATATCTCTGGCTTGATGGGCTAGGAGAACATCACTGCTGTGCCCCATTGAATATACTGATTCCTAGGGAGGTGACTGACACATTATTACTGGGCAATGGTGAAAATCCTGGTGATCTAATAGGCCTCCTTTGACATAGTCCCAGTGGAAAAGGAAAAGGGCAGCCTTCCAGATGACATGAAAAACCTTAGTTCCCTATATGACCTTCTGTAGAACAACTCCACACTGTGTGTCAGGGATAAAGGCAGTGGACATTTTATAGTTGTAGTTAAGGTAGATTTCTAAGGCTCTCCCTGTCTTTACTGGTATGGGTAGGGGTGGTGACCATAGTTTTTATGTGTATTTAGAACAATTGATTGAATATTCTCAATCAAGATAGAATAGGATGCATTGAACCTTTCCTGGTTCTTGGACTAGGGGATACTATGATTTGTCTCTCTTTTTTTTCCCTTCTTTTTACTTATTTACTTGTGCATTTAATTGCACAATTAAATAATTAAATATTTAATTGTCTGTGCCCACTTTTCCAGGTTGCTTGTTTCCACAGTTCCATATCTGAGATATATAAAGCATAAAGAAACTCACCACTCTGTAATTCCTTGGACCCCAAGAGCTCTAGCCACTCAGACTCCATGTCTCCACATATAACATATATGAACATAAAATATATGCTATATATACATATATATATATATATATATATATATATATATATATATATATATATTAGGATATATATATATATATATTAGGCTATATATAATAGATATTATAATATTATATATAATAGGCTATATGTGTGTGTGTGTGTGTATATATATATATATATATATACATACATGTTTGTGTATACATTACCAAAAATAAACCAAGTTGTTAAATTCCATGAAGTATAATAAAGGATGATATTTTAACTTTGCAGGAATGAGCAAAGATGAAAATATTTACTGCAATTTTAATGAACATCAACCAATAAATTTCTCAGTTCAGAATTTTCAAAGTCAACAAAAGCAAATTAATTAACGAAATGACCCTCATGGCTAGCTGGAGTATGCTGATCTTACCTTCACTTCTAGAAAGAAAACTTTCCTATAAACAGCAACAATAATGCCCCAGCCACCCCCACAAAAAAACTACAACTATTTTCATTCATTCTACCCAGTTATACAGTGGAGGAAGAAGACAGATTAATCTGGTATATTTACACACGTGTGAAAAAATATTCTAAATAAAAATACAAATAGACACATAAGTTGACTTTGATAGCTACTTTTCCCACTGATTTTATATATTTGATTTTGCAAAAGTTAAATATTGACAAATTTAATATTTCCTTCCACATGATTTATATGAATTAAAGATTAAAATAAATTTAAGATTTATTTTTTATGATAATTCTTATCAGGAATATATGCTCATTCACTTATCAAAACCACCAGTGCATTAAGAGCAACAACCTCACAGAAGTTTTATATTTTACATTAACTTATTTTTTAAAATGCTTTATTAACCTACTCATAAACAAAATTTGAGAAATTAGTATTCCTATTTATCATTTTTTTATTCCTGGATCTAAGACTAAAACACAAACTGTGATATGTAACAATTGACATTGTAATGTACTTATTTGAACTATTTCTAGAATGAAACTTTAGAATCTGAAATTAAAGCTTAGATTTCTACAGAAGCTACAGAATACACTTAACATTAAATGACATTTAGTAATAAATTATAATCAAAATTTAAGTTGTTGACAGATAACAAGCATGTATCATCCTTTTTTGGTTTTAGAAAAAGCAGGTTAAAATATTCTCTGAAATTTTCACAAATAATTTATATTAATAAAATATTGTTTCCAGCACTTTTAATTCCTAGGGAAACTAAGAACACAAAACTTAGTTTTGTGTAAAAAGAACATTTATATAGAGATACATCAAATGTTGTGTTCTCTACAAGTCCTCATTTTATCAAAAGCATGATTAATTTTATAACATATGATTTACACAGTAACAAGAAACAAATTATCCAGAAGCCAAGTATTAAATAATTAAGATGAAGTTTAATGTCGTGGAATTAACCAGGGTCTGGAATCTGACAAACATGTATTCAAATTGTAGTTCCTTCTCTTACAAATTGCAAGATCATTAACAGATTACTATTTATTTGTCAAAATCTATAATATCTCATGGATAATTTGGGAATAAATGTTAATTAGCTGGATTGTGGTAATCATTTTACAATGTTTACATCTTCAATATATCAGAACAGTGTTGTACACTATATGATATTTTATTTGTTACACATCAGTAAAGCTGGTGTGCAAAAACAATAGGGCCCTCGTGGAGATAAAAGTAGAAATTCACCAGGCACCAATTCTGTGGATGATACCAAATATCCTCCCACTTTCTCTCATTTCATTTTTTTTAAATACATAAGACTAGGAAAGTCCTAGAATTTGTAAAGAATTCCCAAAAGAACTTCATGTGAGTTCTGTTTTTTCACAAATTCTTAGATTATTTTTCCAAATCATTGGAAAAATGAATTAAAATAAAATTTTAACTTGAATCATAGACAAGTAAAGACATTATTATTGTTGTGTTATGTGCTTTACATACATCAAACATGTTGTGTTATTAAATCTCACTCTTGTCCCATGTGATTTTTTTTTTGTTTTGCTGATGTTGAAATGGATTCACAAAAGGAATAATTAAATCATCCTAATATATTTAGCCATAAAGGGAAATTCTTAAAATTTTATTACCTTAAATTAAAAATCCATACATTTTCTTTTCATTCTTTTTCATTGTCTATTCTGTTGATTGGTATAAAAAAATCTGTTAAGTATTCAATTATAAATTTTTACCCAGGACTGGTTTAATGTAATTAACATGGAATTAATATTTATGCAATTTTGAAGATGTTTTTCCAGTGGAATTGCTCTCTGATTTTTATGGAAATAATTCATAGATAATCCTAAATGTACTCTTGTTCTAAATGACTTTTTTTTTAACTTAAGAAAATACATAATATTGGCATAAGATCAATATTGGAATCACATCTGTTATTTTAGGTCGGGAAACACTTTTATCTAGGGACTCCTAAGTTTTGATTTAGGAGCCATTTTACTACAGACCCAGAGACAATGCTGCTTAGCTACCATGAGAACATGTGGCTGCTAAAGGGTCTACCCCACCCCAGCTCATGACATAACCCCTAAAGCATGCTTGTAAAATTCCTCTTGTGAGCTATAAAGCTGCTCTGTGAGTGCTGACAGGCTGCTGCTCTTCTCAGAGGGACAGCCTTGTCCGTTTGCTCCATACTCTGACAATAAATCTCTTGCGTGGGATTCTGGTGTGTGGTGTGGTCCTTGAACTTTGTGTGGACTTTGCAAGTGTCCTTTCACTGGTGCCATGACTCAGATTAGGCTCTTCCATTGACCCTGCTCTCCCTTTGGGGATCTGAGCTGCTTTGGGATCCTATACTCTGTCCAAGCTGCCCTCACTGTGAACGCATCTTCTATTTCTCCAAACCTTCAACTTCTCATCCACCACTGGCTGAATCAGGTTAAGTTCCCATGTTGATTCAAATGGCCTATGGGTCCTGGAAAGTGACTATAGAACGTCCAACACTCCCTAGGTTCTCTTTGGCGGGGGGCACAACCAATTATGGCTTTCAGAGCTATGGTTGATGCCTACTGTTGGCCGAGTCCATAGGCTTGGAGGGTCTCAACCCTGGTAAAAGATCTCTCTCACTCTGCATCTCCATTACTCTTTCAGCTCAAAGCCCTGGTGCCAGGCATATGGGCCTTAACCCCAGCTACCACCTTGAGGCAGTGACGGCTCCCAGAGCTGTTAGCTCTTCCTCATTCCATATAAGAGAACACAGAGGGATGCCTCTGCTTCTGCCTATGGACTCCCTCTTGCCATGGGTGCAGCCACCTCTGCCATCCCCTCGGACACCCACTTGGGTTGCCTTTTAGCAAATTTGGACTCACTTCACCTTACTCCTGACCTAAAGGCACACAAACTAATTTATCTCTGCAACCAAATTTGGCCCCTTTATACCTTAGACAATGATTCCAAATGGCAGCTTAAGGGCCCTCTAGATCCAAACATTTTTGAAGGAACTTTTTCACTTTTGTCAGGGCTGGGGGAAATGGAAAGAGGGCCCTCTCTCCTCAGGTCTTTTCTTTCATTTCTTCTAAACTGTTCCTCTGCTCTTACTGCTCTCTGGCTCAGATTTGCTGGCTCTTTAACCCTCTCTTCGCGACCTCAGGACCCTCTCGAACCCCCCGATCTTGACCCCACTGATGAAACCCCTCCCTACCATTCTCCACCTTCTGCTCCAACTCCTCGGGGTCCTCCCTCACCTACTTTCAGTTCACCCATTACTCACTCTTTCCCTCACTTGGCCCCTGCTACCCATTCCACACCTCAGTGTTGGAGGAAGTTGTCGGGGTACATGTCCCTTTCTCCCTTAGTGACCTCTCTCAAATCAAAAGGTGGCTAGGCTCCTTCACCTCCAATCCTTCAGGGTACATAAGGAATTTCAATACCAAACCCAATCATGAAATTTAACTTTCCATGATCCTGTCCAACACTTTCCAACCTGAGGTTTGCAGGCGAGTTTGGGAGCAGTGTTAGGGAACAGCAGTTTTCCCCAGCTCCTTCTAGGCCTATGTCAGGTCTTTCAGTCCACCTGATATACTCACTTTCACTCTTGCATGGCCCCCTCTATCTCTCCCAAAATGTTTATTCAACTATGGAGTTTTTTTTGAAAAAAACATCTGTAACATTGGAATGGAGATTCACCTACAAAAAGCTACAAGGCCTTTGCTATTGTGTTATGTGTGCACACTGGTGTTGTCTGTCTACATGTATATGTGTCCATATGTGATGTACAGGATATCAAGATTGGCAGAAAATGAGTGCTCATAAATTAAAAATTGATCCAAATACATTTAATTCATGTGATTTAAAATGGTTCAACTTAGATTAGGTAAACAAATAAAAGTAAAGATTTTTTATTTAACTCACAAGTCTCTACATGGTCAAAGAACTAAAAAAATGTTGATGTCTATAAAATGTATAATATCTCTTGGTTCTAGGACTTTTCTTCGACAAAGAAGAAAAGGCTGATACTGTTCAATACACTTATCTGATATCTTGGTAAAAATAAGTAAAGTAGATTTGACATAGGATTACACATAAATGTGTGTGTTAAACATCTGATTAATTTACAAGGTTAAATTGCTAACTGTTATAATATCAAGTACTCTTTTTTTTTAAAATAGAGAGTGAGAGGGAGGGAGAGAGAGAGAGAGAGAATTTTAATATTTATTTTTTAGTTATCGCGGACAGAACATCTTTGTTTGTATGTGGTGCTGAGGATCAAACCCGGGCCGCACGCATGCCAGGCGAGCGTGCTACTGCTTGAGCCACATGTGCCCCAGCCCTCAAGTACTCTTAACTCCTTTAATTCCATAGGGTAACATTGATGGTTTTATAAATTGGTAAATGAAAAAACTTGGTTAATATAAAAACATCAATGTAATCATGGTGCTATTACTTGTCTTTGTATATTAAATGTATTCATATCTTCCAGGTATACAAGTCTTTAATGTAGAAGGTTTAAAAGAACATTATATCAAGCTGGTGTCTCGAAACTAAAGTTGTATGGTAATTTTATAACAATAAGGATAACAAATTTGGGGGGGATTTATTTATATCATTTAATATTCTTTTTTTTTTCATTTTAAAAGGGCCTTTTTTTGCCATTATACATGAGCTCTCTCTTTTTTGCCTTATAATTCTTAATACACCTTATATCGTTTAATATTCTATAAGTGGATCTATTATCAATAAGATTTATGAAGTTTTATGTTACTTTTAACACCATAGTAAAATTTAAATTTTTTTTTTAAGTTAAGGAGAGTCTAATCTATGCAACTCTGGGCCACAGAGCCTCCTTATCAGGGAGATTAATGAGACCACTGGAGAATGAAAAGCCAATCAGTGCACTTGCTACGAAGAGGAGGGTCATTGGAGAAGGGAGACATCCCTGATGCTTTCAAGGGAAAGCAAGACATGTTCAGCAAGACCTGCACCCATCCTAGTGCAAATGGCACTAGTGGGGCTAAGAAACTTCTCTCAGGATCCCCATGAGTGACCCTTGTGGGAACTAAGCTGTCTCATAGCAGAAACAAAGTCAATTTTGAGCAGCTTGATCTTAAACACCTAGCAAAAAAAAAAAAAAGTTAAACCAAAACACAGTCATTCCTGCTGGCCTCCTTGAGGTTATGGCAGGCCTAGTAACAGGTTGATCTTATTGATTTTTGTTGTTAAGCAGGAATAATGGCATTCACTACCTATTTTCATCAGCTCTCCAGTCAGCTGATAGGGAATATCCAACAGATAGCCAAGTCTATACTAACGCTCCAGAATCAACTGGACTCCTTTGCCTCTGTGGTCCTACAAAACTGCTGTGGACTGGACCTATTAGTAGCAGAGAAAGGAGGCTTCAGCCTATACCTACAGGAGGAGTGTTCTTTTCATGTCAACCAGTCAGGGGTAGTGAAGGACAAGATCCAAACAACTACAAGAGCAGCTAGAGAAAAGGAGACAACAACTAGGCCAACAGTCCTGATAGGGAATGTTCAGTCGAGTATGGCCTTGGCTCCCTGCCCACACAGGACCCCTATTAGTTCTCTTTATGCTTCTTCTAAGAGGACCATGCCTGTTAAATTGTCTACAGAAGTTTCTTGAAGATCAGATACACAAATTCACCAACCAGTCGGTCAATCAACTACTTCTTCTTCAAGACTATAAGCCCCTGATACCCAAGACCAAGATCTACAACTCATGACTCTAGAGACTCTGCCCCCACTCAAAATCCTCCCTGATACCTTTACATGAATGAGGTTCTTCACCCCTAACCAGCAGGAGGAAGCTATAGAAGAAAGACCATCATCTCTACCCCCAGTATCTATAAAAACAAAAAGGGAAGAATATTGTCATCAGATCTTCCATTTTAAGTCAGGAGCTATTTTTATCCTAAGTTTTGATTAAGGAGCCGTTTTATCTAGAGATCCTGAGGCAATGCTGCTTAGCCTACCATAAGAACATGTAGCTGCTAAGGGGTCAACTCCACTCCAGCCCATGACATAATCCCCTCAGCATGCTTGTGAAATTTCTCTTGTGGGCTATAAAGCTGCTCTGAGTGCTGACAGGCTGCTACTCTTCTTGGAGGGACAGCCTCATCGATTTACTCCATGTTCTGACAGTAAATCTCTCGAGTGGAATTTCTGTATGATGGGGTCCTTGGATTTTGTTTGGACTTTGAGAGTGTCCTTTCACATAATTTGGAAGGCAAACATTTTAATAAATTATATAATTCCAGATATAAACTCACTATTCTCCTCACATTTATTTGCTCATATAAAAAAATAAAATAAAACCCACACAAGTATTAATTTACTACATGCATGGATGCTGGTGAACAAAATAATCTTAATGCCTGTATTCACAGTGCATCTTGAAGGAGAGACAAAACACAACACCAATAATATTGTTTTGTTTTAATTTAAAAAATAAATACCCTAAAATCATCAATATACTTGAAATTCAAATTCTACAATATGACAGTTTTGAAAATCAATTCGATGATATCATCTACATGTATATGGTTTAGTCACTCTACAAAATTAAAGAGCCAGAGAGGCATGGGTGAAATAATAAGTAGATAAGCAGCAGTTTGTAGTTATTAGTGACTTCCACGAAAAAAACAATCGTATTTCCTAAGGGAGTATTTTCCTAACATTGTGCATCACTGAAAGTTTAGACCCTGAGGGTCTCAATTTATTTTGAGGGCTTAGGTAACTAATCTAAACATACCATCTTAATTGGTCACTGATCTCCCTTGTCTTTGACATAAAGATAGCAATCAAAGCCTTTAGTGACAAGTGATCAGTAAGTGTTACCACTGGAGACAGTAGCTTCCATAGTTTCTCCCCTTTCTTTCTCTGTGGCTCTCTTATGGGACTGTGAATGGACAATTTCTTAATTTGAACTTTACCATCCATTCATAAACAAATATGATGCTTACCTGTTGTCCAAAATTTTAGTTTAGAGGACTATTGGTTTTTCATGTTCTTACTTTTTGTATAATCATAAATATAATCATAATATCTGCATTTAAAATCAATTTTGTTACTTGTTGTATCATCATTTTGTTAAAAAGAAATTTTAAGCATTTTAAGTAACATTAGTCTTCAAAAATTCACTGTGTCAGTTTACATACATATATGGGCTTCTAATAATTTAACTGAAGTTTATGTTAATTTTAATGTAAGACCAGGACTATTCATTTCACATTTGTCAAGAATATATGTTTGCCTTTTAAGTCTTCCAATGTAGCAATGACACTTTCCACTGCAGTAGCATGAACAATTTATATATTTCTTCTGCTTATTAAATTAAAAAAGATGATCATAACACTGATGAAGTTGAGATTAATAACAAAGAAAAATTGATAATTGCATATGTGCATTTTATGCATTTATTCATTTATCCAATAACATTCTTTGAATGTTTATTTTGGAGCCTGTATTAGGATATTGTGCTTGTAATACTCTGATGATTAATAAATGAACACTTTGTCCTTAGGACTTTAAAGTAAATATAGCCAAAGATGATGAAAATACAAAAAAGTAGTGGATAAATAATAGGATAAATCAAAATTTCTTTTGGTATTCTAATGAGTGGTAACATCAATGTTGGTAAATAAATTAATGAAGTTGTTAATGGAAAATATTTAGGAGATAGTTGAGAGAAAGATATGAGAGTCAAATGAGAAAAGCAGATTATAAAATTGCAAATTTTGTGTTTAAAACCATTGTGATTAGCAATTATTAAAAAAGTAAAAGAACAAAGGCTTTGTTTTTGTTTTTATTTTTTACTTGCTAGGCAAACACTCTATTCCCAGTTCCAAATAACAAAGTGATGTTTGTTTTTCTTTGCAAGTCACAAATAGATGGCCTGATGATTAACAGCTAAGTGCATTAGAAATGTTTATTACTTTTTAAAGTTTTCCAAATAGCTTCATCTAATTCTTCAAAGTAACAATTTTATCTTTTGGACATTAAAATCAACTTTTTTTTTTGGTTATTCCAACAATTTCTCTTTTGTTGTCTTTCAAATAGCTCTTTCAATTTAGTTAAGGAATCAAGCAGTAGTTTTATTATTGGCTATCTTATACCATCCCTCAAAATTATCTAATTTCCACAGAGGTCTTCAAAATTATTCACTCTTTCAGATTTTATTTGGTTTAATAGATCTTGTTTATATAGTTCCATTCAATGCTGTCTCATATATGGCCAGTATATTCAAAGAATAAACATGGTTGTTCTACAATATTGTTACATTTAAGTGTTTCATTCTGATGGAGGCAGGAGTTATATGATGTCAGAGGACAGTACCAAACAACACAACATTAAAAATCTCAAGGAGTTTATAGATGTCCTTAAAACCTATCTGTTCTTGAGTGAATCAAAATATATTTTCTATTTTTTTTTGCCCCCAAACACAAGCTGCAATGATTTTTAGCTAATAATTCATTTTATTGAATTTTCACCATACAATAGATCCTTTTTCTTGGCCTTTTAATCAGCCATAGTTTGTAACATTTATAGTAAGCTTTTTTCAGTTAATTTGTGTTTCTATGTTTCATAAGCTAATGAATTGGATTACTGTACACTTTCATATTATTAGATGCTTACGTTTGGAATGTTTATCATACAGAATGTATATATTTTTATGTCCTAATGGACTTCTTCCTTCTAGAATGTTCTTCAATCTATTAGAATAATTCTCTTGAAATTATGAACAAGAAATTATTTCTATTCACTTAGCTTCTCTTTATAGTTTTCTCTGACAACTGTTACTCTTTTTTGTAAGAAACTAAAATTCTGAATAAGCACATGTTCATTTTGTGTTTTTAAGTTTTTTGACTTAAATATCAATTACTTTATGCTATCAGTATAGGGATGTTAGAATTTTATCCACAATCATGTTTTCTTGATTCTCATATTTGTTATGAGCACCTATATTTTTTGTATCTATTGACATTTAGTGAATGACATTAGTCACTTTACATCTCTTTTGCACACGAGTTCAAAAAATATCTACTTAATAGGACACCTTCTAAAATACACCAGGTATATCTGTATCTGTATCTATGTATATGCAAATATATTGAACACATGCATGAAATGCTAAATAATTCAATTCTTACATTTTGATTTGTCTAATTTTATATTTTCAAATAAAATTTCCATTTCTTAAACTTCTTCACTAATGTGAACAGCTATTTGGATTATATATATATATATATATATATATATATATATATTTTAGTTCTAGTTCTACTTGTATACTTAGGAATTACATATTGTCAGGAACAAAGAAAAAATATGTTGAACTTCATTGTAAAATGGTTGCTTAGCAACTGGGTTGTCCACATCCTTTACCAGATGGTTCATTCCCATCAGGCATGGAGCATGATAGAGTACATGCTTAGTATGTACTAGGTCCTGGGCTCAATCCCCCAAACCAGAAAGCAAATAAACAAATAAAAAATTAAAAACAAGAACATATCAATAACTTGCAAACACCTGATCTAGAAATAACAAATGTGCATTTGTTTTATTTCTATGATTTTTTATGTATTAGCCATTGTACAGAATTATTATCATTATGCTATTTTAATTTGCTAAATTTCTGTGAACCTTTTTATATTTGTCATTAGACAGAATTTTCATCATGATATTTCACTTCTTATTCAGACTTTCTAAATTATTTTTATTATCATCAAAGTTCCTCTATGTGGATTTTTTACTTAGTTTATCAAAGAAAATCACATATTGTCAGCTGGAGAGGGAAAAAAACATAATATGCACTTCAAGACTTCATAATTACAATGGAGTATACCTTATAAATTATGATAATCATAAACAGAACTTTTTGGGAAACTTCCCCTTTCAGAAGTGTTTCAATAATTCAATAGCTGTTCTAAAACTATTATACCAATACTGCTTGACTACAAATAAACAAAGCAGAATGCCTGGTCTATTTTTTCCTGAAACATCTAAATCTCTTTGTGTCTGTTTTAAGCTTCTAACTTTATGTCCTCTATTAAACATGGTAGGAATAGATGAACTCTAGAGAGGGCAGATGGGTGGGAGGGAAAGAGATGGGGCATGAGGTTAGAAATGATAGTGGAATGTGATGGACATCATTATCTAAAGCACATGAATGAAGACACTAATTGGTGGTAATATAGTTTGTGTACAACAAGAGATATGAAAAATTTGTGCTCTATGTGTAATATGAATTGTAATTAATTCCACTGTCATATATAAATTTAAAAAAAATAATTTAAAAGAACCCCAAAGTATTCCCAGACATACTAAAACCACAGTACATGCACACCCTTATTTATTTGTCCATATACTCAGCAGACATTCCATGCCTGGTGTTAATCCATTTGCTTATAGACCAATTACTTCCAGCTGTTTTGTTGTTTGTGTGACTCTGTGTTTTAATTTTATTTTACTTTAACAACAGTTGAATTATTTGTGCAAAGAAAAATAACTATTAAATCACTGATTCAATAGTTTTCACACAGCTTTATATAATCAGCTCAGGTTTGCTAGTTAAGAGGTAGGATCCTGAACTAGAGATGTACCAGTTTTCTCTCTACTTTCCATGAGGGTACTATGGATGCCATAATTAAAAAAAAAAAATGAACCAACCAATTAATTACAAACACTCCTGGCCTTCAAAATGCACATTTTGAGCATTTGAGCAATGCTGCTCTGGACTTTTCTACGACATGATGGGAGTGGTTGATGCTGGCTTATTTGGGAAGGGCAATGCTATTTCATTGGTATTATAGGTTATTGCATGAAGTGCTCCTTTCACCAAGGTAGTTAGGGACATGTTTGAAAATCAGACATTAACTAACATGATGAATTTTCACACATTTGCACCAAGTGATAATTGCAACATAGGAAGAATCAAGAGAATAAGTGTTGCATATTTTAAATGAGGATATTAATATTTTCTAAGAGTGGGATCCTTATTCAAATGCATAGATCAAAGATTTGTGCCAAACAAACTGCATTTAGGATAGTCAATTTATTTTTAAAACAAGTCCTCGAAAATGTGACAATACATATAACAGAAAATTGACTGATTTCTTCATATCGAATTAAAAGTTTATTGCCAAATTAAAGGCAGAGGAGGCTCCAAATAAAAAGTTTAGTATCGGAAGCTGTGACTAGTCTAACAAGAGTTAGAAGTATTGGAAATTGGTACATTTTCATTCCTCTGTATAATGTTCTTGATACTTTGAATCAAAATATATCTTAAAACTGAGGAGTGTTGCTGTAGTACCCAGAAGACAATGAAACTAAGGGATGAAAGAGAGAGACCAGAGACACAAAATTCAGATACAATGATCCTTCTGAATAATTTAAAATCTATTCAAAATATAAAATGTGTAATTAGGCAAGAAAGAAAAAAGGTACCAACACATAGAATTTAAAAACTAGCTAGCTTGTACTCATATTAGAGAAATGAAAACAGTATTTTAAACAGGTAAATATTTTTGTATCTAATCATTTTTTAAAAAGTTATTGTATCTATCTATTATCTACTAGCAGAGGAGTTTTTCACCTTTATTTTTGTCATTGTGGCATAAGTTTATATGCAAATGGCATTATTTGATCACGAAGATTCCCACTACTTTTCCTTATCTTCCTTGACTTGGCACTCTTCCTCTTCTCTAATAATTTTCAAGTTACTTTCATACCCTCTCCCCACCCTTATATTCCACATATGAGGGAAAACACCCAATAGTTACCATAGTGTTACATTTAGTAACATGCTGTAGAAGTAGTAGGCCATAACACACATCCTAGGTGTGTAGTAAGCTCCACAACGCAGAATTATGGAAGTACAATATATGATTGCACAACAAATTTGCCAAAATCTACCTCCAGAGGACATCCCTATCACTGTGATGGATGACTATATATGTTTCTACTATAAATCTTACTTTAATTTCTAGGGATAACAACCGTACTGACCATGCACAATTTTACAATTCTCTGACACCCTCTCTAATCCCAATCTCAATTGTCCAACCCTAGACTGTAGTTCTCAACAACATTTGTAGACTAAAATCACTTAGGTTTCTTTTCTAAAATTAAATAAATAAATCGGATTCTCAAAACTCACCTCTGTTTTTCTTCCTGTTTCTGTGCTCATCATTTTGTATTATCTTCTAATAACATTTACACATTTCTGTCTATCATCCAACCTGCCTTGTGAACTTGAGCAACATCATAACAGTCCAGAATGCTGTTTCCTTAATGTTTTCCATATATCATGCATCATCAATTTTCCCTTTTTATTGGGTCTTCCCTATAAGCATACAAGATTCCCAAATTTTAGTTAGGTACAGATTACTTGACATCCAACATTGTGGAAATGTTAGTTTGACTACCAGGCAGGCATTCTACTTACCATACCAGACCCTGTGACTTGTTAGGCAATTGTGTTACACTTAGAGCTTATAAATATCCAAAGAAAAATTTTCACCATGCAAAATTGCATATAAATATAATACAGAATTTGAAAAATCAACTTGGCCTTGGCTAAATATATTAATCATATATGTGCCTCTTCCTTAAAAAAAAGATATTCAATAAGATTTTAATTTTCATTGAACTATAAGTATAAAAATGCACACAGTAAATAAAATGTTTTTTTTTAAGTACTGTATTTAAAGAACATTTACATTTCTCTCTCTTTTGTTACTTTTAAATAAAGCCATTCATTTTCCGAAAAAGGAACATTTTCACAATAATTATAGTAAAGTTTGTTAGTATAGTTCATCCCTGCTGGGAAGTAGAATGATCTGTGAAACATGTCTTATAAAAATTATAATTTGAGGTCAATTGTGGAGCTCTTAAGATAGAAACTATTCCTTTAAAAAGTCACTGTTTTTTATTTTCTCTTGAATATCTTTCTAATTGATATTAAACATAAATGTTTTGCATTGAATTAAACTCCCAGTAATTTAATGAATCACAATATTTTTCCAAACTTGACTAGAAAGAAATGAGGAATAAAAATGAAATCACATTTTTTAAAAAGAGAATAAAACTCCAATGCCATGAAAAATTTGGGTCAATTTTTCTCATTGCTATTATTCCTTTAACTTCAAATTTGCCATAAGTTTTCCTAAAATCTTCCATTTAGGATAATTTGCCACTTTAAACACTCAAAAATATCATAAGAGAAATTTTGTACATTTGAAACATTACATTTTTATTTCTTTTTGAGTTATTCTAAAAAGAGTACTTAAGAATTAGAGGAAACATATAGTGTCTGCTTATGACCATATAAATCTGAATTTCAATTCTTACTGCAACAATTGTAAATTTGGAAAAATTATTTCCTTTTCAGTCCTTTAATGACTGTGCTTTTAATGCATTTTCAGGTTTGATTTACAATAGATTTCTTACCAGAAAATGCATTAAAAGCACTAAGATTGAAAAGTGGAAAAACAGTGTTTCATGACCATGGTAGTAGTTCGTTGTTTTTGTTCTTTCAATTTTTAGTTATAGATGGACACAATAACTTTTATTTTTTATGTTGTGCTGAGGATCAAACCTAGTGCCTCACATGTGCTAGGCAAGTGCTCTACCGCTGACCCAAAACCCCAGGCCATAATAATGCCTTGTTTTTACCTCAAAATATTTAGATACTATTTAATGTGTTGAAATTACAACTTTTTAACCTTGTAGTTTCTGAGTTTGTTCCTGTATATAATTATCAAGAATATTTCAAACTGTCATCTTGGTAAAATAAAGACTTTACTTAGCATTCTTTTACTAACAAAAAGAAAGAAAGGCATTTCCTGCCTCTTTGCCTTCTGTACCTTACACAGAGAGCCTCCGAGGTCTCACAATTGAGGGACAATGACCTAGCAATGTTTCTGTTTGAATAAATGGGAAACCACAGGAACCCACAGAGTTTACTTCACTGTGTTCCCTCAACTTTTGTGAAATTTTATATAGTTTATTGATTGTGAAAACAAGTGAAGCAGAGAAGAAGAAATAAAAACACACTTTGATTCTGCTTAAAAACAAATAACATTAAGTTATGTCCTGATACATGATAGTCTGTAACTGTTTGCTCTGAGTTATGTGCATAAAGCAAATAAAAAAGTAAATGTGTTTGCTAAATTTCCGAATTTGAAAAAAAAATGTATCTACAGAAAGCTTTTGAAGGTTCTTTTGACAAAACATTCAAAATTCAACTAAATTCAATTAGAAATAAAATATCAACAGCTAGAATATGGAAAAACAAATTTTGAGATAGTTATAGGAAAGCTTTATTTTTATTCCAAGTTTTATTATACTGAGAAGATTCAAGTTTCAGAAAGAGGAACTTAATAAATGATAAAAATAAACTAAGGTGAAAATTTTGAAAAATAGTTAACATTAACTATGATGAAAAATTCACACTTAGCATTATCATTGTCAGAATTAACTATGAGCTGTATTGAGTATTTGAAACAATCATGAAAGTGCTACACATAAAACATGAAAATATTTGAATTCTGGTCTGAGATAATACTGATAAATATAACAGTCATGGAAAATTTAATAAAATATTACAAAACATTACAAAACTTAAATATTGTTCTCATTCTGCTTTTATCAGAAAAAGCCAACAACTTATTTCATAATGAAATTGTATTTATTAATTTTATAAAATCTCTCTCAACCTAACATGCTAATGTAGAGATAGCAAAATAGAAAACAATCTTGGCAGGTAAAGAAAAAGAGGAAACATAATACATAATGATTGCTATAAAAGCATAATTATTTTTCATAATAAATAAGCACTTGTTAAAGAGAAAGTCAATTTACTGTATAATAGATTAAATATTTGCAACTAAAATATTAAGTGTATAATCAAGTTAAATTGAAATAATGAAGGTTTTAGATGTTATATAAACTGTTATTTTGATCATTCATAGAATATGAATGTCACACACATATTACCATAATTGATGTCCTTTATAATGATTCAAAAATGTCTAGGTAAAATTGAATTATATTCCATACTAATTTTTCTCTGGGACTATTACTGGAGGGAACAAAATTAAGATACCTGAGTTCCAATTAAATATAAGTGAAATCTACAGTATTGCTACAAAAGTCAACACTCAGGAATAATTTTTTAAATTAAATTATTAATCTATGTTGAATCTGGCAAAAGTTCTTGTTGCCCATATATTCTGTCATATTGGATACTAAGGAAAAAATAAGTCCTTAAAATGTCAAGGGAAATGAAACATTAAATTATAGTTTTAAATTACATTTGCCATCTTTTGGTACTAGATATCTATATAACAAGACCACTTGCTGAATAAGCAGGTACTGTAAAATTTCTGATAGTGGGTGTTGGAAATCATTTACATAAAACTCTATAATGTGTACAGTGCCAAAATTAGCTTTCATGGCAAAACAAAATGAAACTTTGGGTCTTAAAACCACCATTAGTAGCTAATTCAAATATTTTACGTATTCCTTGAATTATGAAATGTATTAGACTAAAATTATCCTATTGCATTTCATTATTGGCCTATACTCATGATTGGCCATACTCCATACTCTCATGGTTACCTCAGTATATTTTGTTTTCAAAAACTTTAGCCCATAATTTTTCATGAATGAGATTCTTCTGTAGATTGTTCTAACGTTAAAGAATCTATTGTTTATCCTGTTAAGTAGAAAATTTAAATTACATTGCTAATACTGTTTGTCCATTTCTAAATAAAAAGTAGCAAAGGAAGTATTTAGGATCATAATTAGAGGCACAATACATATTTTATAAAGTTTTAACACAATAGTTTTGCATTTATGAAAAATTATACAGATAGTATAGATTTCACATGTAACCACTTCATTGTACTTTTGAGATTTTTCATGAGTATATTTGTCATACAAATGGGTTGATAATGATGCATTGTTATTAATAAAACTATACATATTATTTAGACTACCTTAGTTTTTACCCAATATTCTTTCTCTGTAACAGGAACTCGCCCAGGATAATACATTACATTTAGTCATCATGGTTCCTCAGACTCTATTTGGCAATGGAAGTTTCTCGGATATTCTTTGTTTTGATAAATCAAAGAATTTGTGCAGTATGAATCAGGAATTTTGTAGAATTTCCTTAAAATGCAATTTGTCTAACATATTTCTCATGAATAGACCAGAAATATGGGTTTTGGAGATAAGACCACAGAGCTAAAATCTAATGCAAATTATATTGTATGAAAGATACCTGACATCACCATGATTTATTACTATTTATCTCAACTTTGATCAACTGCCCAGAGATAGTATTTGTCTGGATTTTCATTCATTTTAGTTGTCTATATGCTATCATCACTCAACATGTAATTATTTTTACCTAAACTAATAAAGAAAGAGATTTAATTTAACCTTTATTTTTGCTGTTTCTAATACCCTCTTTTTTTTTTTTTTTTAGTTTATCAACAATCGAAATTTATTCCTCACAGTTCTGCAAACTGGGAAATGCAAGATCAAGCAAGGCCTGGACAGCTCCAGGTCTGGTAGGGCCTCTTTCTTCAGTTGTGGTGCCTTCTTGCTGAGTCTTCACGTGGTGGAACAAACGAACTGCCTTTCTGTGGTCTTTTTTTCAAAGAGCAGTGAGTCCCCACCTCTCACCTTGGGGACTGGTATTTCAATATATGAATTTGGGAGGACATAAAAATTCAGATCACAGCACTTACAGTTAACATATCAGAGTTAAGGTGAATTGTTGTCCTATTTTAAGAACTCTCGGCTTCAACCTTATAGCAAGAATTTATAAGTTGACACAAATAATTTGCAGATGTTCAGTTAATGGGAAACCCAAAAGAGTCCTTAAAGCTCATCTAAGCCCACCCCCTCATTTCACATCTGAGGAAACAGCAGCTCCCAGAAGTTTCATGAATCAGGTTTACACAATTTACAGTACTCTAATACCCTCTTTTTCATTACATTCTAAGTTTATTTTTTGTGTTAAATTTATTTATTTTACTGCTATATAAAATCACAATAATTATACATGTACACATTGTAAAGTAAACGTATTTATCTCCTCATTTATAACTTTTACGTGGTAAAAACTTTCAAAATCCTGTCTTCTTTTTTTGAGATATACAGTACATAATCACTGTTTACTCACTGTACTCTGCAACAGTACACAAGAACTTCTTATTCTCATTTTACTGACTTGATTCCCATTGATCAGTCTTTTGCTACATTCTCATTCCTTTTCTCTCCTTAGCTTCTAGAACCACAATTTTACCCTCAATTTCTATGAATCACACTTTTTTTGTATGTATTTCACATATGAACAGAATCTAGCAATCTTGTTTTCCTGTGTCTTGGTTTCACTTAAAATAATGATCTCCAGTTCCATCCATGTTGTCACACATTTCATTATTTTTATGACTGAAAAACATTCCATTTTATAGAGTGACCACATTTTCTTTTTTCACTGGTCTGTTGATGGACATGAAGTTTTTTACATTTCCTTGGTTATTATGAATAGTGCTGCAATGAACACCGGCGTGCAGTTGTGTCTTTCACTTGCTGATTTTATTTCCTTTAAATATATACCTAGGCGTGGGATTCCCTGATCATAGGTTATTCCCCTTTTAACTTTTTGAGAATGTTCATACCATTTTCCCTAATGACCATTGTAACTTACATTCCCACCAACACTGTGCACATCTTCACCAGTACTTGATAATAGACATATTATTTTCATCTTCATTTCCATGATGATTAGTGTTGTTGAATATTTTTTATATACATGTTTGCCATTTGTATGTTTTCTTTTGAGAACTCCCTTTTTTAAAAAATTTCAGTTGTTCATTTTTCAAGTTTCAATTCTTTGCTGAGTTTTTGAAGTTTTTAATATATTCTGACTATTAACCTATTTTTCAGATGTATAGCTTAGGGTGTTGCTTCTTTCTCTATTGTGATTATGGCTACCCTTACTTTTATTTATTAATTTTTGTGATGCTGGGGGTTGAACTCAAAGCCTTGTATATGCTAGAAGATTGGTCTACCACCGAACTATACTCTCAGTTTCAAACATTTCATCTTGATATAATTCCATTGGAATATTTTTGCTTTTGTCTTTTTGTGTTTGAGATCTTGTCCAAAAAACCCTGCCTATTCCAAAGTGTGGAGATATTTACCCTATGTTTTGATCTAGCATTTTTATTGTTTTGAGGATCACATTTAAGTGTTTTTGTGTTGGTTTTGTATGTAATAAGAGAAGGGTTCTAGTTTCATTCTTCTGCACATATATATAAAATTCCCCAGAATTATTTATTGTAAAGATTGTCTTTCTCAATGTTTTTTTTTTTTAGCACCTTTGTCAGTTAGCTGTCAATGTGTTGGATGATGACTCTCCACTCTGTTCCTTTGGTCCTTTTTTTTTTTTTTTTTTTAAGTAACTACGGCTTTGTAGTATATTTTGAAATCAGGTATTACAATGTCTCCTGTTTTGTGTTTTTTGTTCTAATACTTGCTCTGTCTGCTCAGACTCTTTCCTGGACTTTTGATATAATCTGGATTTTTTGTTTTTGAAAACCTAACATTTTATATTGGGTAAATAGATAAATAATTTTATGAAGATTCATGTTAATATGACTAGAAGTTGCACTGTTTAATGGTTATTCTATTTATAGATGTTCATTTGAGTTCAAATTCTCTAAATATGCCTCTGTATATAGCCTGTGACTTGCATCCCTTTTGAAACTTCAGTATTGAAATTATTTTATGAGATCTTGATGAGGTGTCACACTCCTGTAATTCCAGCTACTCAGGAAGTTGATGCAAGAGATTGAAAATTTGAAGTTGGAAATATAGTGAGATAATGTCTCCATATACAAAATTTAAAAAATAACTAGAGATATAGCTCAGTAATAGAGTATTCTCAGTTTCAATCATCAGTACTACAAATAATAATAATTAATTAGTATAATAATATTATTTTAAGCTGTATGATTCAGTGGATTTTACTATAATCTAGTTATATAAATAATAACTACTATTTAATTCTATATCTCCATTCCATAAAAGAAATTCCATCTAAATTGCAATTTTGAATAATTATTTCTCCCTTTAGAATTTCTTTATCCTTTGGAAAATCCTAATCTACTTTTTGTGTGTTTGTTCTTGCCTGTCTGGAACTTTTATATTATATTATAACTTTTATATTATTCAATCAAGATTTAAACAGTTTGTCTCACATATCTGTAATTTCTTTCTTTTTGTGATTGAATAGTATTCCACTATATAAATAAAACACTTTATTCATTCACCAGTTGATGGACATCTGGGTTGTTTTCACTTTTTTGGCTATTATCAACAATGCTACTATGAGTATTTTTGCAAAACTTATCCTTGCAAACATATGTTATAAGTAATTTTGAGCATATTCCCAGGAATGAAATCATAAGGTTAAATGATAAGTCTGGATTTAACATTTTGAGAAACTGCCAAAGGGTTTTCCACAATATTGCAATGCATAAATATTCTAATTTCTATCATTCTCAGTTTTAATCCAGTATTACTGAAGTTTGTGTGAAGTATGGAAGGTATGGGGAAAAGGGAACTATCTATGTATCCAAATCTTCATAGTTATCTGCATCTCTCCAAATCTTCATAGTTATCTGCATCTCTGGGTTGCAACTTATACAAGCATTTCCCCAGTGTAGTCCCTCACTTTCTCTCTTTATTTTCCTATCTCTTCTTCCAGTGTTCCCTATTTATTTTCTTGAAGCTCAAACTCTGCTCATCTTTTGTTGCTTTATCAACCTTAGGTGAAATGAGAAGACCGTTAGGGACTCTAATGGGAATAGTTACCTTCCTCCAGGAGTACTTCCCCTGGAAAGTAGGCCTTTGTAGGTAGAAGAATGTGGTCAAGTGTCCCAATGATTATTCTTCCCCTTCCACTGCCAGATCCCAATGTGCATATTTCTCATATCTTCATCGTGGTGACCATATACCTATACAATACACTAAATAATAAAGCACAAAGCAAAAAAAGTACACTATTTGTGTGTGTGTTCATGGTAGTAGGGTTATTTGTGGGTGGAGAAGACCTGAGATGGAATTGAGAAAGGAGAGAACACATCATTTCAAAGGTACTTATTATAATTATCCATACTAAACTTGTTATTGTCCATACTAAGCTGCATGTGCACTTATTTTATAGTTATTTTTCCATCACACTGTACTTAAAAAAATTGGAAATATTTTCTCTACATATCTTGAAATATTTTTTTCTACTTATCTCTCTGTACAGACTCAAGGTGGAGAAAATAGAAAAAATACTCATATGAGTTCATGTTAGATATATAGTCTTACTTCGAAGGGATCACACTAAGTTTTTCCTGAAATTAATAAATAAAAATAAGTTATTATCAATTAAATGCATATTTTGCCCTATTGGCAGAAACATTACGTCTCCTAAGTTAAGAAAAACATAAGTAAGTAAATATTTCTTTAAAAAGTACTATTTTAAAATAGCAGTGTCAATATTAATGAAATTTCTAAAGTATTTTTAACATATTCACTACAGTTCCTCCTCTCAACTCGATTTCATTAGCTTTGTTATATATAATTTCTATGCTTATGGTATTATCATTGTGTCCCACAATCATCATTTCTACCTGAAAGTGTTTAAATTTGGGCCATGCTCACAACTATTTATATCACTTCAGTTACTTCAACTTAAGCACATTTTAAAAGCACAAGGGTATTGGATTCTTTTTTTGTGAACCAGGGATTGAATCCAGGGGTACTGATCCACTGAGCCAGATCCCCAGCCCCCCCCCCCTTTTTCCCCCGAAACAGGGTCTCCCTAAGTTGCTTAGGGCCCTTGCTAAGTTGCCAAGGCTGGCTTTGAACTTGTTGTCCTCCTTCATCAGCCCCAGGAGCCAGTGGGATTAAAAGCATGCTCCACCACAGGCGGCAAATGTTGTATTCTTTAAATACCCACATACTTGAGAGTTATTGTCTATTTTTATTTTAAATTAAAGGCCAAATTAAAAGCCTACATATTTTTTTTTTTTTTAGAAAATGTCCATTTCCTTTGAAAAGGTTTAAGATGTGTTACAACTCTTGTCATATTCCAGTGCTAAAACGTGTTGAAATCAATATCAAAATAAACAAATACATAACCCCAGTCAAATACAGAAATGTGAATATTTTCAGGATTGTAGACAATAGATAACTTTGTAGAGAGGAAAGAAGAATATTACAGAAGCAAGAGAAACCATGGACCAGGTTGAAAACGGAAAGGGACTGGAAGCACAAAAGGCAGCTTGGGTGATGCTTGAAGCGTCCTAGGGTCACAGGCTCACATACCAACCAAAGTAAAAGCATTGCATGAGAAGTTATCTGGTTCTATCTAGAAGTAATGTTCATTTTTGGAGTGGAGTATAATATAATGTCCCAATTAACTGGTATCACTCAGGAAATGAGAGCACTATTACAGGAACTCTGCCAAGTAGCATGTCCTTCCCATTCCTTCTGTTGGACACATGGAATCAACTTGAATGAAAGAACCAAAATAATAGCTCAGGTCAACCCATCAGGCTCATTCTTCACTTCTTCACTTGGCAGAAGGATGAACTAATGAGGCATAAGATGCAAGGAGATACTAATTAAAAAAAAGGAGGTGTATGACAGAGTAGAGAAGCAGTTATAATCTAAAATATTTGAGGGAATTCATTTCACATTGAGGAAAAGTAATAACATGCAACAGCTGAAGACTCTTTAAAAAAGTGAAAAGTTCAAAAAACAAGCAGGAAGTAGGTTGAATAATTAAGGATCTAAGGATTAAATAAGTGTCCTTAGGTTTTACTTCTTGATTCACTAACTTTAAAAATCTCTTCTTTTTCTAACTAGGAAAAAAAAAGGAATTGCTCTACTTAATCAAATCTGTCAGAAATATTATAGGATTTTTATATTTTATCTCAAAATACATATGGAATTAATTTATTTGATTATTAATTCTTTCATTGAAATATATAATTTCCCAGTCTCCCATTTCTCATCTTTGTTTTACTTACAGTTTTTAGTTTTTCTTTTAGCAAAAATTAAAACAATTTTTAGTTTTTCTTTAAAAAAATTCAAAGGAGATACAGTTTCCTTTAAAATAAGATGAATTACTTAATATCAGAAATGAACTCAGCATATAAACCATAAATAGAGTCATAGTCTTTTTTATTTCTCAGGTTCCCTCTTCAATCTCTTACACATTGAATGTAAATCCAAAATTTTACTGGATACAGCCAGAAATGGAAAACCAGAAGGTGCTGGGCTATTGGTGACTGGAATCGTGAACCCTGACAGGGACTTTTAGTGTTTGATTTTTTTTAATTGCTGTCCCATAATTGAATTCCTTCAATTTTTCTTTAGATGCTTATGACTAATCCAGTCTAAGGAAGTTATAACATTGTTTCTCCAACTTACTTGTTGGAGAAACACATTCTCCCTTGTTGGCTAGATTTGAGATGAAACACAGTTGCAGAGCTTACTGCTTTTGAAAAATAGTAGGGAATCAATGGATGAAGTACCATTATCAGAAGAAGAAAATCAGAAGAGCATCTCTTATATCACTTCTGTAGTAAAAACTTTCTAATTTTTGTAAAATAAGAAGTAGTTCATTTCCTTGGTTAAGAATGCCACATTACTAGGATTAGGAAAAACTATCCTGTGTAATTCAGAATAGCAAATGTTTAGATTGTGTTGCTGGTTTCTGTGTGTGTGCATTTGTATGTGTGAGTGCATGTGTGTATGTGTGTGTGGGAGTATATAGAAAGCATATCAGGTGTGTGTGTGTGTGTGAGTGCATGTGTATATGTGTGTGTGATGATATATAGAAACCATATCAGGTGTGTGTGTGTGTGTGTGTGTGTGTGTGTGAGGGTATGTAAAAAACATCAGATTCAATTTGTAGAAGCTAAGTTGTTTCTTAAATCAAAAAGCTATTCAAGGGCTGGGGTTATAACTCAGTGGTATAGTGTTTACCTACCTAGCATGTGTGAGGCAGTGGGTTTCATTCTCAGCACTGCATATAAATAAATAAAGAAAGAAATAAGTCCAACAACAATTAAAAATGCGCTTTAAAAAAGCTATTCAAATTGAAATAAAAATTAATTTTAACTGTAACTAAAGTTGGGAGGAATGAAAACACTTAATAGAAAGGCATAAATTTGTAAAATTAGAAGTGGTTGTTGACTAATCACTTAATAATTATTATGGTTTTAAATATTCTTGAATGAAATGGTAGACTTAGCCTGATTCATATTACAGAGTAAGTCCAAAATTTTAAGGTTGATGTATAAAAGAATAAGAGGCATATATATTATTTTTTGAAATGTAGCAGTCTATAAAAAATTACCTTAGTTTAGTTTGTATGTCAATGATTATTTCAATACCTATCTCTCTTCTTCCTTCTTTTATTTATTTATTTTAAAAATTCTATTGGTTGGCAGAGTGGTGCACACTTTTGGAAGGCTGAGGCAAGAGGATTCCAAGTTTGAGGCCAGCCTAGATAATTTAGTGAGAAGATGTCTCAAAATTAAATGCAAGATTAAAATCTAAAAAAAAAATGTTGCAGTGGATGTTGCTTGTGCTGAAGCTCTTAACTAGATGGCATGAGGCCCTGGGTTATACTGTGCATTACCTCTCTCTTCTCTCTCTCTCTCTCTCTCTCTCTCTCTCTCTCTCACACACACACACACACACACACACACACACACACATACACGAAGAAAAGTGGGAAGAAATGAAAGGGAAGAAGGGAGGAAGGGAAAGAGGGAGGAAAAGAAAATGAAATGGAGAAAAATAATAAAAGAGAGAATGAAAAGAAATTGAGAGAGAGAGAGAGAGAGAGAGAGAGAGAGAGAGAGAGAGAGAGAGAGAGAGAGAGAGAAAGTTATTTGTGTTTAAATATTGGGTGACCAAAAACACATTTTTATTTTTCTTCAAATGCAAAACTACACATGTGTTAAGAGAGGAAAGAACACTAGTAGTGCTAAAACTGATTTTTGTTTTTGTGTTTCTGATTGATCATGTAATAGAACATAACAATATCAACAAAATGAGTCTCACTGGTATTTGTTGTGAAAAATGAGTTCCCTGTCTATCTATAACTATAGAAAGAGATATTACTTGAAAATAAAAATTTTTAATGCTTATATATAGTACAGATGAAGAATGAGACAATATTACTTAAATAATTATGCATGCCAAAATGGACATATTTGCCTTGGCAATAACAAAAAACAATAAACTACATTAGAAAAATCTGAGAATGACTTGCAAGAGGCTAGACAGTAAACAATGATATAACAGCAAGACTTGAATGTGATTTGGAGGTTAGAAAGTTCTGTCTATAATCAAATAGAAGCCTATCACAATCTGTAAATATTAGCAAGGGAACTTACCATGTTTTATCAATATTAGTGTCCCATAGTTTCCCGGAGCCAGTGAATTTGGCATAAGGATCTCATTAAATTGGAGCCTGCTAATCAAATCACCTTTTGGCACAATACTGTCTACATGTATTAAGTCATGGATAGGATTCAAGGCTACACAGGTTAAAAAATTTTGTTGCTTTCCTTCAAATGGTTCCTTGAATTAAAAAAAAAATATCAAAGAAAATCTGTTAATAGCAGTTGGAGGTATTGCTAACCTTCAGTACAGTATTAAATATGGACTGTCTCCCATTATAGAGGCATCTACTAAATTTTTATTTTTAGTATGCATTTTTTTTAATTTTAAATTTGTGGAAACCTGTCAGTTTTATTTTCTTGGCTATTTTCTGCTATATATGATTTACCTATAATTCAAATTAATAGTTTATTCAGACTTTTATTTACACCTATATATTTTCCTAATTACTTTCTTAGAGATAATGTAGGTGGTATTCACTTTCCAATCATCAGACAAAATTATAATTCTTTCTTCTTTCCAAGTTTTTTACTTAGTAAGCCACACAAAAATGTTCCTACAAACTTGCCTTTATGTCATTCATTCAGTGATATTTAGCAGTCATATCTATATACCACTTGTTTTCACAGGAGTTAATTTATGATTTCATTAACTACCATTTTTCTTGAGTCCATTTGCCCAGTAGTTACTTTAAAGGCAACTAGAACCAAAACAACAAAACAAAAAAGAGATAAAATAGAAACTATAATAAATGGTTCTATTAAAATTATTTGTTGAAAAGGAAATAATGCAAAATAAAATGGTGCCTATATCAACATACAAACATTTTACTAAATGCTTTTCTGCAGTTTATAATTGCAGAAATAAAACAATGGAGTCATGATGCTGGTAAGCCAAGCAAAAAAAGTATTAAAATTTAGAGGATTAAGTACTTTTTAGAAAATTGTCACATACTCTCCATAAATTTTTGCTCCTCTTTCCCTACCCCCTGCTTTCCTTCCTCATTTTTTCTTCTGAATCATAAATTTTGAGTACATTCTATATTTTATCACTGGCACTTCTTTTCCTGTTTTAAATTTATTACTACAGAGTTTTGCTATTATATTAGGTTATTGTGCCCTTGGTCATTCAAGTAGATTCTGGTGGTTCTTGGGAATGCAATATGCAAGACAAAATCCCCATCTGTTTTCTCTCATTTCTTGCTACATGAACTGCATTTGGCATTCCAGATGGCTATACAACATCTATTATCCTTTTGGCTGTGAGGGATTTTGCCATGTATATTATCCCACAGGGAAATATTGCAAGGACTGTGTTTTACTTTTCTTTGTATTATTTACTAACCCTTCTTTTCAACTAAGTTTGTCAACTAGCATTCACTATCATATTTCATGGGAAGAAAGACACAGACTTTAAATAGCTTTCTTTTTCTCATATTTAAGCAGCCTCCTTTCTGCAAAAGAAAATTTTATTTTTGGCTATAATTGAAGAGCAGTACTTTTAAGTCATATTTTTTCGTTAAAATTATTTATTAAATTGTATGTTAGAGTGGACCAAAAATCAGTGAACCTGTATGTAAGCTAGAATTTTTTACTAGCTTGCTATGTGTTATTGGACAAAGTCATTAATTTATGTAAATCTCTAATTTGTCAGCCATGAAATTAAATTGCTAGATTTTTGGGGAAAAAGTATGTATTCATATCTTTTGGTTTAGATAAATCTTTGACTAAGGGAAATTTACGTCAAATTGTAAGTGTTTTGACTTGAATACTATATAAACGTCAATCAAGCAAAACAGCATTTAACCAAGTATTTTCTGCCCAGTATTGTATTAATAAAGTTACAAAAGAAACACAATTTCATATATAAAAGAAATCAATGTAATTGCAGTAAAGGAAGATAGTGGATATTAATTGACAAAACATGGCATACTGAAATGACAACTACCAGATGTTCAGAGAAAAGAATGAATATTGTGCATATGACTAATAGGAAAATACTTCGTAAAGAATTTACAACTTTAATGTAGGTTCAAAAGAAATAAAAGAATTTAATAAATGACATGGATACAAGGTTAAAGACTAAATATGTAGTGAGTGTTTGTGTAT
The DNA here is from genome assembly GCF_021218885.2 of Marmota monax. Lineage (NCBI taxonomy): Eukaryota > Metazoa > Chordata > Mammalia > Rodentia > Sciuridae > Marmota > Marmota monax. Next base: position 1,748,446 of record NW_026695246.1, on the reverse strand, counting down.
CTTAAATAGAAGGTACCAATTGAACAAAATAGCAGCATCTGTTTAATTTTTTTTTCCATTTTGAGTTTTTAGAAATTTTAATAATTGTAGTATTTTATTGCATTTTTTGTCAGATTAACGAAATTAATCAGGTTTAATTATTTGTAGTTTATTTACATGTTTTCCTTTGTGAAGTAGCAATTCAAATTCTGCTTATTTTTTTTCCTTTTTGTGACCTGTCTGCAATCAAATGACATTCATTCCCTTTCGGTTTTGAGAAAACTCTTCTAGATATCCTGTAAGTATTTTGGCAGTAACTTGATGAATTGTGAAGAAATAAAAGAAACATTAAACTTACCTATACTGCATACAGGTGACTATTACTTTCCATCTTATATCACTTTCATTTACATGCCAGCTACCAAAGCTAATATTTTTTTTAAGTAATAGTAACACATTTTATTTATTTAATTACTCTTTGTGCTGCGGGGAATCACAGGCCCTTGTGCATGCTAGCCAAGCTCAAACACTGAGCTACATCTCCAGCACAGTGCCTCATTTTATTGAATTACACATATGTAAAGCATGCATGTAGAAGAATTATTTATTAATTTCTGAAATAAAATATATATTTTTAACGTAAATGAATGTATAGAGCATGTGAAAGAAAATACACTGTTAGTCATTCTCTAATGCTCAATAAAATAATAATAATGAAATTGAATTATGCATGTTATTAAAGTTAACAGAGGTTTGAGGCTAGGATTTGTCTCATAGTAGATCTGACATCCAAGGGAAATGACCACTGAGAATGCTTTATTTTCTACAAAATGAGAATTATTACTAAAGAATTAAATTTAATAACATAATTTTATTGTTCTGAAAACTGATAGTAATATTTTAAATAGCATTGCTACAATTTTTAGGACAGTAAATAAATTGAAATGTAGATATATTATAAATATAATATAAGACATATTCTTTTAAAACTGATAACTAAAACTAGCATTATATAAATTGTGGGGTGGGGAGGAATAATTTTTGAAAATTTTATTTCTTACTAATACAAGAAGATAATTCAAAGACTAGATAATGAGAGCAAAGATGGCTTCAGAACTTCTCCAAAGCTCAAATATTTATATTTCACTTGTATTTAAATACCTATAATTGAAATCTCTACCTAGTGAAAATGAGCAATTAAATTCTACAAGAGAAAAAGTGTGAGGTGGGATATTTCCTTATTACTAGTATGCATTCATGGAAAGGACAATTTTGAATTGTAATATCAAAAGCAATGATATTAAATATTTTTTTCTTAGCAGAGACTGAAATACGCTCTGTGTTGTACTGGAAAATACTCAGAAAAAAACTGGTATGATGAAAAAAATTGGTAAGAAACAACGGATGGCTTCGATGATTTTATAAGAGTTGGTGGGTGATTAGAATATAGCATTCAAATTCATAAAAAAATATAGAAATGCATATCCAACCATAGGTTAATTTAGCTGGTGGTCCTTTATATAAATTTCTAGAAAATTAAATTATTCACATATATAACTAAAATTTCAAATTATGCATATAAATGCCTAAATAGGAATTTAAAAGTATATAATTTAAAAAATTGAGATAGTGATAGTTAAGTAGATAAGGAAGTTGACATAATGATATTTAAAAGAATATGGTACATAGAGTATAATTCTAACAACATCTAGATGTGTTCAAACATGTCAGAAAGTTGTATATAAAATATTTAAATATACATAAATCTGTAAAAAATAACACATAGTCAATATATATTTGAATAACTATTTTATTCATTTGAATAGAGTTAGGAAAGTAATGATGTGTGATTCAAAATGATACAGATTAGTATTCAGTTCACCTCAGTGGAACACCTATTTTTAAGAATTAATGCCATGTTGGTGTTATTCAAAATGAACTTACCATAATTACTTTCACTATCATTGCAGTGGTTTTAATTATTTATCTATAGGCAAACATAATAATAAGACATTATTTCTCATAGTTCAGGGTGTTTTGAAATAAAATGCAATGTTTTATTTTAATTATGCAACATGATGTTCCATAATGTAATAAATGATCAGAGAAGAAAACTACTGATCTGTGAAATTCTTTAAAATCAGTCATGGCATGTAAAAATAATTTACAATCTAATGGATCTAAGTTGCTGTCCACTTCTAGTCATTACACATTTGCATTTGGCATTTGGCTTTGTGTTACAGTAGGTATGCTCAATGCTGCATAACGTTTATGCCCAAGGTAAATATTCAGGAGATTAATACCCTCCTCATGTATGCAGATGTTTAGAAACTCGGAAAGCTGGTCCATGGCCGTGACTTCCAAGTCTGGTCTGGGTTCAGAATGATGACTTTAACTCAATTTATTTACACTTTATTTTACTACTTAGCCACTAAATGAATAGAAGAAAGATTCTGATAAGTAAGTGAAAATGGAAATCTGAATCCTTCCAATTTTTTTACAAATAGAGTCACAAATGTTGGTACCTGCACAGAAGGATGCAATGAAATTTCAGAGCAGCACATTATCCATGAATACTATATTTGATAGCATGACTTTTGAGAAAGATGGCAAATTTTCTTTTAGAATAAATTGATTATTACTAATAAATACAATAAACCTTGAGATATAATCCAAATAAAATATCCTGTACATGTCCAATAATAAATATTTTTTAAAAGTAATATAAAAAAGAAAAGATAATTTAAATTAAGATGTATTAACCTGCTGCTGTCAAACAATGTAAAATTAACTTATTCATGATTAATATGATATTCATATAATGAACCTTGAGTGCATTAAAATTTTGTGTCTTTCGGTAATAGAAAGATGAATATATAAATACATCAACTCTCTGCAAGTCATAAAAGTACAGGAGTGCACACAGTAATGATTTACCCTGTAGTTTTCCACTTGGCTCAGTTTGGCCATAATCTTTAACTTGAAAGTGCAAACACCACAATATGAGTCAGAGTTGACTCTTACATATCCAACACTTCATGAAAAGCTCCAAATTCCTTTCTACCAGAATCATCTTCTGATGATGATAAGCTTCTGCTACCATTTCCATGATTTTGAAAAGCTAGCAACCATTTCAAACTTTTCTTCAAACTAATTTAAAAATTTCCAGGAAGAAAAAAAATCTATCTACTTGTTTGATTCTTCATTTTTCAGATTATGTGATTTAAATCATACTGGTGTTTTATTACTATTGCTATTTTTAAATGGTATACTAGCATACTAGAATAGTATTTTATTAGTACTAGTGTTTTTGTTAAAAAATTCCATTGGTTTTGTTTGGTCTTTTCCTAGTACAATCTTTCCAAATGCTCTGATATTTTTAGTGTGTGATTTACATAGTAAAGAATATTTTTTAAAAAGAACTTAATAATGTGTAAATATCAGTCTATGTATCAGCTATGATGGGGTGAATGAAACAGGAACCGCTTAAGGTATTTTAAAGTTGAGTGATTTACTTGAGTATTTGTGTTTATAAAAACCTTGGGTAGTTGAAAAAGGCGACCTAGTCTTGACTCCAACAATGAGCATTAGAGGTGAAATGATTGGATTATGAAAAAGGTAGTCGAGTTTTATGCAAAATGCCAGAACAATAAAGAATTGAACCTGAAGATAATACACTCTTAGGCCTCCAGAAAATTATACTGGAACACAACCTTACCAAAGCCAAAGTTGCAAATTATTCCCATCACAGAACATTGGAGAAGGTGCATATCTATCACCTAGATTAAGAAGACAAAAATGAGAAACTGAGAAGTCACCATTAACATCAACTTCTTTTCATTTAGGAAGGACACGGGAATATAGAAATTGTAACCATTGTGACTTTTATAAAGACATGAATCAAAATTATTCTTGTAGTAAGGACACTGGAGTATAGAAATGGTGAGCTTACTCTATTAATGTTTGTTATGGTTAAGATATGTAGATACCTTTTATCTACATAAGATATGTGTGAAACAATGAGCTTTAGAGGTGAAATGATTGGGTTATGAGAGATTTACCCCATCAGTGAAGGAATCCCCTGATAGGGATTAAGTGGGTGGTAATTATAGACAGGTAGTGTGAGCTAAAGGAGGTAGGTCTCTGGTGGTGTATGTTTGGGGTTTATGTTTTGTGCTTGTTAAGCAGAGCTTTCTCTGCTTCCTGGTGTGTGATATCTCGACCTGCTTTTGTCCACCACACTCTTCTTCCATGATGTTCTGCCTCACCTTGAGTCATTCCCAAGGAATGGAGCCAGGTGTCCATGGACTGGGATCTCTGAAACTGTGAGAACCCAAATACATTTTCCTCTTCTAAAATAGCTTTTGTAAGGTCTTTTGGTCATGGCACTGAAAAAGCTAACTAAAACAATATTTTATAATGACAAATTTATATATGCTAGAAAAAAAATGAGTATTCTAAGTTACACAAGATAACCTGTAGAAATTCACTTTATATATACTTATCAAGTGGTATTACAACTTTGCTTTCCAACCATGTATCTTTACCTGGGAGGATTTCTAGCTAAATCAGTTATTAGAGAATTAATTTAAAACCTGATAAAATTATAATTCATAATGCAAACTAGAAAACACTGAAAAATGAGTGCCTGATTTTTCTCATGCTTTCCTTTATTCAATACTGATTATTTTGTCAGATTTAAATTAGAATAGAAGAGAATTTAATATCTATGTGAGCTTTGACTTTTCCCACTGTTTGCCCTTCGGTGCTACAATCTTTAAAAAAGAAAGTTCTGTGAGTATAAGCCACTGAATATAAGGGACTATTTTTATCAGGATACTTTTTAAGGTATTTGAGTACCCCTGATACTAATAGTGTATTTTATAAGATATAATCTTAACACATTTTCCATCTAAAACAAAATGATTTATCAAGTCTACATAATCCTGCCAATTGTTCAGAACCTACAATTACATTGATGCATATATGATTATCTCTCAGCAAGCAAGGAAAATCATGTACTTAGAAAACTATGTCATAATTTGTGATAAAATTTTGTATTTTAAGGACTTACATCAAATATATTGATATTTCAAACATGGTCTTATATTTATCACACATTTAGCTCTTTTGGCATGGTTTGGAAAAAGGAAGACTACTTATTTCTTTAAGCACTTTTATATGAATGAGAAAAATATTCGTCATGGTAGTATATATAACATGATTGTTGAAATTCTTATTTCTATATAACTATATTTGATGATACTTGGATATTTTTGTGAGAAAATAATTTTTAATTAATTTGTTCATGACTGGGCCTTTGAAAGAAAACAGTTTATCATTTTATAATTTGGTAATACAAATGAATTAGCTTAATTTCTCTTTGATAATGAAGGGTCTGTACCTTACTTTTCTATGCCCAGAGGATGATGCAGAATTCGCCTCACATCCCATTTTCCTCCTGTGAGCTGGTATTATATATGTCATGCAATACAGAACAAACCCTTCCTTTTTGTAAGCTGGCAGTATTGAGGATTTATGATAGCTACTCCCTCTTGCTAGTGAAGGGATAAAAAGGCTCAATATGTTTTAAAATCAAGTATAAATCAAAGTTAGTGAAAGGCAAAAGTTGAAAAAGTACTATACTCAGATCAAATACCCAAACATTTGTGAGTATTTCTTTTTATACCCTCACCAGATGATGGAGAGCAGAAATAAGAGAAAACAAAGTCACAATCCATAATTTCAACTGACTTTATAGATCTTATCATTAGTACCAGAAGTAGCTGAACACATTCGACATGATTTGGAACAAATCATCTTTCCTTTACGAGTTTTTTACATTCAATAGGAACTTTAGAGAAGAAAAGTGGTTGTGTGGAAAGAGTAAAAACTTTGATGTCTGAGGTCTTTGTCCCAGTTCTGGGCTCATTGCATACTTACTTCTGATACTTAATGCAAGTTAGTCAGTCAATCAGAATCAGTGACCCGTGTCTCCATTCCTGTGTGTTGCTATATATCTGTATTCCAATTACAGAGAAAAAAATATCAATGTAACAATACCGCTACGATCATCATATTTTCCTTCAGAAGATATATCATATTTATAAATTATAAATATTTTGGATTAAGCAGTTCCAAAAACAGACTCCATTTCTGAATGGCAAACTACACAAGAGCAACAATGAGTTACATCTGCTGATCCTCCCCTTTTTAGAGATTCCAGCAGAGTTTCTCTTTTGAAATGTATGCAATTATGAAGAGATGAGAGTTAAATATATCCATTTTTATTAAAATTGAATTTTCCTATTAAGTTTTTTCATGGTCCTTTCATTTCTATCTTAGGGAGTAATATATGTCAGAGCAGTTTTCTTATTGAATAAGAGTTCACTGTTCTATTAAGTAGTTTTACAGTATGTCAAGTTTCTATTTCTTCCTACCTTAAAAGAAATATAGCACATAGTTGAGAGAGCCAGAATTATTAAATTATAATGAATAGTATTTTGATATAACAAGTGAATATTAACAGTATTCTTAGTTATATGTAATTGGATAATATTTTCAGTACTTTCTGTTGTGTGGAACACCATTAGCTACATTCAGTGATACTTCACAATGGCACTGAAATAGAATTTTTTTTTGGCATTTAATAAATACTAGTATTTTGCATGAACTGTATTACATTTTATATGTTAAGGTAAAATATGTGATCCAATCAAACTGTATATTTGCTAACTTGATCATTCATTCAACAAACATAATTTTAAATATAAATTTTCCAAATACTTAGTAGAAAAAGACAAGTTGCAGAGAAATACAAATAATGAGAGCATATGAAAATGTCCAGCGTTTTTTAATTTTTTTTTAATATATGCATTTCTTTTATATATTCCTTTTTAAAAAATATTGCAGTGATCTCACATTCCTCTGGATCTTTCCTCTTGAATAATTTAAAATGAAATTTTGATAATTTTGATCATTGCTGCATCATTTCTTGATATGTTCAGATATGCATCAGAGTCAATTAAAGCAGTTGGTTGAATTGTCACAAAAAGTTAAAGTTTAAATTTTAAAAATTGCAATTAGGTTTTCCTAAGGACAATAGACTTACAAATCCTTTTTTTTTCGTTGGGGGAGACAACCAGTGATTGAACTCAGGAGAACTCAACAACTGAGCCACATTACCAGTCCTACTTTTTTTTTTTTTAAAGACAGGATCTTACAAAGTTGCTTAGTGGCTCACCCTTGCTGAGGTTGGCTTTGAACTTTCGATCCTCTTGATCCTCTTGTCTCAGTCTCCTGAGCAGCTGGAATTGTAGGCATGTGCCATGAAGCCAATATCACATACTTTTTAAAATTTTAGAGTAGCTAGTGTTTAAATCAGCATACTCAACTAGATTTGTGGAAAAGCAAAAGCATGGAATTAGAAATGAATTAGCATTTATTTTCACAATTTTATTTTTCAGTTTGAAAAATAAGATACATTTTATATAATAAAGAACACATATAAATAGAATTTTTTCTTCAGTGAGTTCAATATCCATCCATCCACATTTGTCCCTGAAATTTTGCTGTCATGTAGTGCTAAATATGATTTCAAACTCATAGAGAATTTCTACTTCTGCTTTCTGCTAAACAAGGATGCCACTGTCTGGAACTTTCAGCATCTTCTCAGCTATAAATAGTAAAATTAAGCAGACTTATATACATTTATTAACTGTATTTGTTATATTTAATTATATTCAATTTCTTTACACAAGGCCATTTGTCCTTTCCTTTGTCTAAATATGTGTTAGTTGGATTATTTTTCACTCTACTTGCATAATTTGTAACATAAAAGAACACAAATATTACATGGGCTAACTCTATGGTTGCACCAACTTATTGCTTTCAGAAATATCCTACTATGTTGCTCAAAGATGGGTATTTCAGTTGTAGCCTTGAAAAGAAAGAGTTGAGGGTCTAGAAGAACCCAGGAATCTAGAATTTATAAAGGCAGATTATAACTGAAAGAGATCTAAGCACAGAAAGAGTTCTTGTCAAGTGTGTCAGGTTCCCCCCTCAAACATCCAAAGAATTCTATTGGGTTAGGAATTTGAGGAATTTATTCAAGGATAGGAAAGAATAAAACCCAGGAAAGATTAAGCAGTATTCAGAGCCTTCAGAGTATATTATGAACTACTAACTGGCATAATTTGAAATGTTGCAATTTCTCACCTCTGATAAAAAATTACTAAGCATGTTTAAAAAGGAAAATATTAATGAAAAAGAATTTATCAAAAAGTCGTGGGAGACCACATGAAGCTTTATTCAGAGGCAAATATTTGTAGTACTAAATGCTTTTATTGGAAAGGAAGTGATAGAAGAATGGTTTCAAATCAATGGACCAGGCTTCTGCCTAAATAATTCCTGAGGAGTTTGGGGAAGAGAAGGGAGAGGGAAGAGAGACAGAGAACACATTCAAAATAAGGGGAAAAAGACTGAACAAAAATTAGTGCCTTAGAAAGTAAAACAAAATAATACAGAAAATATTAAAATCCCAAAGTTGTTCAATGACAAGATAAAATAATTGATAAAACTCTTGTAAGAGTAAAAAAATGACAAAAATGCAATACCAGGCAAAGTGGTAATATCATTATAGATACTATAATGAAATGAAAAGTAGGAAATATTACGAAAAACTATGTGAATAAATTATACAACCTTATGAAAACAGATACAATTCTTTATACCAGATATCCAAGCTCACTAAAAAAGAAATGATATGAATAAATCTTTCTCTATTGTCCAATTGAAAACAAATCTGGATTTAGGAAAATATTTTCTTTGGAAGGAAACAATAGGGAAGTGACTGATTTCAGAAAAATGCAAGCATGTCAATATCAAACAGAAAAAGGCTTTTCTTTATATTGTAAGAAAGAGTAGCAAAGATAAGCAAAATTCTTCAAGGGGAATTTCAGCAAGCAAAGAGTGGATTAGACCAGTGGATTAGACCAGAAAAGTGCCTCAGAATGGCAAGCAGAGTCTCAGGAGAAGATGATTAGATGTCCTGCTCCACTCTGAGAGCTTTCTCAGGCTTAGGGCCAAGAAGACTGCAGGAGGGAAGACTTTGAGAAGGAGGGAAGCTTGACTAAAGTCTGTTTAAGACATAGTAGAGAATAATAAATGGGCAATTGTGAACACTTTAACACGATGAGCAACATTGACTTGTAATTAAAAACATTTTACAAACAAACCTCTGGGTCCAGATGGCTTCACTGGTGAATTCTAACAGACATTTATGAAACATAATAAAGTATTAAAAACTTTTTCCTAGAAAATTTGAAGAACAGAGAATATATTCATCTCACCCTGTGAGACTATTTTATGAATCATTATTCCAAAAACAAACACATAGGACATTAAAAGAAATTTTAAAAATAGAAATAAATAAAAAAGACCCACACGGGTATGGATATATAATTTTCTAAGTCAATTTTGCAAATTAAATGCAAAAATTATGACTAAATGGAATATATGCCAAAAGAGCAAGTTTAGTTTAATACTGTAAATTCAATAAAAGAAGGTTAGTTTAATACTATAAACTCAATAAATGTCAGAACAGAAACTCATTCCTTACTGGTGGGAATGCAAAATAATAAAACAACATTGGAAGGTCTGGAATTTTCTTATAGAGTTAAACATAATCTTATATGATATAGCAATTGCTTTAAGTTTTTGCCAAAATGACTTGAAAACTTAGACTACACAAAAACATCACTTGAATGCTGATGTCAGTTTTATTCATATTTATGAAAAATTGGAACAATGTGGTGCTTGCCTGTACTTGGGAGGCTGAGGCAGGAGAATTTCGAGTTCAAAGCCAGCATCAGGAAAAGTGAGGCACTAAGCAACTCAGTGAGACCCTGTCTCTAAATAAAATACAAAATGGAGCTGAGGATATGGCTCATTGGTGGAGTGCCTCTGAGTTCAATCACCATTACCTGCCTCCGTCACCCCCACCAAAACAAAAAAAAAAAGAAAAAAAACATAGGAAGCTAAACATGAAGCACAGATATTAGAAAGAGAAAACCTGAATTTTCATCTTGTTTTTTTTTACTTTTGTTTGGGCAACCCTGAACAACTAATTTCATCCAACACCAATGAAACTATAACTTTCTTACACTAAAACTTGGTTAAAAGGTTAAAAATTAACTATTACATCCTAAAAATAACTGTATGAGCAAGACTTACTTTCCAGTTATCCCACATAAAAATTTTAAAGTTTTATTGTATATGTATGCATGTGTTAGTATATAATTTGTATAATTTTTATGTTGATTATGTACATTATTTTAAAAAGAAATTTAAAAAATAACTTTCCAGAATGATGCATTAGATTGTAGCATTTTTTTCATATCTATATCCATATCCATCTAGATAGATAGATAAATAGATGAGAGATTTCACAGGAGAAATAGATATATTTTACAGGAGAAATGGGGAAAACCCAAGATGCCTATGATATATAATGAAATATTTGTATTTTGAAATAAAAACTTACCAATATGAATTATTAAAACAAAAACACCTAGTAATTAAACGTAGTGGCAAACAAAAAATACAAAATTTTTAATAAATGTCTATAATACTGAGAAATGTATTCTTCACAAAGTATATATAAACAGTGCAACTTACTTTTCTCATGAGATAAAACAGAAAAATACTATTTTCATATTAATATGCACTGAATGATTTAAAGACATATAGTATCTATTTAAAAAATTAATATTAGGAATTCTCACTCATTTCTTAATGTTGGCATATTTATACAAGACTAGCAACTCTTGGTTTGTATCTTTTTGGTTGAGAAATATTGACGACTTGAGAGAGTACAGGCATGATACACTGCAATTATGCATAATCCAGTACTTGTTTTGTTAACCATATCGGATTAATTCCATGAGGGGGCATTTTTTAAAGGAGGATTTTTTAAAATGAACTGTCTTATATAATTTTATTTTATAACTTCAAAATTTTACTTTGAGAATTTACAATAGATGTATGACTTCAACATCTTCAAGAGTAGGTTGTAACACTATTTTATCTTCCTAACTTTTTTGTGTACACAGTATATATACATATGAATTAAATATATTACATATATCATCTTATTAGCATATTAATTGTACATATTAATGGGGTTCAGTGTGATGTTTCTATCTATGCATGCATTGGGCATTGATCATATCCAACCCCCTTTCCCCCTACCTCTCAGCACCTTTTCCTGTTCCCAATAATTGTGATTCTACTTTCACACCAATTCTTTTTTTTTTTATCTTCTACATATGAGAAAGAACATGTAATACTTGTTTTTTTTTGTTGTTGTTTTTTTTTGTCCAGCTTAACATGATGCTTTCTGATTCTTACAACTGATTGGAAGTTTATTCCCTCAAGTTGTAATGATGATGCAAATTATTTTGTTGAGATGCTAATCATTTTTGTGTATTATTATGTAAAATTTACTTTTTATCCTCATACTAAGAAATGAGATATACATTTTTTTGCAGTAGAGAATAATTTATTAATATTTTCAAACAAATAATCCCTGCCTGGCTTCAGTACTTACCATGGTGTTTGTGAAGAATGGAAGTTCAATAGTATTTCTAAATGTTGAATTTATGTATAAATGCCTCCATGAGAGAAAATGTGCCTGGTATTCTGAGAATTCTTTTTTTTTTTTTTTTTTTGTATTTTGTTGTGTTTCCCTGAAACCTCTAGATGCATCTCTTCCTAGACTTAAAAGCCGCAAGGGAAAAGCAGTTCATGCATTCTTTTGAATCTAAAGCTCTGCATTCAGAAGCACTTGCTTAAAATGTGATAATGTGATGTATGATGGGAAGCTCAAAAAGAACCATTATGTGTCATTTGCTATAAAATCACTACTGTTCCTGGGATGCTGCATGATGCCATTTCAGACAGGCTTTTAAATGTCTGGGGGTTGGGGATAAGGGCATTTGTATCCTTGTTGATAAGAATAAAATATTTAGGATTGTGTTCATGTGTCATTGACTGACAATTAAATTTAAATTCAAATTAGCTGGCATTGGAGCTTTATTTTCTCCATGGTCATATATTATTATAACCATCCACATTATCTTTATTTCCTTGCTCTATCATTGTGAAAAATGGAGGGTGTAAGGTAGTTTTCTTTAAAGGTGCTGCCTTTAACTGTAAAAATTCTGAGATGATTGAAAATATAGTACCTAACAATTCCATCCTTTACATAATATACATTTGAATACACGAGTAAATATATTCTTAACAAATATATGAAGTACATAAAGTCTCTGTGTTCACACAGTTGTACAGATATATGGGTAAATCACTTTACTTCAGCAAATACAAAATCCACCCAAAGACTGATTTTTAAAAAATCATCTCAATTCAACACAATTTGAAATATAGCAGCGATCATATATATAATTTGTGCTATTCTCCTTGGGATCACCAATGCACTATGATTTCTGAAGTCTCATACATTTTAATTTTCAGAATTTCTATCATTTAGGAAGAAATGAATATATCTATAGTATAGAAGAAATATCTTTCAACCCAGACACCTAAAGTTACAAAAAGTATAGGCTGTTATATAAGACAGTTTTTTTCAGTACATTTTTTTCTTTTAATACACATTTAACAAGTATTTGTTTTGTATGTGTAACAAATATTTTAGGTACTAGAACTCTTTTGCCTTCAAAGAGTTCACAGTGTTAAAAACTACGCATATAGTCCTGTGAAATTCAGAAATAAATTTCACATGCATTTTTTTCAGTTTTATTGCCAATTACAGAGGGATACTGTTTCTATATAAAAGGAAGGAAATCACCACATTAAAACAAGAAGTAATTGAAGTAAAACAACATAAAGATGCACCTCATAAAATTCAGTATAGAACTCTAGTATGTTAGATTATATTATAGTGTTATTATCTCAATAACTAACCAAGTTTTGAACTAGTATCGTATCTAAGGCAATATGGTCAAGAAATGAGTGTATAAAATATTTTGCTGCAGCTTCAATTTGTATTTTCAAGACTAATCTGAAAGAGGAAAATAGAACAGTTTGAGAAATCTTCTCTTCCTATTCAACAATATTCGCTCCAATTTCTAATAACAATAAAGGGGTTCAGTTCTGCATCCCAGTGGCACCTCAATGGCTATTTGCTATTATTCAGCAGATCCCTTGGAGAGCATCTGTTTTGTTCTTTTCTTTGATTTTTTTATAGCTTTTACTCTTGATTTCTTGTATTCAACTGTTTTTTGTGGTTTTTGACATTCAGCTCCCTCTGATTTATTAGATCCTATAGTGCAAAAATGGGAAAGACAGAAAGCAGCTTTTAGAATTCTCTGTTTACAATCTGTGATAACTGTAGATAATTAGATCATTCACACTGATCAGATAAGCACTTCTGTGAGCTTCTCCTAATCAATATTCATGCTAAAAGAGTCTAACAGTTATGGTTTTGTCAAAAACATAAAAATCAGAGATTTCAACTGGAATTGATTTAATATTTTAAATTATACTCTTTTTACTTTGTTTGAATGTTTCAAAGTGTCAAAGATATGCTGATTCTTTAGGAAATCATGAATGATCAGTCCATGATAGACATGAACCTGCCAGAAAATTAAACACAAAAAAACTGCATTTGCCATTTGCACATGTGTCCATCTACTGCTGCTAAGGAAAAACAATGAGTTTTCCCTTTCCTTTGATCTAAATCTAGCCACTCTTTCAAGGATTAGTGGTTCAAAACTGCATGATAGAAGGCTGGCACAAATGGGAACTATTTTAGAGATGTCTACCATAAATTTTTCAGGGCAGTTTTTAAGTGATTCCATTAATGCAACTAGAAATGCAAACCCAAATTTTAAACTGGATTTTTGTTTTCAATATGTTATATATAGATTCACCTATGTAATATATTTTGAGAGGATTATTTAAAGTCATAAGTAATTTGTTGATGCTACTGACTTGTAATTAAAATGACTTTCAACCTTTACTTTTAGGTCAGCATTTATGCACCCCATGTATAAGCTATAACTAACAAGATGGACTTTCTTGGGCAGTGGACATTGTCCCCAAGGACAACTCTAGCCATGGTAAAACTTTTAGATGGCTGCACCATATTTTTCTTGAATAGCTCAGTGATGATTCAAAATATTTTTCAGACATGTTTCCAGTTTCTGCTCTGGCACATAAGGTGTTTTGAAGCCATAGCTCTGTCCTTACAACTAATAAAAAGTTAAATAAATGGAGAAAATCAATTCTTCTTAGAGTCTCCATAGATATATGGGAACAAAAAATTATTAAGTATTTTATAATAGTTTTTTTTTAAAGAATTTTAATATTTGTTTATTTTTTAGTTTTCAGCGCACACAACATCTTTGTTTGTATGTGGTGCTAAGGATCGAACCCAGGCCGCACGCATGCCAGGCGCTACCACTTGAGCCACATCCCCAGCCCTATAATAGTTTTAAGGTAAAGTGAAATAAAAGGTAATTATTTCAATTATTTGGTTTAAGAAACAAAAACTACCCCTTAAATAACAAAGGAAGAATTGATTATGGTCCCTTGATCTTATCTTGTTCAGTCATTTTGAAGGACTATATAATTATAATCTTTAGAAATAGGTAGTTATTAAACACTTACATACTAAACAAAATTGAATTTAGAGTTAAAAACATTTCATAGAGAGCAATCTGAGTCCACATGGCCTCATTGGTGAATTCTACTCAACATTTGTGAAAGAAATTATCTCAGTGCTAAATAATTTTTCCTGAAAATCGAAGAAGGTATAATATTTTTCAAGTCCTTCTGAGACTAGTGATTCATTAATGAAAAATAATCTTCAAATGAATGAGTGATATTCTTTCTTCAGGTTCTTTACAGATAAGCTTTCCCATTATACCTACATTTGTTTGATTATGTTAAAAGTGAACTAAAGGAATATTGTGGGGAAAGAATTTAATCATGAAAAACTATACTGCTTCAAGGCCACAAACTTGACAGTATCGGCAGTTGCATATACCAATATTTCAGAAATACTTGTATACATCTGACTGTATCCACTAATATTTCTCATTTGCATGGTCAAAATTTTATAACACAATTTCACTTTATATGTTTTAATTTATGGTAATTATTCATTTTTTTCCTGAAATTTTCATTATTTTCTACAAAACTAGTGTATGTAGGTTTATATGATTATTCCTAAAATACACGATTTCAGACTTAAAGCAACTAAAAACAAAAATCATGACATGCAGTAGTAGAATGCAGAAAATGTATGAGATAACATGCATGTACTTAAAAGTTAAATACTTCAAAAGAAATACTTGAAACTACTAACACTTAAAATATCAGCTCTTTGGCATTTTCCTAGACTCTATAACTTAGTAGATATTTAAGAATTATTACATCTATAAATGCCATACTTCTTGTTCATTACTATGATGGATAAATTTCACAGAGATACTTGGAAAAGAAACTTTTCGGTATAGTGTAAAAAAGAACTGACTGATTTTGAATATTGCATTAGTAGCATTAACCTCCAAAAGTCTCACTTGTGCTGTTAAAAATTTAACACATTTTAGCCTAGAAATTGTATGATTGTCCACATGTAAATTTTTACAAACATAAGTAATATGTAAATGTTCATAGTTATTTAAAAATGAAAGTAACATCTCATTTTTAAGATTAAAATTAGTGAAATGATTTTTTAACAGTAGTTCTTTCTTCACAGTATACAAGAATTTCTTACTTTAGCTTGGATATTTGTGTATTGCTAAAAACATAAGTATCCATGAGAAGTATTGTTTTGCAGATATCATTCCCTCCAAAGAATATTTGATCAAACTAAGCTACATGTAATAGAATCAGAAACAAGTCTAGGAAGAACATATAAAGGAAAGGTTGATTGAAAGAAAATACTTATGGGATAAAATTCATTGGTTAATCAATGGTCATTGACTTTAGATGACCTGACATAAAATGCTGGATTTTCCAGCTATGTACTAAGTGATAACACTGAGTCTCTGATTTCTCAAAAATAAAAGGAGTGCTGGAGCTGGAACATAGTGGTAGAGCATTGGCTTGGCATGTTAGCAGTCCTTGGTTTCAATTCCTCTACTACAGAAAAGTAAAATTAAATTACAAAAGTTAGATGGAGAAGATAATCATCCTACTTTATGAGATTTTTGAAAATTGAAAGTGATGATATTGGCTTTGTAGTACCTTGTCAACATGTGCATGCTTAACACAAATACATAGCTATATGAAAACATATTTAACACACCTCAACATGCGATGTTCCAATATTCTGGACATTGCTCTCAAATTTATTAATTCTTCATCTGTATTTGGATTACACATTTTTTCTAGGTTAAAAATAATAACTACAAAGAAACTGACATTCATTTTTCAGATATATTAGTAGTCTCTACATAAGAAGACATCATTTCAGAATTCTTTAAAATTTTATATTGTCTATTATGTTTCTATGAACTTAAACCCTACTTTACTTTTTCTGTGTCAATATGATTCTAAATATGGGGTAAGGAAGAAACCACAGCCTGAAATGTAAAATAAAATGACATAAAGACACCAAGGGAAACTTGACATTGAAAGTATTTTAAAAAAAGAAAAAAAAAGGTTTAAATATTGGGAAAAAGTTTTTCTGTGAGGAAAGTAAGAAAAGCAAATAACATTAAAAAGAAAGAACAAAACAAATGATAAATCAATTAGTAATAATTAAAATAAAGTCAGGTAAAATAACAAAACAATATGTAAAAAGAAAAAAAATACTTTTGGAAAGAAGAATACATTCATAGACCCATAATATGACCCCATTGTAATTTTCTTAAATTGTTATTTATTGCATAAAACTGAATATATAACCTCCTTCAAAGCAAGAAATCCATTCCTATTTCTGTATCTAGGAGAAGTACAACTATCATCCAAAAATTGGGTGCAAGAATATAGTTATACAAGATATAGAAGCAAAAATTTGTAATTAAATAATAATGCATTAATAATTATGGGATACTTGCCGCAGCCCGGATGGCTGGGCAAAATAGGGGGGGGGGGTGACGAAGAACTTGTGTACATTGATACAGCAGGAGTGGGAACTGTTTATTGTAGGACAGGAGTGGTATTTATACATTCCACACAGCTTATCTTAATTAGCATAAACTAGATACATCAGTCAACCAATAAAGAATCTCCACACTTAATGGCTTGCTGGTGTTACTTCACAAACCACTCCCTCTGGCAAAATGCCAGGCGCCATCCAGACTTGTTTACAGACTCTAACATTTGCCAGGTGCCATCCGAACTTGTTTACAGACTCTAACATTTCCCCCTTTTGTTTAATTTAAATAATGACCATAGTGGTTTTTACACAAACACCATAAATAATCTGCTACAAGCAGAAGGGGAGGATACAAAATGTCACAATACCAAGCCAATTGATGGCTCCATGCAAGAAGCCCTTGGAAAAATTATACCAGCAATGACATCATTAGCAAAGATACCGAGTTACAATTTGTTGTAGATTACAGTTTGTTGTCTCAGTCCAGGTAAAGCAGTGTCAATAGATTAACTCACAGTCCAGGTAAATCACAGTCCAGGTAAGTTCTGCAGGCAGCTAGCTTAAATCACATTCCAGGTAAGTTCTGCAGGCAGCTAGCTTGATCCAAAGTCTCATCCGGTTCTCAGCCAAAGTCTCTTCCGGTTTTTAGCAACACTGGAAAGTCTTCCACCTTCATCTTCACTGGCACTGGGACAAAGGCAGGAACTCTTGCAAAGATGCTAAAGAAAATCCTGTAGCATTCCACTAAGAAAACAACCTTCTGAACAATTTAGTACATTATCGCAAGGTTTTTTACATTTTAAATAAGCCTTAATAGTGCTTATTACTCATTAGCTTCCAGGTGTGGGAGAACCTTTGTAGTTACTGGCCTTGGAAACATCAAACTTCAGGGACACCATGTGAGTCCTCCGCCCAGCTTCAGCGTCCTGGGCAGCCCCAGATGGCCCTGGGGAGAGTTCCGGTCTCAAACTGCTTCCGGGCACAGGGAGCAAGAGCCTGCAAGACTGTGCCTGGATTTGGGCTCTCAAAGTGGCATCCCGCTCCCCAGGCGGGGGGCGGGGAAGAGCCGATTGCCGCTGCTTGGAAAGTCCTTGCTGCTTGGAAAGTCCTTGCTGCGCCATGACTGGCTCGCGCACGTGGTAGCCACTGCACCAATTCACGCACCCTCTGGTAACGAAAAGTATTCAGTAATAGGCTTTTGCAATTTCTTTCTTGATAATCCTTCCTCCTCTGAACTTTTTTCTTCTTTCTGAATAGAGTTCCCGGGCTTCCATCAACACATGCCCTAACTGCTCTTGGTTCCACTGGGGTGCCTTCTTCCCTTAGTGATTTACTTCTCACCCCTTCCATATTTTCATCTTAAAGACAATACAATACACTGAGACAAAACAAGACACAAACATACTGTATCAATCTTCTCCATTTTCTCAAAATGACCATTTTAACCCTCGCCCTATCTGCCTAGGAAGAAGCAGATTTGCTCCCGTCCTATCTATGGACGGGCAGCTTTTTTTTTCGTCACTTACCCCGAGTGTCCCTGGGCACCTGGTACGGGCCACCATCTGCCACAGCCCGGCTGGCGGGGGCGGGGGGGGGGGAGGCGTGACAAAGAACTTGTGTAGATTGATACAGCAGGAGTGGGAGCCGTTTATTGTAGGACAGGAGTGGTATTTATACATTCCACACAGCTTATCTTAATTAGCATAAACTAGATACATCAGTCAACCAATAAGGAATCTCCACACTTAATGGCTTGCTGGCATTACTTCACAAACCACTCCCTATGGCAAAATGCCAGGCGCCATCCAGACTTGTTTACAGACTCTAACATTTGCCAGGCGCCATCCTGACTTGTTTACAGACTCTAACACATACTGGTGGAATAAAATACCTCACAACAATAAAAATATAAAGAGGTACAGCTACAAACAACATAGACAAATCTCTCCTATATTTTGTTGAACAAAAAAAAGTCAGGAAAAAATTAGAAGACGATTACTGGCATAGTCTAATTTTATCATTTCTGAGAGTAGGTTTACTTAATTGTTAGAAACCTGAAGAATGATAACTTCTGGGAAGTATTAAGTGAGAAGGAGTAAAACAGGAATATTCCTGTGTGTTAGAAATATTTTATACTTTAACTTGTGGTTGTTTTTGGATGTGTGTACATGTGTGTACATGAGGTGATATTGAGTTGTATTCCTAAGATAAATGAGCTAAATATAGTTTATAGTATACAAACTATATGAACTATATGCACATGCAGTATGTGTATCTACTTAATAAAACGTATAGTGATATTGCTAAAGTGTGTGTCACTTAAATCAGATTACTCACAAGAAAAAAAATTAAAACTGCTCTGAGAAAAGAAATATAAATATGTATATGAAAAGGTGACCAAGTTTACTAATAACAATAGAAATGCATACTAAGTGCGTAATTTCATCTTTAAGAAGTATTTAACAAAAATCAATGTCTATTTTTGAGGATTCAAGCCATCTGATGAACCACTGGTAGAATTATATTAAATACATTTTTTTCTGGAGTGCATGCTATTATTATGTGTGAAGAATAAAATGTATGGATTTCTTAAAACAGAAATGCCAATCCTAAATGTTAATCTTAATAATGAAAAGGGAGTGATCATTTATGGTAAAGTTATTGTGTTTTAATGAATAGCAAATAACAATAAACATGTTATTTAAAACTTTTTAAGCTTTTTATAATTTGTGTAAAAGTAGGATCTTACATAAAAGGATAACAATCAGCTTGTTCCAAATGAGAATAGATAGTCTTGATTTAGTAGTTGTTAACACTTTTATTCTTATCTATTTATCTTTTCAGTTTCTTCATAACTCTTGAGAAAAGTGTGTGTCATTTAAATCGGATTACTCACAAGAAAAAAAATTAAAACTGCTCTGAGAAAAGAAATATAAATATGTATATGAAAAGGTGGCAGGGGATTAAGAATATCTTTTTGCCTTCATCTATATGATAATATTTGATTATTTGTTTTAATACCTTTTTTTGTAAATAAATGTGGTTAACAATTCCTTTTTCTAAATATGGCATATTACTATATATCTTGTAATGTAGACAAGCAAAAAATAGACATAACATTGTTTTATTAAGTTTTGTGTATGTATGGCAAAATAGTTACAATTTTCAAGACATTTGAAATCATATATCCTTATACATCAAATATGCATGTTATAAAGTTTTATGTATGCGTAATTATGTACAATATTAGCTATAACTTATATCTCCCCTATGGATTTGATGCATATTCAAATATTTCTGAAGTTTTGAGAAAATAAAAGGGTAATCATGAATTAAGAAGTTTTTCTAAGAATATTGAAGACTTTAATATTAAACCCATTTTGTGTTAGTTTAAATTCTGATACCATATTCTTAATTTTGTAAAAGCTGGTACAAGGAGATTATATCTTAGAAAAAATAGACATTTTAACAAAAATATTAGGTATGTAGTCATAATATTAAAACATAGTGTTAAAAAGGTAATTCAGCAAATTATTTGGATAAGGGAAATATAATGGGTATCCTCTTAACTAAATAATGAAGAAAAAATGACATATAGATATTTTGGAGGCTATACTTTTTTAATCAGCATCATTTTACAAATATTGAAATCTTAGAAAAAAATAAAAATGTAAAATTGTCAAAAATTAGGTTGAATTTATACTAGTATTGAAAAAGTATTTAAAAGTTTCTAATTGAACACATTATTCCCTTCCTCCTTTCTACCCTTTTTTCCTTTTTTTTTTTTTGTTGTTGTTGTTTGGTTTTGTTTTTGCTTTTTTCTGTTCTTTTTCTGGTATCATTTCATTGTTTCCTTCTTTATTAATCTTAATGTTTATTCGGTTTAACATAAATATACCATGTTTCTAATATAGGTTTTGAAAATACTTAAAAAAAGCAACTTAAAATTTTTCTAGTATCTTTGCTATTTTGAAACAATTATCCTTACCTAATATCCTTTTGGTTTAAAGCACTGAGTCATGTCCCCACACATATAGATATGCAAAGTCATTCAACAAATATTTTGGGGGTATCTATAATGTACTAGGCACTCTTCTAGGATACAACAGCAAACAAACCAAGTATCTGTCACATGTAGAATTAACAAAACAACAAGTAATAAAATACTGATGAACACAGCAAATAAGTAAGTAAATATAGAATAAATTGGAAGTAAATAAATGCACAAGGAAGCAGGATAAGAGGAATTGATAGTCCTGACAGGAGGTAGAGGATGTGGCAACATTAAGCAATGGTGAAGATACCTTTCACTGAGAAAGGGTGGTATGAGGGAATACTTCAGGTGAGGGGAGAGGAACCTGTTTGGTTGTCTGGGAGAAAAGTGATGCTGGCTGAGGGAATAAATAGAGTAACATCTAACAGTTATTTTCAACATAAATGGGAAACATGTTCTACTAGACAAATGAATGAGGAGAATTGTAGGTATTGACACAAGAGGGAGAATTACAGGGAAACTAGGTTATACAGGACATTCTGGGCAATTGTGAGGACATTGTCTCTCTCAGTAAGTGGGAAGGCACTGCAAGATGTTGAGATAAGAAATGATATTATCTGGATTTTTGAGTACTGTTTGAGTTGTGTCCTAAATAGAGAAACTTTGAGATGGTGGGGGAGAAAATTGAGGTGAATTAGGAGATTAAGGGATGATGATGTCCCAAACCATGGTGGAGATGATAAACAGTGGCAGGGTTCTGGATAGCAAACACACATATACACATATGCTTAACTCATGTCGATTTTTTTAATCAAGAAAGGATCATAAAAAATACACTGTTTAACAGGAAACATTTGTTGAAAACTATAGTTAATATATTTTCATGTCATTTGTTTTTATACTGGGGGTTGAATTGGGGCTGCTTTACCACTCTCCATTCCTTCAGTTCTTATTATTTTTATTGTGAGACAGGGTCTCACTAAGTTTTTTTTTTTTTAAGCCTCACTAAATTGCTGAGGCTAGCCTTGAATTTATGATCTTCCTACCTAAGCTTCTCAAGTCACTGGGATTACAGGCATTTGTCACCATGCTCTGATATAGTGTTTTTGTATAATTTTATTATTTTATTTCATTACCTAATATTTTGAACATCATGGTATTTCCTTTATGAACATGTTTAAGTAAACTGTGCACATATCTATTAATCTTTACTTGAGACAGATTAATTGTTTAAAGGATTATCCTGATTTAAGAGGTTTAAATTTGTCTCAAAAGGCCATCACAAGGAGCAGAGACACATACTACTACCAGAATACCAAGAATGCTCAATATCTTGCAAACTTTATAACACGTGGTGGCAATTGGGCTAAATGTGTTCTTCCAATTGATAGGCAAATGCATACACAAAATATCTCAGTTTTTCAATTTTTGAATCTTCAAGACATTGCAATATTCATGTTTCTTGATTCATTCATTCTGTTTGTCTATCTTACTCTGAGTGGCTCTGTCTTAATGTTTGAATTTATTGTTTGTAAGATGCTTATGAAGAACTAATGATCTAAAATTCAAAGAAAGATATCATTGATAAAATAAAGCAATAAAGTATTTGAAATCCCCCAGGTATTTAATAAAAACTATTTTTTTCCATACAGGAAGATAAACTGGAATAAATAGTTGTCAGAAATTAGGCAACTGCCACAGTTAGAAAGAAAATCATGACTCCACCCATTTGCAATCCTACCTAACTATATTAGAACTATGGAAAGTTTGGTGGCTCCTTCCTGTTCTAACATTTCCTGGGCTTCTCTACACAGATTTAATACTATTTTATAGAAAAAAAAAGAAAAAAAAAACTATCTCAGCAGCATATCACATATTTTCACTGAAGCATCAAGCTTTTAAAATCAAGGAAAACATTATATGTGTAGGTGGAAATCCATTATTGCTGAGCCAAATTAAAAAATGGACATACTGTAATTTTCTGACACAGTAGGAACACTGTAAAGAAGACTGTCCCTTGAAGTGGCATTATTCTCTGTTACTGGTCATAAAGTGCACTTTCTAATTAAAAAATTTACAAGAATTTAATTACTAAAAAAAAAAAACTATGTCAAAATTAGTCCTGTGCACACTGCCCAGTTATTAAAATGTGTGGACTCAGACAACTTTAGCAGAAATGAAGATGGGATTCAGTGGCTGAGAATATAGTATATGAAAAAATCTTCTATTTATGGTTGTCTGAGTTTTGAGCTAGTCATGTGTTACCACTGCCCTATTCTTAGTAAATTGCAAACTAAGTTATATTGATTTTGATTTGGAGGGAAAACTACACTAGAAGGAATACTAAGAGGAATTTTTTGCTTTGGAGAATTTTTATCGCATTTAAAAAAATTATTACTTGACAGTATATACCATAAGATACTTAGTCATCTTTGATAATAGTTTGTCAGCAAAATGTGTGGGTAGCTGTTACTTAGGTTACACATGTTTTAAAGATACTTTGTAGAGTTAGAGTTAGAGTTGGCTAGGATAGGTGTCTCTATTTTGCTCACTGATGTTGAATTGGCTAAGCAGACAGATGGTGAAAATACATCAATGAGACACAAAGGATCATTCTTCTTGCACAATTAGAAGCAAACACTTACCATGCTCCCCAGTAGATGCTTAAAGGATACTCTCCACATCAATCTGAGCATTTTAAGGGGAAGATTGTTTTATAATAACAACAAGACATTTCCATGACCCTTTAATTTTATTCCATATTGTTTCACTTGTACATTGTTGGATAAATACTCACTCTTCCTCCCATGGACCAAAATTAAATAGTGTTAATTCCAACTATGTTCCATAATAAAAAGTATTTAGCATTGGGCTCTTCTACATAGCTTCTTAACACTAGAGGTGGGTGATTCTTAAGGCTCAGAATTTTTTCACATCACTTTATTTTGTCAATGGTGTTCCTACAAGAACTTCTTGATTGGCTGAGTTTTCTATCTCATAACTTCCAAACTCCTTTTTGAAAGGTGTTTGGGACATAAATAACTCAAAGATGGATGATACAGTACTTACATATATTTCTAACCAAGTTCTTAAATTGATAAGCATTATAGAAGAGTAAATATTATTTTCAAAATCCATATCACAAACTTTTTATGGAGAGATTTCTGCATTTACATCTTGTGTGTATGTATGAGTGTATTGTTTGCTAATTTGTATAATTTGAGATTAAATATAGGATTGAATTATTGAGCATTATGTAAGGTAGACACAATATTTTGAAAAACAAAACAACTTTTCACAACTATTAGTATTTCATTAAAAAAACTAAAATCTGAGTCTTTAAGATAGCTTTATCCTATTAATTCAGACTTTTATAAATATGGCTATTCTTTTTAAACATTGACTCTAATATTTTGTGATAAATTTTCTACTAAAGAATCTTACAGTATTAAGCACATTAAATTGATTAGTTTTCTTATCAGAAATATATATATATGATCTGCTTCATATATTAACAAATGTAGAAAGCAACTAATTAGGTGATTTAACTTAATGTCAGATACCACTTTAATGCCAAAAAAAATAATCTGCAAGCGCATCCATATTAATTGCCTTCTACTTTTCATTTGTTCTACAAAAGGAGAATTCTTAAAAAAAAAAAAAAAGGAAAAGTGAAAAACAACAGGGAAAAAACAATTCCAGATGGATGGCGATGCTGACAAGTGCACTAACAATCTGTCTCTTTAGCGCAGACATTCGTTCTGCTCCCAAGGCTAAAAATATTAGTCATTCTTGAGCTAAAAGTTGTTTTCCTAACACATTTTGTTTATATGCTTAAGTTGCTGTTAGGCTTATGCATAATCAGCAATCATTCTTACCTTGACCTGTCTGTACCTTAATTCTTGCTCATGCTACACTCAATCTTCACCAAACTTTATTTCGTTCTCCTGGAACCCTCAGAAACCTTACCCTTATGAACTGTAGCTGTAATGTAGTTCAGGATTTACTTTTGCAAGAGGAAAACTGTCCAGTATTATTTCACTTTAATGTTTCTGAACCCAAATAAAATGAATTTTCTGAGTTATTTATTGAAAAAAATTCCAATTAGTGAAATTCTTATTTGCTATTTTTAGAAATGATTAGCTGTAGATTTATTTCATATCATGTACATGTACTTCAGTAATTATGTTGATCTACAGTCACAATTTGCAACAGATTTATTAAAAATATTTTTTTGTAAATTAATTTGGCATGAAAATAATGTAATAACTAAATTACTTTCACTTGATTTTTTTCCCCAAATGGCATTTAAATTGTTGAAGAAATGTATTTTATGAGATTAGTACACACTTTGTGCAAATTATTCTTCAATATTTATTTAAAAAGCTCATATCTTTTTCTATTTACCTATTCTCTACTACATTAAATTTACTTTAAAGTCATTTTATTGTAAATTGAATACTATAGTATTCAGAATTATAGCCCTTCTAGCTTTAAGAAAAAGTCCTTTTATTCTTTATTTACTATTTTGGGTTGTCTGTATTTGGATAGTTATTACTGTGTCTTTCAACTGGGAATTGATTGTATATTTTCTACAATAAATACTACCTTTAAAAAGTCTATTTCCTTTTAGTCTATCTTTATTTTAAGAAAAATTGTGTAAAGATGTGTAAAGATGTCAGAAAGAATCTATGCAGCTGAATCTATGCAGTTGAATGAACAACAATTTTTAAGAAAATTGTTGTTGAATCAGAGATGAAAGTTTCATTTGCATAATATTATTTTCTCTCACTAAAATGTGTTTTAAAAAAGAGAAACTAAACCTAATTTTCTTATCATACTTATTTATTGGCCCCAGTTTTGTGGTGCCTTTTGAGACATTACATTTCATCTCTTTCACCGGCACAATGCACTGCAAATATATTTTATACTTCCAAAATTTCAAATTTAGTTTCACCAAGTTTTATAACATAATTAAAATACATACTGATTTAGAAATCTTTGTTAACTGTTTCTGAAAAACTTTCTAGTTTTTTTACATTTTATTTAACAGGTTACATTTATAAAAAGTAAGTCTCACTTGAAAAACAGTTTGATCAAATATCAATTGGTTTTAAAAGAATTTAAGATTTTTGCATGTTTTAATTATTTTGTTTAAACTAAACATTTTATGCTTTAATTACTTTGTTTACACTATGATTTTTGTACCAATGTTAATTTCACAAAATCAAAAATTATCTGCTGTTTTACATTTTAAATATTCTTCTGATAAGTGCATTGAATTAATAAAATAAATATGGGAGCAGGATTAGTGAAAACTGCTTTCTGCATTTTATGAAAGCACATAATCAGTCTGGTTTTTTTTCTTTTCACTATACTCATAGACATTTTATTTTCTGGCATTGCCTAGAAATAATTTTCAAGTTACTAGAAAACTGATTTCATCATTGGTAGTCATCCTAGAAGCTAAGTACTTTTTATAAATGACTTTCATAGAAAATCCCAACAGTGCTATTTTGAGATTCAGCATGAGTTTTCCTATAGAGTTAAAAGCATGAATCTTATTTTGTATTTTTAGGATATCTAAGTAATTTAACAGACATAGCACAACTTGATAAATTGACCATACTCATAAGACTATTCTGACATTTTAAATAAACTTAACAATAGGTAGAAATCTGATTTACAGTGTTCATATAAAGCAGGATCCTTATTTTTTTTTTTAATTTAGGGTGTGCAATGTCCTGCAATGGTCTGTGCTCATGTTCCATTATTTTTTCAAATAGTCCTTCAACTTGTGCAGTAATTCATAACCTTTTCTTTTATGACAAATTTTAATGAGCCTGATTTTGCCTTATCATAAAGTATAATTGAAATAATAGTCTCTGCTTAATGTTTATGATAGATAATTATTTTGGAATAATTCATTGCATTATTATTCATCATATTTCAATGCAATTGTCAATATTAGTGCTTTTGGCTTTTTAATATTTTTTTTTCTTTTTTTCCCCTAGGGTAAGGGAGGTTCTATTGTTTTTACTGTAGTTTGTTGCTTGTCTACACTTAGAAAAAGAAATTGATGTCATTGATCTGCTATCAGACATGTGTGTTTATATTTCTGAAAAAAAGATAACAATGGTTTAATTACTAATATTATGCTTATTTTTCTCCCAGAGATTTTGTAAACTTTATATATACTATGTATTTTTACTAGCTTTTAAAACATTGTAGCAATTTTCTCTCTTCCTTCCATCTGTCTGTTCTCTTATCATCCTCCAGGATAGAAGGAATTGATCTCTACTTGCATATATTTGTATCCCAAGAATCCAAACAAGTATAGGCTGAAAAAAAATATGAGTGAATGAATGAATAAATTAGTGTTTGAATGAATAAATCTATGAATGATGTAAATGGCTCCATTTTTAGCAGATCATTTAGGCTTTCATTGTCTTAGTATTTTAAATATAATTTATGCATATACTTCAGAGCAAAAGTGGGAAATGTATTTCAAAGAAAAAGTTCTTTGAATTGTTTTAACATGAATTAAACACAAAATATTCATATTAAAATAGATATTGAGCTTATATCATATCTTGCTAGTGGCATACTTGTGATTCTTCATTGTTCTTTTTCTTCTTCTTTATAAGTACACTAAAATGCTGAGATATGCATTATTCACCAAACTTAGGAACACATTTAGTGTAATTTTAAACATTCTCTCCAGATAGAATAGAAAGTTATACTCTCAATAGATTTTATAGTTTCCAATTTTCCTTCACAAATCCTAAGTAGTCTCCATATCTCAAAGACTAATGTATTTCAATGTATGCCATCTGTAACTCAATTTCTCCTTCTCAAAATTGCTAAAGTCTACTTAAATCCCTACATATTTGCAACTGCTAAAGTTTCTTTTCTATCTTGCTAACATTTTAAGCACAATTTCAACACTAAAAGGGAAATATGCTATACTCACAACATGCTGTGACTTCTGCCTTTGTTGTCATTCTTCTTCAGAGTCTATTTGTTCTTCTTTACTTCTATTTATTTTAATGAGCTATGTGATAATAGAAGAGGACATAGGAAAACTTTTTTTGAATTTACCAATATCTAAAACCACTCTCCACATAGAGCTTTTGATTCCGCATATCTCCTAATTCTTATGTCTTCATCATAATTAAGGACACGTCATCAAATAAAGGAAGAATCTTAAGGGATAGGAAGAAGCATACACTTCAGTTTTTTACTATCTAATATACAAGAAAATTATCTATGTGAAGTAAAGTTATCATTTCAAATAATCTTAGTATCTTTGTGGAATGTTGATTTTAGCCTGGAATTCAAGGATTTTTACAATCTTGTTTAAGAATAAAAATATATTCTCTTGGTAGTTGTTCTTCTAGAAAATTACTTTTAAATTCTCTTAAAAAATAAATACTTCAAGAAATATTCTAAGATTGGGACTGTAGCTCAGTGGTAGAGTTCTGGGCTCACATGTGGAAGGCACTGGGTTCGATTCTCAGCACCACATAAAAAATAAAATAAAGGTATTGTGTCCATCTACAACTGAAAAATATTAAAAAAGAAATATTCTACAAAATAATTAAGTGAAAAGTTTTTTATAGCAGTAATCTATATAAAAAGTAGTGCTTAGTCCCCACCTTAAAATCATTCTGCTGCAGTATGTGGAGGTGCATGAAAGCCAAATTTTCCAAAGTAATCAACTTGTGAAATGAAATACATGTTGGTAATTCACAGTTTTGAAGAAAAACAAAGGGCTACTTAGATGTATTTTTCTCATTAAAAAGTATAACACATGTCAAAATTGAGCACTAATACTAATGGATGGAAGTAGTATTTATTGATAACTAAGAAATTTAGAATAAAAATTCCATAGGTAACTAATGATCCTTAGAATATTTGGTTTTATTAAAGCCACTGCATCCTCTAAATATTGCCAATTAAACTGGATATCTACAAGAAGAAGGTATTTGTAGTTGTATATTATTATTTACCACTCTTTGACTACAGCACAACTCAAATACATTCAACTATGGTGGCTTAGCAAATGTTTATTCTTCTGGTGATCCAGATGTGTAACTTGAGGGGACATATAGCTTTGTGGTAAAGGGTTCTGATTTTTATTTCCTCCCCCACTCCCCAAAATAAAGATTAAAAAGATGTCTATCTGAAAACAGGAGATACTACTTTGTAGATCCAGTGGAAGACATACAATGTTACAAATATTTGCAGCCTTCATCATTTTGCTCAAACATTCAGAATTGTGTAACTTATTTCTGATACTGGAATAGTTTCTGAAGTTTCTTCTTATTTCATAGTAGTAGAGTAAATTTTTTAAAAATTTAATTTGTTGTTTTTCCTGTAATCAATTAAAATAACAAAATAGACAACACCAATAACAACATCATTTTGGATGTCCCAAACATAACTCAGTATACAGTATTGGGTTATAGGGTCACAACCTGATGGAGACCATTATAGGAAAAAATGGGAAAAATACAGAAAGGATGTTGACTAGGCAAAAAGAACTATTTGCTTTGGAAAACATTCTCATTTCTCTTGCTGAAAGGTGTATTCTGAAATATTAGAAGTAAAATTTGACATACATCTTTCACATCAATTTGACTGATCCTATATACTGTGTTCTTTCATTTTATTTTCAATTTGATTTTTTTCTTTTAGGAATTTTTCTAATGTTGTTGCATTTTTCTATATGAAGCTTTGCATTTTTTATAGATTTTTTTCATAGAGATAATTTCTGGGTAACTAAATTAATAAATATTGTTGGAAATTATATTTTCTTTGTGAAATATGATTTTCAACATTAAGCATATACTTTTCAAATTTAATGTTTTTAATTTGAAATATATGTATTTTAAAAATATCAACATCAATACTCCAACTTTTTTGTTTCTATAAAATATATCAAGATCATGAAACCTACTCTTTTGTTTCTATATTTCAGGTTTATATTGGCCTTGAGTTAATTTTAGAATTTTTGATTTATTTTGATTTAAGTCTTTTATAAATATTAGATGTGTATTTTGCTTTTTGATACAAATTGGAATAACTCTTTTAAAAATATGTATTAAGGCAATTTACTTTTATTGATATAACCATTAAACGTGATCCTCACCCCATGACAGTATCTCATAATTTTATACATATAGCTGTTTCTGTGTGAGTGTTTGTGTTAGAGAGTGAGTTCCACAACATACAGCCTAGGAATAGTGACAAGTTAGAGTAAAATAATAGTAAAAATATCAATGCATGATAGTTAGGCTAACTTCATGATCACATTTTTTTTTTTAATTCCTGATATGGCAATGTGTCAGGGTATTTTGGGGTTTAAGAAATTCTTCAACATTAAACATAATATGATTTTTAGCAAGTGTATTTTTATATCAATTTATGCACAGGGTATTTATTTAATTTTAATAAGACAGTTTCAGATCTTTATAATAATTGTTTAACTGTTGAAATACCCTCCATATGGTAGGATAGGGTTCTTCCCTTCTAATCCCAGTTGGTCATCAAGATTTCTCAACTAAACACACATGTATGGTATGTAATGATTAGAAAAGCTCTTCAAATAATTTCCAATACATAATATAACAAACTGTAAATATAGGCAAGCCCAAAGCATACTAAATCAACTATTATGAGAATAAATTTAAACATTTAAACAATAAATCACATTTTTTAAAAAATTAGATAATTCATAATAAAAATGATTGTATTAGAAAAAGCACAATAGAGAATCTGCTCATGAAGTTCATAAAATAAGGTTTATGGAAAATATTAGAAATGTATAATAATGGTGATGTGATAACATTTATTATATTCAATCTATTAATGCATTTAATTTTATGCAATATGTATGAGATTACAAATATCTAATTCTGGTGTGTGCCTCATGGATAATGGTATAATTATGCTCACTTATCTGTGAACAAATAGAGACTAAGTGAATTTCCCAAGTTCACACAAGTAGTGACTAATAGAGCAAGATTTTAAATTCATGCTGATACAAACCCATATTTAAAAGAGCCATTCTAATTTTGAAGTTCTCTGCTTTCAGTTTGCAAAGAAATTTGAAAACATTCTATGTGCACTATTTGCCTTCTATCTAGACTAATGCTCTTTCAAGCAATATTATTGTCATTTACTGTTTGGGTGAAAAATGGACATAACACTTTGTCTACCATAAGACAAGATTTATGGCAAATATCATGCCACAAAACCATGGGTCATAGTTCTTACTGAAATGCAATTAAAGAAAAATTTCCAATTTTTTACGAATCTCCTCCTCTTTAAATTTATACTGCAGAATGCCTAGACTAAATCACATACCTATAGGATTTTTTCTTGTTTTTTAGTTCACTATCAGTTGATATTTGTTCATTAATGAATTTTCCTATTTTTAAAAAATAATTTTTAGTTGTTAATGGATCTTTTTATTTTATTTATTTACTTATGTGGTGCTGAGGATCAAACCCAGGGCTTCATGCATGCCAGGCAAATGCTCTACCACTGAGCCGCAACTCCAGCCCCCAATTTTCCTATTATTATTTCAATGACTATGAAGGTAAAATTAAAATAATTTTTTTGGGGGGTTAAAGCCCAGATTCTTCTATCTACCTCCACCCCCAACAAGTTGTTCTTTTTTTTTTTTAAATTTTTTATTGTTGGCTGTTCAAAACATTACATATCATATTTCACAATTTGATTCAAGTGGGTTATGAGCTCCCATTTTTACCCCATATACAGATTGCAGAATCACATCAGTTACACATCCATTGATTTGCATATTGCCATACTAGTGTCTGTTGTATTCTGCTGCCTTTCCTATCCTCTACTATCCCCCCTCCCCTCCCCTCCCCTCCCCTCCCCTCCCCTCCCCTCTTCTCTCTCTGCTCCCTCTACTGACATTCGTTTGTCCCCCTTATATTATTTTTCCCCTTCCCCTCACTTCCTCTTGTATGTACTTTTGTATAACTCTGAGGGTCTCCTTTCATTTCCATGCATTTTCCCTTCTCTCTCCCTTTCCCTCCCACCTCTCATCCCTGTTTAATGTTAATCTTCTTCTCATGCTCTTCGACCCTACTCTGTTCCTAGTTACTCTCCTTATATCAAAGAAGACATTTGGCATTTGTTTTTTAGGGATTGGCTAGCTTCACTTAGCATAATCTGCTCTAATGCCATCCATTTCCCTGTAAATTCTATGATTTTGTCATTTTTTAATGCAGAGTAATACTCCATTGTGTATAAATGCCACATTTTTTTATCCATTCGTCTATTGAAGGGCATCTAGGTTGGTTCCACAGTCTAGCTATTGTGAATTGTGCTGCTATGAACATCGATGTAGCAGTGTCCCTGTAGCATGCTCTTTTTAGGTCTTTAGGGAATAGACCGAGAAGGGGAATAGCTGGGTCAAATGGTGGCTCCATTCCCAGCTTTCCAAGAAATCTCCATACTGCTTTCCAAATTGGCTGCACCAATTTGCAGTCCCACCAGCAATGTACAAGTGTACCCTTTTCCCCACATCCTCGCCAGCACTTGTTGTTGTTTGACTTCATAATGGCTGCCAATCTAACTGGAGTGAGGTGGTATCTTAGGGTGGTTTTGATTTGCATTTCTCTGACTGCTAGAGATGGTGAGCATTTTTTCATGTACTTGTTGATTGACTGTATGTCCTCCTCTGAGAAGTGTCTGTTCAGGTCCTTGGCCCATTTGTTGATTGGGTTGTTTGTTCTCTTATTGTCTAATTTTTTGAGACTTATACAATGAAAACTACAGAACCCTAAAGAGAGAAATAGAAGAAGATCTTAGAAGATGGAAAAATATACCCTGTTCATGGATAGGCAGAACTAACATCATCAAAATGGCGATATTACCAAAAGTTCTCTATAGGTTTAATGCAATGCCAATCAAAATCCCAACGGCATTTCTTGTAGAAATAGAGAAAGCAATCATGAAATTCATATGGAAAAACAAAAGACCCAGAATAGCAAAAACAATGCTTAGCAGGAAGTGTGAATCAGGCGGTATAGCGATACCAGACTGCAAACTATACTACAGAGCAATAGTAACAAAAACAGCATGGTACTGGTACCAAAACAGGCGGGTGGACCAATGGTACAGAATAGAGGACACAGAAACCAATCCACAAAACTACAACTACCTTATATTTGATAAAGGGGCTAAAAGCATGCAATGGAGGAAGGATAGCATCTTCAACAAATGGTGCTGGGAAAACTGGAAATCCATATGCAACAAAATGAAACTGAATCCCTTTCTCTCGCCATGCACAAAAGTGAATTCAAAATGGATCAAGGAGCTTGATATCAAATCAGAGACACGCCGTCTGATAGAAGAAAAAGTTGGCTACGATCTACATACTGTGGGGTCAGGCTCCAAATTCCTCAATAGGACACCCATAGCACAAAATTTAATAACTAGAATCAACAAATGGGACTTACTCAAACTAAAAAGTTTTTTCTCAGCAAAAGATACAATAAGAGAGGTAAATAGAGAGCCTACATCCTGGGAACAAATCTTTACTCCTCACACTTCAGATAGAGCCCTAATATCCAGAGACACAACATCTTTATTTTGTTTTATGTGGTGCTGAGGATCGAACCCAGGTGAGCGCATTAGCGCTTGAGTCACATCCCCAGCCCCTAGAGCTTCTTAGTATTTATTTTACCCCTCACATGAGACCTAGTGGCTACAATGGGCTGGAGTTGAATATTTTTTTTTCCTTCAAGTTGGTTGGACACTGGTAAAACCATAAGAGGTTAGACTCTATAAAAGTAGTTTTCCCTGAGGGCAACCTTCAATAACAAGAAGATGTTCTGATACAGTTTACAATGGTTCCTTTCTCCCTTCTCACTCTGGAAGTTCAAGGTAATTTTTTTTCTTATATTTAATGTGATATCTCGAAATGGGTCTGATGAAAAACCTATAGAATATTGTAACCCTACTACAGATTTGGTACCCCCTGACTCCACCCTGCGGTTTTGCTTCTCTTTTGTTTTCTAAGACAGGGTTTCACTCTTGCTATGTTGCCCAGGCTGATCTCCAATACCAGGGCTCAAGTGATCTTCCTTTCTCAGCCTGTCAAGTAGCTGGGACCATAGGTAGGTATGTGCACCATACCAAGTCTCACTACAGTTTTTAGCTGTGAGATTTGCCCACATTGAATAGCCAACAATTTTTCAATTATAGTAGATGTTCTGCCACTGTAGTGTTGGGTTCTTTGAAAGTTTCAGTTTGAGTATTTCTGCTCTGATAAAATGTGAGCCTATGTACTCATCAGCTTGCTTTCTAATTTTGGTGTCAGAAATATTCCCTGTGATCTCATCCCTTTAGTATATCTAAGAAAAGTGGATTTTTTTTGTCCTTAATTTTTTACTTGTTAGGATAGTGTTAACTTCTAACTCTTTATGGCCTAAATAGAAACTCAAAATCTACATTTGTTTTTTTTTTTTTTTTTTTTTTTTTTTTTTAAGTGAGGATTGAATCCAGGGTTGCTTTACCACTGAGTCATATCCCCAATACTTTTCATTTTTTTTATTTTGAGATAGGGTCTGGCTAAATTATTGAGACTGGCCTTGAACTTAGGATTGTTCTACCTCAACATCCCTTATCACTGGGTTTATATGTAATGTTACCCAGCTACCTTCTTTGATAAATAAGACAATGTGGTGACACTATTTCTTTGTGATAGAAAGATATAATCTGTTATAATTAAGTACTATCTGCACATTTTATAAGGAACTCAACTGCTCGTGTTTGTTATAATTTCCAAAACTCTAACATGTCTTCTATTTCATGTGCTTTTTTCCTGGCAAACCAATGTGCACTCTTCTGCTTACTTTCATTTGTATTTCACAGAAAGAAGGTTATTTACATAATCTGTTTTTAGTAATTGGTGGAAGTGTGTAGTCCATATGTACACATTTTTTAAACGTAGATTTTTCTTCCTGCTGTAGGATCAAGATCAAAAAGATATTGATTGATAGTTTTGTTTATTTAAAGTTTATTTCATCCTTTAAGTAGGTCTTATACATAGTATTTTTATTTAAAAATTTTTATTCTAATTTGTTACATATGACAGCAGAATGAATTATAATTCATATTATACATATAGAATGATTTTTATATCTCTGGTTGTATAAAAAGTATTTTCACACCATTCATATCTTCATACATTTATTTAGAATAATGGACATCTCATTCCACCATCTTTTTACCCCTTTGCTCCTCACTTCCCTTCCCTTTGCCCTATCTAGAGTTTGTCTAAACTTCCCATGCCCCCGCTCCCAAACCCACTATGAATTGGCCTTCTTATATCAGAAAAAACATTCAGGATTTGTTTTTTTTTAATTGTCTTATATCACTTAGCATTATATTCTCCAACTCCACCCATTTACCTGCAGTTGTCATCATTTTATTCTCTTTTAATATGTGTATATATATATACCACATATTTTTTATTTATTCATCTCTGAAGGGCATCTAGGTTGGTTCCACAGTTTAGCTATTGTGAATTGTGCTGCTATAAACATTGATATAGCTGTGTCCCTGTAGTATGCTTTTTTAAGTCCTTTGGGCATAGACCAAGGAGTCGGATAGCTGGGTCAAATGGTGGTTCCATTCCCAGCATTCCAAGGAATCTCCATACTGGCTGCATCATTTTGCAGTCCCACCAGCAAAGTATGAGTGTGACTTTTTCCCCACATTCTCGCCAACACTTATTGTTGTTTGTATTCTTAATAGCTGCCATTCTGACTGGAGTGAAATGAAATCTTAGAATAGCTTTGATTTGCATTTCTGTAACTGCTAGAGATGTCGAACATTTTTTTCATATATTTGACAATTGATTGTATATCATTGTCTGTGAAGTGTCTGTTCATTTCCTTGGGCAATTTATTGATTGAGCTATTTGTTTTTTTGGTGTTTAGCTTTTTGAGTTCTTTATATACCCTAGAGATTAGTGTTTTATCTGATGTGTGAGTGGTAAAAATTTGCTCCCAAGATGTAGGCTTTCTATTTATCTCACTGATTTTTTCTTTTGCTGAGAAGAAGCTTTTTAGTTTGAATCCCTCCCATTTACTGATTCTTGATTTTAATTCTTATTAAGGAATTTAGGGCCTCATCTGACATGATGTAGATTTGGGCCTACTTTTTCTTCTAATAGGCACAGTATCTCTGGTTTAATTCCTATGTCCTTGATCCACTTTGAGTTGAGTTTTATGCAAGGTGAGAGATAGGGGTTTAATTTCATTTTGTTGCATATGGATTTTCAGTTTTCCCAGCCCCATTTGTTGAAGAGGCTATCTTTTCTCCAATGTATGATTTTGGTGCCTTAGAACCCATATATATATATATATTTTGGGCTGGTCTACAACCTGTAGGCAAATGCTATTCATATAGTACATGGTCATATTTTTAAACCTCAAATGACAATCTATAATATAAATGATTGAACAAAAGAATGAATTTGAATCATTTAAATGATAATCCATGTGAGATTACAAAGAAATACATGAGCAGGATTTCCACAATGCTAAGTTTTTCAAACATTTTCTTAAGAAAATTAGATGCTATTGAAGGGTATTCAGCTTGTGAGGAACTTTTCAAGATTTCAGTTTTCAAATATTACATGGGTAAAGTGAAGCAAAGTAAGGGGTATTACAGAGCAAGAGGTTAAGATGCTGGTAATTAACTTCAGGCAAGAGAGAAACGAGGGACACTAACAGTGTATAGTGGTAGAAAAGAGATGTAGAAGATTTACAGTAACAGTCTAGTGAATACTTAAAAGATTTTGGGAAAATATTGGAAAATTAAAAGTCTGAAATGACTTCAAAAAGTTTTTATTATGAGTGGAGGAAAGCAATAACATTTATTCTCATGAAAATGATGAAAGAGAAACAGATGGAGATATGGAAAAGTTCAAATTGACATGCAGATATAAATACAGAACTAAAATTATGAGTTAGGTTTCTAGAGAAAGGACTGTAATGGACAAATTATATCTTTATACAGGGAGAATAATTGAATCAATCAGAATAGTTGAGGTCCCCTAAGTGGAGTGTAAGGTAAAACAATAATTGAACAGAGTTTCAGTGAAATAAAAATACAATAATTCTAAAAATAAAGGTAAGAAAGAAATTAAGAATGGAATAAAATAGTACAACTGATACTGTTATGGTTAAATCCTGGAGGAGGAAAAGACAGTCAAGAAACATCAAGTGTCATTATCATGTCCATTAAGATAAAGAGAGACAAATGAACATTATATTCAATGGCATGAAGAGAATTGTTGAATTACAAAGATGGTTTGTAACTTATGGTAGGAAAACATATATATTGTGAGGAATAGATAGAATGAAGGAGTAAAGAGTTCAAATGTGGACAATGTGCTGCAAATTTTAGATGTGAGGGTAAGAAAAGAGAGTGATAGATCTAAATGGGGTTGAAGTGAAAGGAGTCAGTTTCATTGCTGGTCCAAGTGTTTTCCATGTAAGTGTGAGAGCTACACAGGGCATGTTTAAATATTGGTAAGAAGAAAAGTGAAAAACATTTGACTAGACAAGGCAAAAGAGTGTCAGTCAATCTGAGAAAATAGGAAGATGTTTAGTGAAGTAGATTGGCTAAAATTGATAATATAGAAAGTTGTATGAGAGAGAAGATAACTTTTATCTTGAGGAAAAGGTAAGAAATGAGAATATATCTTTGGCTATGGTTATAGACTGATCATAGTTTGAAAAGGGATTTTTAAACATATTTTAAAATGGGGTTGGAGCTTTCCTACATATGGAGACTCGTCATTGTATGAGATTGAGGGGTTTTGTGTAGAAGTGTTAGAATATGGATTTGTCTGTTTTGAGGACAATTAGGATAATTGAAATAGACCTTGTAAATATTTGCATGTTGGAGAGCATCTTTGAATAATTTATAATGTCAAATTTAATATTACCAGTTCTCTTGATTATGTGATTTACCTTAGCCAGAACCAGCAACTACATAGTATGAGATATAGTGAAGGAAGGAACTTGGAATAATACACTGTTGATATTTAGCTGGAACAAGAGAGCAATAGGTAATGAGAGTAAGAAGTTTCACATATCAGTAAGAGTAATTGAATTGAAATATTATATAGCCTAAAATAGAAAAAAAGGAAAATAAATGGAGAGGAAATTATGCAAATAAAATGGGATGGAGGTACCAATTGTCACATATGTTAAGGGAATAATGTACCAATGTGTCAAGAGAACTAAAAATGTGGAAGTCTGTGATAATGTCTTGTATTTCAGATAACAAGAGATATGAATTTGAATAGAAATAGATTATTTAAGAAGTATTCATATACTGTTGTACAATAATGTATGCCAATATCAGCAAGTTATCTCACCAGGCAACTGGAAATTAACTATACTATAAACTCTGAGAGATTATGTGCAATATAATTCATAGTTAATAAGCCTGGTTCAAGGTGGTTGTGTGTATGTATCTATCTCCTACTGTTATTGGTGGAGAGATACATGAGGAGTTGATTTTATAATGTGTTTAGTTTTCCCTGAACAATGCACAGAAAACATCTTCAGGCAAATAGATATTGGAATTTAGAAGTCAGATTGTCTTTTTGTGGAAAATGTAAGCTTTGAGAAGTCATGGCAGGACACCAATAGCTTCTAAAATTGGGCTGATAATGCCTGCCTGTGTACATTATATTATTATATTATGTATTACCTCTTTTCTTTCCTGATATGTAGTAGAATTGTAGATATTATAAACAATTTTTACTTGCTCAATATGAGGAAGATATGATGACTTCCCTTCTTGGTATATGTTAAAATACTAGGTATATTAAGTTCACCCAGTTTGTTGTATTTCTTAATGCATATCTGCCTGAAAATACTAAACTAATTATGCTTTTCTGTGATTCACAGTGTAAAGTTTGTACTTGTCTTCTATCTGAGCTGAGCTGGGTATGATTCTCTGAATCTGAAACTCGGGCCTTTTTAGTTCTTATACTATGTTACAAGGTTAACTTTAATTGATAATAAAGTTGGCAATTTTCTTTTTTCATTTAAACTAAAATAAGTATTTTTATGTGGGTCTAGTAGCTACTGTAAATGGGTGGCACATATGTAAGTAAGTGTTCCTGTAAAAGTACATAGAGGATAATAGTAATAGTGCATTCCTTTTCAACTATCTCAAGTGGGAAAATTTTAATAATTCATTGTTAAATATAATCTTGATGTTTCTAATACATGAATATAATTGATTAACAAAATGCCATATAATTTATAAATATCTAAATAAGAGCAAAAACAATGATTTGTTTTTAGAAAGTTTTAATGGAACATAAAAGTGACTATTGACATATATATTTTCAGGGCTTGTTCATGCTGTGATGGCAGGGTTGAGTAGTTCTGACTGAAACTGTATGGCTTATAAACATAAACTAATGCAGCACATGGTGGTGGATGCCTGTAATCCCAGTGGTTCAGAAGGCTCAGGTAGGAGGATCACAAGTTCAAAGCCAACTTCAGCAACTTAGTGAGGCACTGAGCAACTCCATGAGACCCTGTGTCCAAATAAGCTATAAAAAAGGCCTGGGGATGGGAATATGGCTCAGTGGTTAAGTGCCCCTGAGTTCAATCCTCAGTACAAAAAAAAAATAATATATATATATATATATATATACACACACAGACACACACACACACATATACATATATATATACACATGTATATATAAAAAGATCTGTATGATATATAAGGTATATTATTATGATACATATATAATGTACATATAATTTACCATCTTTTTCTTTTAGGAAGATTTTGTGACCCTTAATCTATAATTTGTATTATAAATAAATGTTGAATTTTTTATAAATCTTTTACTTGGCTAGGAATTTATTTGACAATATGTTATATCTGAATATTCAAATTTATTCAGACAATTTATTTATAATATCATCTTTTTGTGTTGTACTTTTGAATTATTTCCTTCTAAATTTTCAATTGATATAGCATACATTTCATAATATCCCATGTAGAACTCCTACTTTTTTCTCCTAGTTTCTTTCATTTCATCTCCCTTTTCTTTAAAAAAAATTCTAATCACTCTTTGGTTTATAAAAGTTCTCCTTTTTTTTTTCTAATTAGTTGTCTTACTGGTATTTTGAGTTTTTAGTTTCTGTTATTATATTTTTCAGTTTTAGCATTTATATTTTATCTAATATATGTATATGTATATCATAGTTAGTTGGAATTATTTAGTAAATAGTCTTTCTTCCTGTCTTAGTTTTGAAGAGGTTCCCTTTTGGTTTTTGAATTTTTCATTTTCACTATTATAAATTTAGTTACTGATTCATTTACCTTGATTTATATAATCCTTCTAGAATTGAGATTTGTTTTTGAATAATTTGGAAATATTATTAAAAGCAATCACTGACAATTTTTTCTTTCATAATTCACCATATCATTTGAATATCTACTATAATGAAACTAAAATATTTCAATCCTGTATATTTTAATCTTTTGTATTTATTATTTCTTCATTTCTCTGTACTGCAATCTGGTTTATTGTCTTATATCTAATATATTACCGAACAGGCTCATCTAATATTTTGTCTAACTAATTTATTAAATTTAAAAATTGAATTATTAATTTAAGTTTTAATATTCCTAAATTTTCCAAATTTCTTAATTATTTTCATAAGTTCCTATTCTTATATATTTGATCTATTTTTTTCCTTGTAATAAACGAAGCAAAAATTTTCTATGTGCCATAATTACAGTATTGGAAGCATTTTTGGTTCTTGTTTTTGCTTTTACTTGTTTCTTCTGTTTCAGTCTTCAGATATTTCTTTGGGATTTTGTCATATTTCATTGAATTAGTAACTCATGGGAATGTCTACCATTGAGTTGAAATTTTTTAAATTATTTTCTTCCTTCTTTTTAGTTATACATGACAAGACAGTATATTTTAACATATTTATACAAACATGGAGTACATCTTCTTCTAATTAGGATCTCAGTCTTGCGGTTATACATGATGTGGAGATCTTGCTGCTAAAAAATATTTGCCTTTTTTACTCTCAGGCAATGAAAAAAAGAAACTACTGAGGATCATAATAAATTATATTACTTATCTGAATTTTCCAACATACCATCTCCTCACCTGGGAGGATATGAATTTGGGATAAATCTCATAATGACGACATACAGACAATTCTCTGCTAAATGGGTTTTTCAATCTCTGTCAAGGCCAAGTCAAGCAAGTAGTCTATTGATACCTCCTTTTTTACCCATAGAATTTACACATATCTTTTCTGAGATTCCCACTTTATTCCAGAAGTCACTGTGAACCTTTCAATTTAATCTCACTTTTGGCTTTTAATTTTCATAATGAATCAGCAATTAATGAAATAAAGTCATTCTAGCAACCATATCAATTTTAATTGGCAAGTTTTTTTCTGAGAGTATAGTATACCATACAATGGAAGTTTGAAATCATATTTTTCTATCATCTTTTTCAAAATTCAAATAGGTACATATAGTCAATGTAAAATGCATTTCTGTGTGAGGATGCAGTTGTGTGTGTGTTTATAATTATGAATATAAATGCATATTCACAGTTTAATTATTTTTATTTTTTGGGTATCAGGTATTGAACTCAGGGGTACTTGGCAACTGAGCCACATTCCCAGCTCTATTTTTTTTTCATTTATTTAGAGACAGGGTCTCACTGAGTTGCTTAACACCTCACCATTTCTGAGGCTGCTAGATTCTAGTGCCTCAGCCTCCCAAAACACTGGAATTACAGACATGTACCACCATGCTGAGCTCACACTATACTTTAATTGTCATTCTGGGAAGGGAATGTGATAGAATATTGTTTTCCACTACAATTTTAAATGTATAGGAAAAGTAAATGGATGAGGACAAAAATGACAAATAATACTCCAGGGCAAACAAGTAATTTGCTTGCCATTTCAAAGGGCATAACTTGTTTGACAAATTATTAGAAATATGAACACCTTATACAAACCATAAAATGTGAACATTTTCAACTATGCTAAATGTATTTTTGATTTTGAATCGAATATTGTTCACCTTGTTTATCAGTAAAATGCAATTTGATATGCTTTCAGAATACCCAACAGATTTACCTTGTGGGGAAAAATTTATGTACTCATTACCATATAACTAAAAAAGAAAAGTAAATTA
The DNA here is from genome assembly GCF_021218885.2 of Marmota monax. Classification (NCBI taxonomy): domain Eukaryota; kingdom Metazoa; phylum Chordata; class Mammalia; order Rodentia; family Sciuridae; genus Marmota; species Marmota monax. Next base: position 1,706,069 of record NW_026695246.1, on the reverse strand, counting down.
GACCCAACAGAAAATTCATGAAGGAAGTGATTATTTTGATGAAAGTGTGTCCACATGGAATAGAGATGAAAATCTAAACCAATAACTATAGAAACGACACTTGCTATTATGCAAATATTAAAAGTGAACAGCTGGTAGAGAGAAGAAATTACCAAGGTTGATATTTAATAGTCAAGTTGTTATATAAACACCTTTCTTAATGTGGGAAAGTAATTTTCTTAAATCAAATGCTTCAATCAACCTTCATAGACTGAGTCATGTTTCTATAAGCAAAGAAATTATTGCTTTTTCTAGGCCAGAAGGTAAATAAATTTGTTGATAGGAATATGCAGAAAAATTTGGTCATTTTAAAGAGTGTCCTTTTGTAGATAGAAAATATGACATTGGAAACAAAAAAAAAATTATAGGAAATGTAATGCAAATTTTAGATTACCAAAACAATATTAATGTCCTTAAAATATTTTATCTGATGAATATCTGTAGAAAGGGAAAAAATGAGACTTATCATTTATCAAGTCCTTATAAATATATTGTGTCTGTGGTAGAAATTTCAAATACAGTATCTAGTGGGACTCACTCAGTATAGTACTGCAAGCAGATATTATTTTCTTGATGTTATACATGAGAAAATCCTGTTCCAAATGTATCTGAGCTGCACAAAGCTAAAGAGTTATAAAAGGGCATGCACAGTTTGCCAGTTGAAATGTGTCAAGATCATGATATGTCAAGAGCTTTGTAATGTTTTGAACAACAAATAAAAAAATATTTAACGTGATTATAAAAGCAATGTATTTCAGCCTTCTCTATTTTCTAGCTAAAATATGAGGCATAAAAGCTTGAAAGCAATATAATCACCTTGGTGCATGACATTTTTAAAGTACATGCAAAAAGAATAAACAACATCTTAAATATAAAAAAAGATTATGATGTATATGTGGTGTTCCCCAAAAACTCACTTGTGAGATAATTCCAGAAGGTTTGGAGGAGAAATAATCAGGTTATAACCTTAAACCAATTAGTGGATTAATCCTTGATGGGATGAACTGAGTGGTGACTGGAGGCTGGTGAGGTGTGGCTGGAGAAAATGGTTCATTGGGGCATGGTTATGGGGTATATATTTTATATCTGAATAGTAGAATCTTTCTGCTACCTGATCATCATGTGAGTTGCTTCCCTCTGCCACACACTCAGCCATGATATTAAACCTCACCTCAAGCCCCAAGGAATGGAGCCTGCTGTCCATGAACTGATACTTCAGAAACCATGAACCATTTAATACATTTTTCCTCCTCTATAGTTATTCTGGTCGGGTCCTGTACTCACACATTGAAAAGACTGACTAGAATAGTTAACAAAGTTTCCAATCCTGGTCACTTTAAAATTGAATGATGAATTCATATTGAAACTGAAGATCAAGTTCCTTTAAAACACACATTTAACACATATTCTTACTTTTAAGGTGATTGTAGAAATCCTCAAACACATAAGTAATGTTCCTGAATGAAATAGAGGCCTTGATGCATTTAATATTAAAAAATAGATAATGCAAAACAAGCCAATATTAGAAAACCAAAGACCAATGTTTTCTCTGATATGCAGATCTATAATCACAATGGTGAGAGGGTGTTGAGCTAGGAACAAATCAATGTGCTTTGCATTAGGAAGAGGGGAGTGAAGGGAGGAAATCAGGTATGGGGTTAGGAAAGATAGTAGAAAGAATCAGATATTATTACCCTATTATATATGTATGATTACACAACCAGTGTGATTTTACATCATCTATAACCAGGAGAATGAGAATTTATATGCCATTTATGTGTGACGTTTCAACATGCATTCTACTATTGCGACAAGAGACTAAACCAGTCAATGTCACAAAAGGTGAATAGGGCTGGCACAAAATAGTCACACAAAGACTGAGAAAATACCTTTTCCTTTGGGTTCTGTGATAGCTCCTCTGACCCAGCTCCCACACAGGGGGCAAGGCAAGCACGAAAGAGAGATACACCTCAAACCTGGTTTTATTGGGGGAGGCTGTTCAAAAGAACATTCCATCCATATAAGGCAGAGGGGTAACCTTTACAAGGGGCAACCCATTCCCATTGGGTAATGCCCACTCCCAAAGCTGTGCTTCTCTGCTAAGTGGAGATGGGGATCCACCTGCTTCCCTGTCAGGGAAGCCAGTCTCCAAATTTCCATCACTCAAAGCTAGGGGTGCTCAGCTCCAATGTGGCAACACCTGACATTCTATTGTCATGTAAAACAAAACAAATTAGAATAAATTAAAAACATGAAAAAAAGAAAAAAAAAGTACATAATAATTTAAAAACACATTTTGAAATAAACTTTTATAGTGAGGTTTTGAAAGTACTGTAGATTTTCATACAATATGCTCATACTTTTATTCTAAGGATCAAGAGTTGTTAATTACCTTTGGGCTGTCTCATCAAATGTGACTGAGAAGCTCCCCCACCCACCCTTTTTTTAGTGCCTCTTGGCATTGGATCTTCTTTCCCTTGAGTATCAGCTCTAATTTCCTCTTGTTGTGGTTTGAATTTTAAATATGGACCAAAGAGTCATGTGCTAAAGCTTCATTGACAACCTGTGGCACTATTGGGAGGTGGTGGAAACTTTAATAGATAGGACCTAGCTGAAGGAAGTTAGGTCACTGAGATTGTGCCCATCAAGTGCATTTTGTGAGCCGGTGCCCTTCCTTTCTCTCTTTGTTTCCTGGCTGACATAATGTGAGCAGCCCTCTTCTCACACATGCTCCATGCCATGATGCTGTATCTCACCACAAGCCCAAACCAACCATGCCAAGTGACCACAGACTGAAACCTCTGAAACTGTGAGACAAAATGAATAATCCCTTCCCTTAAGTTGATTTTCTCAAGTTGATTTTCTCAGGTATTTTGTCCTAGGGATAGAAAGCTGACTAACAGGATTCTGTCTTACACTATAACTATTTTTTTTAATATTTATTTTTTGGTGTAGATGGACAAAACACAATGCATTTTATTTTTATGTGGTGCTGAAGATCGAACCCGCGTCCTACCTGTGCCAGGCAAGGACTTTACCGCTGAGCCACTACAACTATTTTGATGAAGAAATTGGTAAAACAAAACAAATATTCAGTATGTCCTCTTTGGTGCCTATGTTCACATCTGAACATTTAAGTGGGAAGAGCAGGAGGACTTCATACATTCTGCCCTGCTATAGGAAGTGCCTGTCCAAACTAATATTTCTGTTGGGCTGCATTTCTGAAATACTTTCTAGAAAATTTCAATCACTAGGACAAATACTGAAAGCTGTTATAATACCCTTGCACATTGTTGTTTAAAGAAAAATTCAATAATGGAAGAATAACTGACAAAAAGGAGCCATACTGACTTAATTGATACTGTAGTTCCAAGAGTATCTCAATAATTTCAATTAATATTACCAGACATCCTTCAACAATAATTCAGCTTATTTCATTTATTTTTATTACTAATCTAGGCTAAGTATTATTTGTTTGTATACAAGTTATGAAATGTAAGTTTTTAGTAAAATGCATTTAAAGATGATGATAAGAAATATTGCAGGAAAATATAAATTTAGAAATGTTTCTCTAAAACAATCATAATTTATTTGTTGCCTGTCATGCTTCAAAAACAGTTACATTTACACCTGTGTTCAACAGTTTCGAGGCTGATGTTAATACCAAGGATAATATTGATGAAATTCTCTATAATAACTGAAAAACAAAATTACTATCAATGAGAGCTTTTTTATTTAAATTGAAAAGAGAAGTATGAATAAAATATTTTCCTTCTAAATTTTAGTGAATAAAATTGAGGAATTTCTGGAGGTAAAATGGAAAAAAATCATAGAAACATAAGATATGAAAAAGAGGTTTCTCTCTCAGAAATACAGTAAAATAGATAAGCTATGTAGCTGACTTGAATAAAAACAGGTCAGAGAGAAATTCTGTCAGAAAACTTTATTTAGATGGGGTAAAAAATTAAACTAAATTTAATCAATTGTGTGACTCAAAGAATGGTCAATTAATTCATTCAGTCACTATCCATTAAGCTTCTCCTATATACCTGGTCTATGCTCTGTAGATAAGGCAATGGGAAAACAGCATTTGAGCCATACACCTTAAAGTCCAATAGGGAGAGATCACAATTACAAAGAGGTAAATATAAACTCTGCCCAATGATGATAACAGGTAAGTGAAGTTTTAATCAGAGTTAGAAAAATAGAAGAAAGTCCATTTCAAATAAAGTGGTCAAGGAATGCCTTATTCAATATGTGATAATTGGCTGGACATGGTGAAAGCAACAGTGATGAACAATTGGGTATTTTTGTGTTCAGCAACAACTCTCCAGGCAGATAGACACAACTATAAGGGGCCCATTATCAGAGCTGACATGTATATTTTAGGAAAAATAAAATAAAGTAAGTGGGACAGGACAGAGTGGAAAAGTGGCAGAGCAGAAGGAAAAAAAAAGATTAGAGAAGTTTACAGAGGCCCAATAATGCAAGTCACTTAGATCAGCAGAAAGTCTTTCAGCATTCAGGTTGGGAATATAGCTCCATGTAGAGAACTTGCCTAGCATATTTGAGGTTACAAGTCTCAGAACTGAGAAATAAACAAAGAAACCAAAATACATAAATATAAAAATAAAAACATTTCAGTGTCATCTTGAACAAAAGATAAAGTCAAGGGTGGAGTATGATCCAATGAGTGACATGTCCTGACTTACTTTAAAATGAAACTCTAGTTGAGTGTGGTGCATATGCTCAAAATCACAGCATTTCAGAAAATGAGGCAGGAGGATCACAAATCCAAACCAGGAAAATTAGGGAGAGCTTGTCTCAAAATAAAAAAAATAAAAAGGCCTAGGGATATAGCTCACTGGTAGAGCACTTGCTTACCATGTGCCAACTCCTGGGTTCAATACCAGTACTGCAAAATGAAAACAAAATAGAGAAATACTCTCAATATTGTAGTGTACATAGCCTGTAGGCACAGATAGAAGACAAATTAAAGTGAAACCATTTAGGAAACATTTAGAGTAATCTATGTTATAGAAAACTAAATAGACCTGGAATTTATTCTCATCAGAAATGGCTGGATCCTGCTAGATTTGGAAAGCAGTATCAGTAGAATTTGTTGATGGATTCTACACATGAAATTAGGAGAAAAATGAATGAAAAATAACTCTAAAATGCTGGATTCAAAAAATGGGAGATAATCTTGAGATAACAAGGAAGATTTATAGCTTTCTCATACATAAGAAAAAAGAAAGGCAATTAGGTACTTAAAGATTAATAAACTAATTCAAATTGTCATAGTCTGATAAGAATGCAAAGTAATTGAAGCCTTTACTTGGTACCCCACAAATTTACATGGTTTCATATATTGCATATCTTGAACATTACCAGAGTTTCCATTCTTCTTCAAAATTTATGATATTTTGGGGGGAGAGGATTTGTTACCATTAGGATGTCCAGTCAAAGGCCAGGTCCTTGATATCATGAATAAAGAATTGAGTAAAACGCACACAAGTAACAGAGTACAAATTTATTGGAGGTGAATATAGCACTCTGTTATGTAGAACTGAGTGGGCCAAGCAAGAGAGAGATGTTTAAGGCCCCAATATCTGAAACTTGAGGTTTTATATCCTGAATTGTGTGGTGTTCTCTTCTCTATATGAACCCATAGGTTATCTTATGATATCTGATTAGAATATTTTCCCTCCAAGGGTTACTTTAGAAAACCTAATCAGAATATTGCCCACTTTACTTCCATTGGTCTCTTAAAAATTGGAACCTGTGGTGGGAGTTGTCATGGTGATATATTTATCATCAATGGTGAGGATTGTCATGGTGATGTCTTCAATGGCAGAAGATGTCATGATAATGGGATTTATTTATTTATTTTATTTTTTTGGGATTTATTGTTAACAGGAACAAGACTCCTCTCCTCATCTTGTCCTCTAGCAACTTCTTTCTAATACTCAGTCTTGCACATTGTTGTTTAAGGAAAAATTCAAGAATGGAAGAATAACTGACAAAAAAGAGCCTTAATTGATACTGTAGTTACAGGAGTATCTCAATAATTTCAAATTAATATTACCAAACATCCTTAAACAATAATCCATTTTGGTGTCCCTGAACTCTACCTAATACATTTACATTAAAAGTTAAAGTTCTATTGTGTGAGTTATAAAGGTCAGAAGTTACACAAATAGCCCATGTCACTGTCTGCTTCACAGTACTTTGTATCATAGTCTTAATGTACCACTCTGCTACAAACTGTTCCTGGAAGCCTAAATCACTGGGGACCCAGGACACATTTTCAAATAATTCTTCATCAGATTCTTCCAGGTCCATTGGAGCATTAGGATGGACCTACATATTTCTCAACTTAACAAACATGCTGACAAAATACATGGTTTGTCACATGGCACACTCTTGAACTACAAGAACTGTCTCAGAGTTTCCTTCTATAGGCCACTGGGAAAAGCTTTCGAACTTGCTCCACTCTTTGATTAATCTACATCAATAAACTGTCATATTGGGAAAGCTAAGGTGGTATTTGTTGGAAACATGGCTGATTTAGTCAGCTTTTTCACTGCTATAACCTAAAGACCTGGCAAGAACAATTTTAGAGGAGGAAAAGTTTATTTCAGGGCTCAAGATTTCAGGTCTCAATCCAAGATGGCCAACTCTCTTGCTCTGGGCTGTAGGTGAGGCAGAACATCATGGCAGAAAAGTGTGGCAGAGGATAGAAGCTCTCTGCTTCCTGATGCAGAGAGACATCCCCTTACAACAAACCAAATATATAACGTAAAGGCATGCCCCCAAGGACCTACTTCCTCCAGCCACACCCTATATGCCTGGATTTACCACCCAATTAATCCATTCAAGTGGATTAATGCACTGATTAGGTTTAGGCTGTCATAAATCAATCATTTTGCCTCTGAATGTTCTTGCATTGTCTCACATATGAGCTTTTGGGGGATGCCTAATATCTAGACCATAACAATGGTCAACAGTTTTCTTTCTTCTCTCTCTCTTCAGAAAGGCCTAGATCAAGAATTTGGATCAAATTATTAAAATTTCATCTTCTTAACTGGAAGATTTAAGCTTTTTTTGCCATTAGACATAACCCACACTCACTGGTCAATAACTTTTACATTAATTTTAGTTCCTACATTGACCTAATGTCTTATGTTTATATGTGCTATGTTACTTACAAACTATCATTTATTCTTTACAGATCAAGCAGCATTATTGATACTAGAGATTTCACACTGCAGATGAAAGTCCTATTAATAGTGTTAATCTACCTTCCAGCATACAATGTGTGCATGTACACTCAATGAAGATAGAAAATAACGTAGGGAAACAAATGTGGGGCATATTAGTTAGTTCTCTATTATAGAGAGAAATGGAATTGTATAAATGAAAGAACATTGATAGTGATAAAAGATTCAGAATATTGATTATGAATTCTTTTGAAAGGTACTTTTTAAAAATTCTGGATAGAACTCAGTACCTCTAAAATTAAATCTAATAGAACAAATACATTTATATCTAATTTTAGAAAATAAAGCAGAGAAATTCAAGCATCATTTATTGAATAGCAAGAATATACTCAGTTGGGAATCTTCATTTCTGCTGAAGAACCAATTTTGTAGCACTGCCTTTCAGAGCTGATCCAACAGTTACTAGCAATATTGCTTAATGTAAGTCACAAATAAACAATTTTGAAAAAAAAATGAGATTTAGGAAAAAGTGTATATACATTTAGGTAGCTTTACATACTATGTATGCAACCAGAGATAAGAAAAATTGTGCTCTAAATGTGCAATAAGAATTGTAATGCATTCCACTGTTATACATAAATAAAAAATAAGATAGAAGAATGATTAATTTTTTAAGTAATTTTAAATGTCACCTTCAGTAAACTGAAAGGTAGAAAATAATAAAATAAAGTTTAAAAAATATATTTCAGGACTGAGTTCCGTTGAAGGCACCTGTTGTCATTAGATCTACAAATCTGTACTTCACTTTTTCATATGTATAAGTGCACAAACTATTACTTTGGCTTAGATATTGTTTTAAAGATTTTAGTTTCTTGTATTCATTGTTTGTCAACTTAATTATTAAAAGCTGTATTTTCCTTCCACATAGGTAGGACTGGATTATGTGATAAATATTATGAAGTGATTTCACTAATTCTGAACTTTAAAAAATTATGATATACACTATGGTCAAAAAACAGTGTATGAACCAGGAATGTTGGTGCACACCTGTAATTCTAGCAGCTCAGGAGGCTGAGGCAGGAGGATTGTGAATTCAAAGTCAGCCATAGCAATTTAATGAGACCCTAACAACTCAGTGAAACCCTGTCTATAAATAAAATACAAAAAGGGCTGGGAGTGTGGCTCAGTGTTTGAGTGCCTCTGAGTTCACTCCACGGTACAAAAAAAAAGTCTGACTATAATGAAAAGACACTTATTAAGACCCTGTGCAACAACACACACATCATTTGGCATCTCTGTTTTCAAATATGCAAATAGCAGATATTATTCAAGACGATCTGTGAAGTTTCTGCCTCTGTTGTAAAAAGATAACTTTGCTTAGATTAACTTCCATTTCCTTGAGAATTTATTACAAAATCTTTCCTTTGATACATTTTGGGGGCATTACCACATTTTAATACACATTGTAGGGTTTTAGATATTTGTGTTATCCTTTCTAATTTGCAAAGGCTTTGAAGAAAATAAATATATTAAAATCTAAATTTTTTTAATGTATTTAGTACTAATTATACTATATATTCATGAAAGAATAATAACAAATTAATAAATTATGAACTATCAGAGAAAAAGGGGAACACATAAATTAACCCCTAAGTAAAACAGTTAACACTATGAATAACCTTGAACCCATCTTGCTCTCCTACTCATTTTTCTTTCCTTGAGATCAAGTACATAATAAATTTTATGTTTCTTAATATATTGAGCTTCAAAGTAACTTATGAAATAATCTGGTATTATGTCATAGTATATTTAGGTAATTGTTTTGGTTGCCTGATTTTAAAATTTCTGAATGATGTCACAATTTTGGCAGCATTGTTTGGCTTAGAACTTTATGCTATACTTTTCTCCTTTATGATGTATTATATATATTCATATTGATATGTGTGTATATTCTACTAATTTTAACCAATATTTAGTTTTAATTTATTCACTAACCAATCAATAAGGCTTTTTAATATGTTACAGTTATAAGCATTTAAATATATATATCTTATATATAATATTATATATTATGTAGACCACATATATCCTAGAGTTAGTACAAATAGTTTTTCTCATAATATATGTTGGCAGGGAAAGGCTGAGATAAAGTTTGGATTATCACATTTGTAAATATTATTATTTCAATTTAACATTCTTATTGGCAAGGTATATGTTGACCCATGTCCTCACTAATATTTATCATCAGGCTTAAAATCTGACCAATCTAGTGGACCTACAATGAAATCTAATTGTGATCTAAATTTGCATTTCTGTGATTACCAATAAAGCTGAATATTTTTCATATAAGTACTTATCTGGTAAATCTTTGTAACAGCCTGAACGAATTATTTTCTCCTTTTTTATATTTGGCTACCTTATATTAATAGTCTCCCTAGATTCTAAAAATAAGCCTTATGTACAGATTAATGTTAGTTATACATTCTGCAAATATATTCTCTCAGCATGTGGAATATTATTTCATTGTCTTAAAATGTGCTTTAAATAAGCAGTATTTTTATTTCAAAGAAGTTGAATAATTTAATCCTATCTTTATGATATGAACAAATATACACTTTAAAAACACTTCTCTACATATTTGTCTTATAGGAATGTATGTTGACTAGTGACAAGAGAAAGATAACAGAAAAGAAGTTCCCATGCTCATACCTAGCAGGAAGCCCAACTGGCAAATAACCTTGGACAATCACACCAAAGGGAAACAGCTCAACTGGAAAATAACTGAACACCAATATGTATCACGAAACAGAATACATAAATAAATAAAATCAGATTTAAAACAAAAAATGGTCTTACCCTGACTTCATACTTCCCCATTCTCTAAGTTGCCAGAACTCTGCTCATCTCAGTGCTTTTGTGTGGGAGGCCATCCTCGAACGTGATTTGAGTTACCTCCCTGGCTGGGTGAGAGGCGCTTAGACACAGCTGTGTCAGAGCTTTCCCCACCCTTTTCCAGGTACTAGGGCTTGTCTGTGCAGAGGCGTGTCTGGCCACTGCCCTGAAGACCCAATCGTAGCCCCTGACCTTGGGATGCTGCGCCCCTTAAACTTCATTGGATGGGAATTTCCTTGGAATTTTTTGTTCCCCAATAAAAGCCCTCTCCCTGGTGTGTTCTCCCTCTCTTGCTAGTCTCTTCTGTAAACCTCGCTACTGCATTAGGTGGCTGGAGGCGGGAGTTAGGAGAAGCCATCCTGGAGCTGGTTTTAAAGGTAATAAGAATCTTGTCTCTTCAATTTAAAATTCCCTAGCATTTACTCATAAATCGAACCTTCTTTCATGAAGCCAGCGCTGGTCGCATGGCAGACTTTTGCTTTGTGAAAAGGCAACCAGCTTTAGGCAGACTTCCAGTTCCTCTAGCATTCTAAAAAATTTCTCAGAAATCCTACTCTCATCTCACATCATGGGGAATGCTAGGGTAATGACATAGCTGGATCAGATACAAAGCAAGAACCCTTCAGGGACCAGTGTGCCTATCTTGATGTATCACTGTCAGTGGTGGTGCTCAATCCATGGTAACTACTAATAGCACAGCCTACCTGTAGTCCAATCCTTTGTCTCAGGTGTGGTGAAGTTCTACCTGGCTTGAATCCCTGGATGTCTGACCTATAGAAATAGTATCAGAACCTATCCCAGGCCAAATATAGGGAAAGATTAAAATCAAGGTACACTTCAGCAAAGGACAAGGGCTAATTATGTCACACTGAAGTGATAAGAAATTTGGAAAACCATCCAAAAATAAAATGCAGTGTTTGACAAAGAAATAGAAATCATAACAAAATAAATCTTATACATGAAGACTACAATTGTTGAACAGGAAAATGCAATATAAAACTTAAGTGACAAATTCAGGCTTCAGAAAGGATTACTGTGCTAAAAGACAAAACATTTGAAATTATCCAGAGAAATTAAAAAAAAAAAAACACAAGAATGAAAAAGAATGAATTAATGAAGCAGACCAAGTACCTCCCACCCCAAAGATTCTCACCATAATTAAGCTTCTCTTCTTGTCAGAAAGATTTTTATAAAGAGTGTCAACAGAATGTCAGCAGTGTTTCTGCAGAGGGGATTGTGGTTTGAAGTGCCAGGTTTGCAAATAAAAGGTATGATAATGTCTACCTCAAAGAGAGCTTGTTGCTATACAAAAGATGTTATCTCTGATTTCTTGGTATAACATGTAAAACCTCTGACTAGCCTAAGAATATGGGACAAAGAGTAACTGTTATGTATCAACCCACTTCGTGTAATTACCTCACTGAGTACAAATCTAAAAGAATTTCCAGACTAAGAGTTCAGAGATTTTTGGGTGATAGCCCCTCTGGATCGCTGTAGCTTAAATAAAACTGTTTCCTGAAAATTCCTTGAGTGTTCATCCTTATGTGTCCTATCATGAAGACTGTCAATAAGAATTATGAGACATACTGAAGAGGACAAACACTTGCTTAATTGAGTCTCTAGGAGGACAAGAAAGAGAAAAGAAACTAGAAAGTAATATAAAGATTTAATGGCTAAATCATCTCTAATATAGGGATCAATGAAAACATCCAGGGTTAGAATTGCAATCTAGTTTAACTAAAAGAGGAGGTCACCAAAGTATATAATAATCAAATTATCAAAAATAAAAGATAAAAATTTTCTGAGAGCATATAGAGATAAGAAATTGATGATAAGCAAATGAATTCAAATGTATGATTGTCAATACATTTCTAGCAGAAACCCTGCAGGTTAGGCAAGACTGAAATGGCATATTCAAAGGTTTTTCTTTTTCTTTTCTTTTTTTTTTTTGGAGGTGGGTACAGAGATTGAACTCAGGGGTACTCAGCCACTAATCCACATCCCTAGTCCTATTTTGTATTTTATTTAGAGACAGGGTCTCACTGAGTTGCTTAGTGCTTTGCCATTGCTCAGGCTGGCTTTGAACTCACAATCCTCCTGCCTCAGCCTCCTAAGCCACTGGGAATAGTCAAAGTTTTGATGGAAGAACAATTACTACCCAAGAGTACTTTAATCAAAAACCCGTATTTCAGAAATTGGAAGCAAATAAGAATTTTCAGGACAATGAAAAGATGAATGAATTTATCATTGCTAGGACTGCTATGTTAGTCAAGTTTTATTATGGCAACAAGTCACCTAAAATAATCAACTCATAAAAGAATGGATTTTTTTTTTTGGGCCATAGTTTTGGAGGTTTTAGTTAATGATCAGCTGGTCCAATTTCTTTTGAGCCAGTGAAGAAGTACTACTTCATGGTGAGGGTGTGTGTGGAAAGAAGCCCTCACCTCACAGTTGGAAACAAATAAGAAAGAAAAAAGAGGAGGCTGGGTTCCTAAAATCCCCTTCAAATGCACTCCCCACAATGATTAGAAGACATCCCACTAGGCTTCAAATCTTAAAGGTTCCATCATCTCATAACAGCACCTCTGACTCAGTACAAAGACCTGGGGAACAATATCCCAAGCCATAGCACCTGATTTACAGAAATAGCAAAAAGGAGTTCATTAAGTTGAAATAAAATGCCAAAAGTTTATAACATAAAACTTATAAAAGCATAAAACTCTTTTAAAAAAGCATAAAACTCAATGGTATAAGTAATAGCAGTATTTGGAACACCATAGGACTATAATGATAGTATATAAAGCAAATGCATCCTAGTAAAAGGCAAAAACATTAATAACATCTATAACTAAAATGAATTGTCAAGGATAACATATAATATCATGCAAATTTTTTGTAGGGGGTGAGTAAAATTGTAGATTTGCTGTATAAAATAAAAATGAAGTTGTTATCAGCTTGAAATAGATTATTAGAAGCATAACCTCTTTTAGTATGATTTCAAGTAGCCACACAGCAAAAATCTGGACAGAAATAAATTCAAAACATACTATAGAAAACTAACAAACCACAAAGGAAACAGAAAGAGAAAGAAAAACAAAAGCAACCAGTAAAGGAGACATTTAGACTGATAGTGAAGCACAAGAAAAAGATATTTCACATAAATGGAAACAAACAGAGACCATATGTAATAATATTTAATGTGAGAAAAAATAGAATTAAGGTCAAAAAACTTTAATAAGAGAAAAAGAAGAACATTTTGTAATTATGAAGCAGTCAATTATTAAAGATATAGGGATCATAAACATGCACATACCAAACATTGCCTCAGCTAAATATATAAAGTATACATTCAAGGATATGAAGGTAAAAACTGTCCTCAAAATAATAAAGTAGAAATATGAGCAACCACCATTCAATGATGGATGAATCATATATACAGAGAAATAATAAACAATGGACTCGAACAACACTTTAGATCAAATGGGCCTAACAAGCATACATAGAACATTATATACAAAAGCAGCAGAATAAACTTCTTCTCAAATTTTCACTTGAGACTATTTTTCATGATAAATTTCAGATTACAAGTCATAGAATTTTGAGAAGTCATATCAAGTGCCTTATCTGACCACATGGTGTGAAACTAAAAATCAGAGGAGCAATTTTGAGGGAAAAAAAATCACAAATACATGGTAATTTAATACATGTTCCTAAACAATGAGTGGGTAAATGAAGAAAGTAAGAGTAAAATTTAAAAATATCTTCAAAGAACTGAAAATAGAAACAACATTCTAAATGTTCTAGGAGTCAGCAAAAGCAGTTCTATGAGGGAATTTTAGAGCAACAAATATTTACACAAATGAAGAAAGAACGTATCAAGTAAATGATATTAAACTTTAAGAAAGTAAAAAAAAAATCAAATTGAACCCAGAGTAATTAGAAGGAAAGAAATAATCAAAATCCAAGAAGAAATAAATAAAAAGGAACTAGAGCAACAGCACAAATGATCAACATTACCTTTTGTTTTGTAAAGATAAAATCAACAAAACTTTAGATAGAGTAAGAAACAGAAAAAAAAAACTTAAATTCATCAATGAAAGAGGAACCATTGAAACTGATACTATGGAAAAACAAAAAGCACAGAGATTATTATAAGCTCCAAATTGGGTAAACTAGAAGAAGTGGATAAACTCCTAGACACAAAGGACGTACCATTCCTTATTATTTGCTTATAGTTTTTCAGTATCTTTATACTTGAGGTATGTCTGTGCTTAAAAAAATTTTGACTTTGATGTTGGAAATCTAATGTAATAATATGCTTTAATATCCAATGTTAGTGATTTTAATATTTTTATTATTTACTAATAGATATTTACTAGTTTCTGTAAAATGGCTACCCCTTCCTTGTACAAAGTTGAACCCAGAGGCATTTTATCACTGAGTCCTGCAGGTCCCCTGCCATTTTTATTTTTTTTATTTTTGAGACAGGGTTTTTCTAAGTTTCTTAGGAGATTGCTAAATTGCTGAGGCTAGCCTTGATCTTTCGATTCTTCTGCCTCAAGCACCTGAGATGCTAGAATTATGGGTATGCACCACTGTATCTGACAGAACTCTTTTTTCTCTTGTCTGAGTTTACAAAAATTACTTTCTTCTGTCTGAGTTTAAAAATAATTAAGGAAATTTGTTTATTTTGGTTCATAGTTATCATATCAATGACTTTGAAACTATGTATTTTTATTGTTACTATTTTAATGCCATTAAAATAATTAATATGCAACTTGAAAAGCATAATGTTGTACTATAACCTACTGATACATAAAATAGAGTTGAAGATAGTTTACTTCGGATTCATTGATTCACATTTGTTATTAATAACATTTAAAAATAATTGCTATTTTAAAATATGAAAAAAATAGAGTAATAAATTATTGTAACTGCAGAGTTGCTGAATTATAACAATATGAACATACAATTTTATCTACTAGACATATCCAGAGATAGATCACTAACAACATCTAACAAACAATACTAATGGTCCATTCTTAGTTATTATATTTCAGTATCCCTACAAAGATGTTATGCTATCATAAATACAGAAGTTACTGTGTTTATTTTTGAAAAAAATAAAACAATATATAATCTTTGCTTCTAGCAACTTTTGTTCAATATGATTATTGTAATACCCATATCCTTGTTGCCTTTGTCCATTATATTCTTTTTTTTTTAGAGAGATAGAGAGAGTGAGAGAAAGAGAGAGACTTTTTTTAATATTTATTTTTTAGTTTTGGGCAGACACAACATCTTTGTTTGTATGTGGTGCTGAGGATCAAACCCGGGCCACAGGCATGCCAGGCGAGCGCGCTACCACTTGAGCCCCATCCCCAGCCCCATTCATTGTATTCTGACATCACAATTTATTGTCCATTTTATGTTGGTGGATATTTTCTTTAGGGAATTATTATGGTGACAGGAACATTCCTGAATGTATTACTTTGTACTTCTTTTGATCATATACCTAGTAGTGGAATGTTCATGTTCTAGGATACAGGACATATTAGTGTAAATGTCCACATATAGTAAAGTATGTCAAAGGTTTTTTCAAAATATTTTTATGAATATACACCTCTGCTAGTGATCCATGAATGCATTATTTTACCAAAATCCTTTTAAAACTGGTTATCTAAATTTTCATTTAAAGAATTCTGGTGACAACTTCTTCACTTTTCAATTTACATTTTATTGGTACTAATGAAGGTAAGAAAATTTTCTTAATCTTACTGGTTACATTTCTATTACAGTGTGAAATGTCTATTTAAATCTCCCCCTAATTTTTCTATTAAGGATTATGCTGTAATAAAAACAGCTAACATATTTTAAACTATTTTATAAAATAGCTATTTAAAGTTTTCATAAAAATCTATGGAACAAGATTCTTTGTGCAACTGTATCTACACCTAATTTTGAAAAAATTCAAAAATGTAAATATGGAGTCTAAGTCAATTTTCTAAGCTAGGGACAACTATGATATGTAAAAATATCTTCTCTATAAAGGCAAATGAAATTATTCATGTAATTAACTTATTTCAATATTTATACCTCCTGAGATTTGTAGTAATTTTTTTCTTTGGAGAAGTTCCCAAATTTCACTCATTAAATATAGGCCACAAATGAATTGAGAATATTTCACTATATTTCTTTGTCTTTGTAATAGATAAGAACGAGTAAGCTTTAAGTTTGGGAAAATATGCTCATGACAATTAATCTGAACAAATTCATAGTTATAGTTCATCTTCACTGACCTAATTGATGCATTTTTTATCCAGATGATCCTTAGGGTTTTGCATCATACAGTATTCCTATGTTGAGAAATACTGAGAACTACACTTCAGTGTGAACCTAGTATCATATGTAGCATGAAATCATGGCCCAGTTCCTAAGAAAATGCAGCCCCAGTTTATGAAGCACATTACAACAGTTCACAAAAGCAAGTGGAAGTAGGCTAAAATGAAGGGGAAACTAATTTTATTAGAAAAGGAAATTCAGGGAGACTTTTTTGTTTAAGACTCTCTCTCTCTCTCTCTCTCTCTCTCTCTCTCTCTCTCTCTCTGTGTGTGTGTGTGTGTGTGTGTGTGTGTGTGTGTGTGATTTTAGGTTATAGAATGTTCTTTGGGTATAAATTACTTCCATCTTTCTATACAGCCCATTTATATTGAGTCTTTTGAAAATCTGGCTGGCTTTTTGAATTGCCTTGAGAAAAAGAACGTGATATAAGTGATTTTCTGTGAATGAGTCCTACAATATTCACCTTTAACACCAGCACTCTGGGTCTTTCACACTGTGGAACTGGAATAAAAGTACAATAAAAGAAGTGTCTATATGTCCATTTGTCCCACCTGAACCCAGGACATTGTTGACCCCAAAGTGATTGCATCTGCAAGAGTAAGAACAAGTGAGACTAGTAGAAAAATGAACCAGCTAACACACAATTGCTTAACCAAATTATTTTTAAAAATTACTAAATTGCTTATTTAAGACACAAAACTCTTAGTGGAGTTTTAAATACATATAAACTGGGTTTCAAATGGCTCAGGCTTATTTATGTTCTAATATTGATTCTTTTTTCTCAGGATCTATTAATATTCTTCAGTATACTTACCTTCCCAAGTAGCCCTCATAGGTAAATGTGAAATACAGTTTATCAAACTAAGGAAGTCCCGCTAGTAGCCACACAAAATCATAAAGCAGCACTGAGTTCCCACAGAATAATCTACAGCCTTGGCTGATCATTCAGAGAACAGCAACCTTCTCATCTGAGATGCACAGCCTGTGGCCCCATAGAGCAGAGCATCCCAGATGGTAACCCCACCAGAACATGAAGCAGACTCCAGTGACCCCAGCGAGGTGGTATTTAAGCCAGAATTCCATCCCGATGCCAATACCCTACATCACAGTATGGAGAGACCTCAGTCTGTGTCTCCTTCCAATTGTAGAGCTCAGCCTGAGGCCAAAACTGATCAGATGACTAAATCTGAAGCCTTGCCCAGAAGTGGAATTTAGCCACTGGTACTACCTGACTAGGAAGCACAGCCTAAGACTCCTTTAGGTTTGGAGTGATTGCAGAGTCCACCCTGTGGCCTGCATGATTATGAAGTTCAACCAGCAGCAGCACCTGGCCTTAAAGCACGGGCTGAAAATTGTATAGTCATTAGTGATCTTGGAACCCAGCCAGGGAGCTCTCCTAAATGTTGTTCTCAATTAGTCATCTTGGAGCATGAACAACAGACTCCATGCAACTGGACATGCTGACAGAGAGCGCTGCATATCCATAGACATCACCAGCTAACATGTCTAGAACTCCAAATGTATTGACTGGTGAAAGTATTTTCCTGCCAAAATGAAGCTATAAAGTCTGGAAGAGGTGATTGCTTCTTTAAAGGAAAAAAACAGTGCAAGGATACGAAAGACATGAAGAACAAGAGAAATGTGACACCACCAAAGGAAACCAAGAAATCACCAGTAACTGATTCTAAAGAAACAGACATTTAAAAACTGGCTAAAAGAAATTTTAGAATAAAGTAGCAGAAATATCCAAATGACTTCTTGTTTGAATTTATCAAGAAGAAGAAGAAGAACAACAACAACAACAAGTAAAATAGCATGCACATTATAAAAATACCAAAAGAAGAAGAAATAGAAAATCAATTTAAATCAACCATGGGTGACTTCCCCACCCCCAAATTTGATTTATCAATGAACATCAAGATCCACGAGACATAATAGTCAGACTACAACTTGAATACAAAACATCCTGAGACACATTGTCTTTGAATTGTCCAAATATCAAAATCAGGAAGAGGAAAGCAGTATGCAGTTTTACTCAGCCATAAAGAAGAATGAAATCATGATGTTTGTTGGTAAATGGAAGGAGCTGGAGAACATCATGCTAAGTGAAGTAGGCCAGTCCCAGAGGGGACTTTTCTTTCATATGTGTAAGCTAGACCAAAATAAGAAAACAAAACAAAACAAAAATAAGTGGGTGGGAGGAATCCAATGAAAATAGAAGAAAGATCAGTGGAGTAGAAAAAGGGAGTAAGGGGGAGGGAGGAAAGAGGGACAGAAAAAGGGAGGAATGTTGTAATGAATCTGAACAAACTTTCCTATGTACATACATAATTTTCACACACATCCATAATGCACTGATTTAAAAACTAAACTATAAAAAAATGGAAGAAAGATCAGTAAAGTAGGAAAATCAGTAGAATAAAGGATATGGGAATGGAGGAAGGGAAGGAAAGGAGAAATAGTGGGGACTGAATTAGAGCAAATTATATTCCATGTTTGTATAATTATGTCAAAATAGACTTCAATATTATGTTTAAATATAATGCACTAATAAAACATAGAAAAAAGAAAAATTTGCTAAAAAACATAGTGTATCTTGTAAAGATGTCCTTAAGAAACTAAGGAGAGAAAGACTTTCCAAAAGAAACAAAAACTGAAGGAATCCATCACTACTAGACCTGCTTTACAAAAAATGCTAATAGAAGCTCTTTAAATAGAAATGAAAAACCAATAATTATCACCACAATAATATATGAATGTATTAATCTCATTAATGAAAATAAATGCAGAGTCAAAAAGTTATCTTATATTGTTATATTAGGGCATACATCACTTGAAACTTGGTTATAAAAGTAAAATATGTATTAAAATAATACAGTAAGTAGTTATTCAGTACACAATAACAGATTTAGATTGTAACCTTTGTAATATAAAATATTGGTTAAAGGTTGATATAAAAGCATAGACTTTCTTAATATACTCTCAGTTGTTAGCCCCAAATGGAATTTTATTACTATAAGAAAATTGACGTAAGCCTCATAGTAACCATAAAGAAAATCTATTGTGGATATAGAAATAATTAAGAGAAAGGAATCAGAGTATACAAATAAAAAATGGTAAGTAGTAAATTATTTCCTATCAATAATTATTGTAAGTGCACATGGATGGAATTCTGTAATCAGAACACCTACCATGGCTAAATGGATTTAAAAAAATAATATCCAATTATTTGCTTCCCATAACAGATTACTTTTAACTTTAAGGACACACATAGGATAAAAGTTAAACTAGAGAAATATATCTCATGAACATGTTATCAAAAATAGAGCTGTAGTGACTATGCTTCTATCTGACCAAATACATCCTAATTCAAAAACAGTTATATAAGAAAAATGAAGTTCATTATATAATGAATCAGAGGTTAATTTATCAACGAGATACAATACTACATATCTACTTATTATGCATTGTAATACCTAAACATATAAAGCCAATGCGAACATATCTGAAAAATATAGCAATATATTTGTAGTAAAGGCAATAATACCCAATTACAATAACAGATATGTTGTCCAGAAAGAAAATAAGTAGGTAAACTGCATATTTGTAAAACACACTTTTGTCTTCTATAAATTTTTTAATTTGTAAATAGACACGATACCTTTATTTATTTTTATGTGGTACTGAGGATAGAACCCAGTGCCTCACACGTGCTAGGCAAGCACTCTACCACTGAGCCACAACCCCAGCCCTTGTATAACACTCTTGACTGATGGATGTAACAGAAAACAGACCACTCATCCAACAATAGCAGAATAAACATTCTTCAGGCATAAAGGGAACATATCCAGGTCAGATAACATGCTACCCACAAATAAAGTCTTAACAAATTTAAAACAACTGAAATCGTGCCAAGAATCATTTTTACCACAATTTTACAAAACTAGAAATCAATAACAGGATAAATGGACATACTACCCAAAACAATCTACATGTTTTATGCACTATTCTAATAATATTTTTTCACAAAAATAGAGAAAAATAATCCTAACATTTGCATGGAATCCTAAAACTCCCAAAGAGCCAAAGCAATTATACCAAATTGGCTAGATTGTATTTTCATATTGCTCAATGCCACTTTTGCTCTGTGGAACTATTTTATTTTGAGTTATACCAAAGCTGGGGGCATCAAATTTTCTGATTTCAAACTATATTACAACAGACTTTATGGCAATAAAAAGTTTGTTTGTGGCACAAACAGACACAACGATAAACAGAAAAAAAAACCTAATTCCCAGAAATAAATCTGTACCTCTACAGTCAAATAATTTTTTAAAATAGTGCCAAATATACAAAATGGAACTAAGATAGTCTCTATAACAAATGGTACTGGGAAAACTGGATTACCATATGTAAAAGCATGAAATTGCGCCCTTATCTGGCACCTCTAATAAAAATTAATTCAAAAGAGATTAAGCTTAATTTTAAAGCCTGAAGCCGTATCCCTTGAAGAAAACATAGGGATAAAGACTCTTTGTTTAAGTCTTGGCAATAATTTCTTTTGAGGTCAAACCAAAAGCAAAGGAACATAATAAAAAATGAACAAAAGTTTGTATCCAAATAAAATAGTTCTACAGAGCAAAAGTGGCAGTGAGCAAGATGAAAAGACAATCTATGTAATGAGAAAATATTTGCAAACCATGTATCATGATAAGTATTTAACATTCAAAGTATATAAAGAATTCATACAAATGCATAGCAAAACAAAATAACCAAGAAACATGTAACCTGAATAAAAATGGGCAAAGAACTGAAAAGACATTTTTCCAAAGAAAATATATAAGTATCCAAGACATAAATGGAAAATGTTCTACATCATTAATCATGAGGGAAATGCAAGTTAAAATCACAATGAACTATCACCATTGCTTGTTAGAATAGACTATAAAAAAAAGAGAGAGACAGCAAATGTTTGTAGCATGCTGGAAAAGGGAAATCTCATACACTGTCAATATGAATATAGATTGGCGTAGCCTTTACTGAAAATAGTCTAAAGGTTGGATCCTCAATATATTAAATATAGAGTGGCATATCATCTGTAATTTCCACTTTTGGTTACATATTCAAAGGAATCGAAATCATATCAAGAGATATGTCTCCTCCCATGTTCATTGTAGCATAATTCAAAACAGTGAACTATGTTCCAACAATGCTAGGAAGCAACCTAAAGTGCCCATCATCAGATAAAGGATGAAGAAATTGTGGCATATACATATAAATGAAATATTTTTCTTCCGTAAAATAAGAAGGAAATCTTGCCATTTGCAATAACGTGGGTGAAATCTTGGGAAAGCTATAGTAAATAAAATAAGTGAGAGAAATACATATACTATAACTTCAGTTATATGTGGAATCTAAAAATGCATAGAAACTGATAGTAGAATGATGGGTGCTAGTGATAGTGTGTAGGGAAATGAGGAGATATTGGTAAAAGGGTCTGAACTTTAAGTTATAAGATGAATAAGCACAGGACAATGTACACAACAGAGAATATACCACATTTTTCAGTATGGGTTGCTGAGGCAGGAGGATCACAAGCTCCAAGCCAGCCTCAGCAACATCAAGGCACTAAGTAACTCAGTGAGACACTGGCTCTAAATAAAATACAAAATATAGCTGGGAATGTGGCTCTGTGGTCAAGTGCCCCTGAGTTCAATCCCTTGTAGCAAAAATAATGATGATAATATTACTTAAAATCATCATTGTCTTCTAGTAATTCTAGTAATTGTATATTTAATTTTTATGTTTATATGTATACCTTAATATTTGGAATATTATTTTATGATATGAATTTAAATGTTTTGTTTCCCACCTGGCTATGAAATTTCTCTAAAACAATTTCTTTGTGTTAATTGTAGTTCCATTATAAATATTAGAAGGTAAATGTGAATTTTCTGTCCTATACAAGTAACTTATATGTTTCCTCAAGTTTCTTCATCACTTTCCCTTAAAGCCCATAGGCCAAGGCTAAGTTTCAGTCTGAATTTTACCTGTAATTTGGGAGTAAGCACAGGCTAAATGGATGTAAGACTTGGCAAATACAATTATGTCAGTATTATCAGAAAGCGTTTTTGAACTTTTTATAAAAACTGATTGGGATACAATTTACTGACATGGGACCTCTCTTCCATGATTAGAATTTAACATCCTGCCAGGAAATTCTGGAGATAACAATAATCTGTTCCAAAAAAGGATTCTTTGAAGCATATAAACAATGAAAGTCAACTGTAAAGGATGTATTAATTATAGTACTGCCTTTGAAGAATATTTAGGAAAGAATGTGAAAACATACACAAAAAGAGAAAGAAAGAAAAAAACATTGATTTGGTGCATACCAGACCTTTGAGAATCTCAGTGGTAATTGTTCACCATTGGTTAAAGTTGACAAGAGATAATACTTTTGAAAGAAGTTTCTTATATTTCCATATGGCAGCATTTAATCTATAGAAACCAGGTTAATATAATTTTAAAGTAGAATTAGGTTGCTGTTTAAGACAGGGGAACCATGAATTTCAGAGATCAATAGTAATGATTACCTTGTTCATCATCAGTGACAACTTGACTTTCAACAATATCAAACATAAAAGTAACAACTTACAACCTCTCAGTGGCCTGTGTATTGAGTACAGTATACTACTTATTTTCTATTTATTCGGAGTTGGTAATAGAATCAGTTTAATTTATTATAGCCATACTAATAGGCATCAAGGGAATGAAGCACATATTCCTGTTACAGATATTCAGAATGAGAGGATTTTTTTATGCCCTCACTCACTAGTTCATTGAAAGGTTACCAAGTAAAACACTGATACTGGTACCAGAAATATGAAAAATCAGGATCTATTCTTTGTGGTCTTTTTCTAAAATAGGGATAGTTACACTTACAACATATTACAACTTAAAAATTATAAAGCAGTGTCTATCCAGTGACTATAAACAAAAAATTTGTCATCGTTATTGTAGAAATGATTTTTAGTACAACAACAAAAAATATATGGGTTTCGGAAATTGAAAAATAAGTTTATACTTTCAAGTTTAACAGGTGTGGAATATCTGTTAAGTGAGCAAGTAATATTAGAAAAGAATATTTTGGAATTCTGTTTGTAAAGTTCAAGGTGCATGAAAATTGTGCATCTCATTTTCATGGTGTTCCATGTTGATGCTTTCTAAGCTTGAAGCAGTATGACAGGGGGAAGGAAAACAATTTGTATGTCATAGTACAATCTAAAATAAACTTAAAGACAGTCAGGTTTAGGATCAGAGATTCTAACTATAATAACTAGAATAAACCAGATTTTCAAATTATGAACAATGAGCGTCTCTGAATGACCTAAATAGAACTGACCGATGCTAAAATGAGGGAAGAGGATGAGAATTCTCTTTGGTTCTTCCAGTTAATTTGAATAGCAATTGTCTCTGAAGTTCCATTAAAGGCTAATGTCCCAGTAGCCCTATCCTTTGAATTTCTTACCACCTGTTCGCAGCTGCTGAGAACAATTTACTGTTTATTGTAGACACATACTTACACTGAGGCACACACAAAGAAGTGGTTTAATAGGAGCCCATGTGGAGAATTGGAATGGAACCCAGACTTCAGGGTTAATCATTATGCTGGGGGTAAACTCTTAAGAGGTAACTGCTGATTGGAAAAGATTAGATGCTAGACCCACATAATAGTTGCTTAAAATCCATGTGATTAATCTCCAGGTGGCTCTGGACTCCAAAGCACGCTGTTAAAGTCCCTTCATGTCGACACAGATGAAGCGAAGTGATTGCCAGGAGTTATACTGAAACCTAAGGGCAAACCAGATGATTTTATATTTTGTTTGCTGACGGGCAGCTGCTAAAATTGAAACATTAAATTGACATATAGTGAAACATCAGGACCAGAGACTCACTTTAGGACACATTTAAATCTTCTCAACATTCCTTCTTGTAATTGCTCTGACTTTTGAGTTCTATTTTATTTAATGACACTCAGTGAACTGAATTGCTTCAGTGAAATGAGAAAGCAGCAAGGAAATTCAGTGGAAGGTTTGATTACATCCCTTGTTGTAGCCTAGTTTCTGAATAATCTTATACCTTGATTATATAATCTTCTTTTCATGGTTTATCCACCATCAAAATGGAAAACTATTCAGGGGTGATATAGTTACGTACCACGTTTTTGTTGTACTTATAGCTAGAATCTTTAGAAAAACAAGCTATAATATTTGAATTTGAAATTCTTCTATTACTGAGCCTAGATTTATTACTTTTAAATCTCGCAAGCTGAAAAATTTCATACACTAATGCATATCATTTTCTTAGTGATTTAATTCATATGTTACTTCTTCTAGCCATTTTGCTTAAGAATTAAATGCTGACAATATTTCTGCACTAATCTGCCCATTCACGGTAAAAATTATTTAAAAAAGGATGTTCTACAGAAAGATGTAAAACGTAGGTTACCAGAAATTTAAGGGTTTAGTAAACAGCCCACTGTTATGCTTGTATTTAAAGCTACCATACAAGCTGAGATTTTTATATTTAGCAGATGATAAAAGACTAGCCAACAACCGCACCAGTGAGTTGCTAAGCCACCAGAAAAAAGCAAACTGTTCTGAGCATAAGAACCAGTCAAGCTGTGAGCTGTGGAATCTATAAACTGTGTATAAAATGAGGTCACGGAATCATGATCTCATTCTGAATGGAATCATTTGGATATACATGTACATCAAGATGACTTTTTTCAAACCCAAGAATTGTTGGTGAAAATTATACCATGCATTATAATAATATCCCTATATATAAAGACAAAATAAAGTTTCTCCATTAACATATTTCCATGTGCATCTAGTTCACTGCCAGACATTTTATTTATTTCTGCATGTCCAGAATTTTTAATTATAATAATTAGAATCTACAAAATCCCAATATATTTTATAACCAGGTTAATTTCAGAAACCATTTAGAACTGCATGGTGATTATATATTACCAAGAGAAGAGATATAAAAAGAATACACTTTTAACTGGCAACATTGAATTATTATAAGAACAGATTTTTGGTTTTGATAAATTTGCCCTCCATTTTTTTTGTAGTTGTAGACGGACAGAATTATTATTTTAGTTGTTTATTTTTATGTGGTGCTGAGGATTGAACCCAGTGCCTCACATGTGTGAGGCAAGTGCTGTGCCACTAAGCTACAACCCTGCCCCCATTCATTCTTAAATTGCATAACATAAACAAATTTTCTGAAGTAAGAACACAAATTCAACTCAGAAGATTGATTATCAGTAAGAGCCCAAATAACTGACAGCACCATTTTATGAAAGGCAGTG
Organism: Marmota monax; assembly: GCF_021218885.2. Lineage (NCBI taxonomy): Eukaryota > Metazoa > Chordata > Mammalia > Rodentia > Sciuridae > Marmota > Marmota monax. The sequence goes on along the minus strand of NW_026695246.1, from coordinate 1,680,191 downwards.
TGGCAAACAGAATAGAAAATGCACAAACACATTGAAAGAAATTCAACTATTGTATGCATTATATGAACATTGGTACTCAGAAACTAAAAGGTGGCTGAATTCTACCTGCAGGAAGCTTAAGCTAGAAGGACTTATTGGAAATTATAATATCACCTTGACCAAGAAAATTAGAGAGCCCCAAAACAGCAACAATCTCAAATACCAGCTTGATAACAAAATAATAAACTCTAAATGATGACATATTTTAAAAACAGAAGCAACAAGTATTTGAAAACTTTAACATGATAAAATAATTTTTCATAGAAATATAAATGAAACTTGATTTAGAGAATTTACCAAAATGGAGTGAGTTGTTAAAAGCTGATTTATCATATCATATATACATATTAGTCTATCTTTTATTTCATGTCATTAATTTTACAGGAAGACATGCAATGATAAAATACAAATAGATACATTATAAGGCTGTAAATTACTTAAAAAAGAAAACACATTTAATTTTTTTAGACCTAAGACCCAGCATAGATCCTTTGTCATAATAAGCTTTTAAAAATGCTATGAATAGAATTATTTATTTGTAAATTTAAAGAATGAAAAGATGTAATGATTTAGGGAATGTGACATAAATTAAGTGATTGTACAATACTACATGCTTTTGCAAATTGTAAAAAAGGCCTGAAAATTAGTTTTTCTGCTTCTTGTGGGAATCAAGAGTTTTGTTTAAGAGGCTCAGGCAGGTTGAGTCCTGTTACATGTTTCTATGTGGCCACATGCCATCTCATTCTGTTGATACAACATGAGCTAAACAAAATTTGAGAAACTAAATATTATGTAAGGTGATTATTTTTTTTTACTCTTTATTTCTCAAGCATATAAGTGACTCTATATCCTGGAGTATGAATGAAAGTGATACTTCCTAGCTTTATAAATATTACATAGATGTAAAGAGAGTTAGATATATCATATTCTGACCAAACTCACTGGATAAATGAGGAAATCCACTCCAGAAATATGAAATTTTTATATCACGTATAAGCAAAACTAGAGATAATTTATGTCCTCTATCTCTATAAAAGCAATACTTTCCTCTAGTATGACCAAATATAGCCTTACAAAAATGCTGTCTAATTCCAACAAGTGAACATATTTTATGGCTGCCTCCAAATATCAACCTTGATAAGAGGGAGCAATGATTAATTTACTACAAGGAATTAAGGTTTTGAGAAATTAAAATAAAATTTTCTTTTTTTCCTATACAAAACTGAGTTATGTTAAATATATTCCCAAAACTACTTTAACACTTGCTTGATTTTCCAATAACAAGAGAGTAGTGAGAGCACATTAGTCAAATGGGAAGAAAGAACACCTTATCTATACCATTAATAAACTACCCTAGTGACTTTATTATTTTAGAGTTGCAGAAAGCATAAATTTCAATTATATGTTTTTTTTATTCGGTGGGGACTCATGGCCTCCTAGAAATATGACTAATCCAAAACCAAATGAAATATCATCAAGTAAAATAAGCAATGTTTAGATGAATGAGGTACATCAAATCTGTGGTAAGAAATGGAGAAATACTTTCCAAACAATTCTTATGGACAATAAGGAACATTTTGCCGCATTTATCAGATAAAGGCCATGCATAAGGTAATATAAAAAATAGTTTTAATTTAGATTTAGATGCTAATAAAATAAATAATAATAATTAGAGCACCAGCTTTTTCATAAATGACCAATCTTTTCTCTCAGATACTTTTAAAACTATTTATTTTATCTCAATTATATTTTTAGACCTCAAAGAAATTACTGCTTCATTTGACCCTTATAAAATTAATTTTATGTGAGATAACAGATGGATTTATTAATTTATGACTTTGAGCTATTAGGTAAGGACACTACTTGTATGCAACAAAAATTGATTGTCCTTAAAATATTTGGAGTCCAGAGTTCATTCTTCCTGACCATTCTGGGGTTACTCACAGAAATCTTTCTTTTCTAATGTTCAGCCCATGTCTGCTAGGTCTCAGACACTGGTGTGTTTTTTTTTTTTTTGGGGGGGGGGTGGGGGCGGCTGATGGTTACCAGGGACTGAATTCAGGGGCACTAAACTACTGAACCACATTCTTAGCCCTATTTTCTATTTTATTAAAGACAGTGTCTCATTGAGTTGCTTAGTGCCTCGCTAAATTGCTGAGGCTGGCTTTGAACTCACGATCCTCCTGCCTCAGCTTCCCACACTGCTAGAATTATAGGCATGCACCACCATGCTCGCCTTTGGAGACTGGTCTTTTTATCTTTTGATTTTTACTTAATCTTGGAAAAGAAAATCTCTGGAAATATAAAGTCCTATTGGAATTGCCATTCTTAAAAATATAATATTAATTCCTGCTATTTTGAAATATTGGGAAAATGAATTATTATTATATTATATAATATTAATTATTATTAGTTATTATATTGTTATTAATTATTACTTATTTCTGTTAGAAATATAACTCAAAACACATAGCACTTTAGTTAAAAGTAGTTAATATAAAGAAACAAGATTGGAGGAAAGGAAAAGTACACTTCAGTAGGCATAATTCTAGATTCTCAGATCTATGCTGTGATAATATTTCCAAATCTTTTACATAACTGCCCTGCTCCCTATAGTGCACATCACCTGGGTTTTTCATTATTTCTACTTCATTCTTTTTGCCCTTTAGAAACTTCTTTTTATTCTTTACATTCATCTTTCCTTGTGTTTTTTACATCATGAGTTCAACAGTGATTCTCAAAGGTATTCACATGTACCTAGATATCTAGAGAGTTTCCTTCCACTCTTTCATTCTTCCTCAGAATTCCATGTCCATGTTCACATACTAGACCACACCAACAACCCACAGTGCCCTACCAACTCCTTGCATGCAGACAATGCATGTCTCATGTGTAGTCTTTTAGACTTTGAGCTTTCTTGCTCAGGTATTGCTAATAAAACCCATCATACTGTGACTAACAGTACTATACAGATCTCACCTCTTTTTCACCATTTTAAGCTATATTATCTTAATAATTCTTACGTGCATTAAATTCTGTGGTCAGTCATGATAATTCCTGATTTTGTTCTCATCCTTTCCCTTCATATTCATCTCACAAGATTGCCTTGATTTTATAATTTTAAGCTTAATTGGGGTTCTAGATATTACCTGGCAAATCTGTTTCTGCAGTAGGTTTACCCTCCTAATCTTTGAAACTGCTGTGTCTTACATTTTTTCTCACTTGAACTTCTTATTTCCCTCTCATCTAAGTTAATAGCATTGACAAAATATAAAGGAGTATAAAATTGAAGACTTATGTTTCTCTAACAGAATGGTTTAAGCTGTCCTATGAGCTGTTCATGCTTTTATAACCAAGGATTTGTCTCTTCTATTGTCAAATGCCAGTACTTTCAGGTATATTCTGATTACATTTTCATTAACTTTCAAACACATTTCCCCTCTAGTTACTTTCTCTTTTGAATCAACAGTGCCTCGTTATCTATCAACAAGGGTACAAAACTGCTCTAAATTCCCTGCATATTTCTCTAAATTTACCAAGTGACAGCAATTACAAAAATCTTCAGCTGATACACTTTAATGTCCATCCATTGTATTATTTCTCAGTACTCACAGGACAGTGGTCAAGGTTAACAAGTACTTTCAGTATCCACGAACTATTTACTCATCATTCTGCTTCATCCTGGCTTCTCCTTTATTTCATTAGAACTGTTCTTTTCAATCTCAACACTCATCTTCACATTTTCTAAGTCAATATTGTCCCTTGTACCTTATCTTCTACTATAGATTGTGCTAAAATAATCCTACTTATTTCTCACCATGTGGCACTATGATCATCACAGGATCAGGCTCTTTACCCCCTTTACCACAATAATCTGTATCTGTCCATTTTATTAGCTTTAAATTTCCTTGTATAATTTTGCAACTCTTCTGTAAGCATGTTTTAATTGAATCATAATGGCATGCTGCTGGAATTTTATTTCTTTCTTGGTTTTGCACACAATATTGCATTTTTAAAGTGCCACATTTATATCTGTGCATACATTTGATTTGTATTTCAGTGCAAAAATATTATTCTCACACCTTGCTATCTTCTAGTATAGTGACCAAGTTTGCTTTTATCACATGAACATACTGGGGAAAACATCATAATTATGCTCTGAACTGAAATGTGTTTCTTTATTTTGTTTTTGAGTTGCAAGAGGTCCTATTTTTAATTATAAAAGACTAATTCATTTTATAAGTTTTAAAGAATAAAATGTCTTCTGTTACACTGTTCACTATTATATTCGAGCATCACAAACCATTTTTAATACTGATAGTATCAAACTTATCATTTTTATGTTATTCAATATGGTAACTTTCCAAATAATAATAACAATTAGGATTATAAGAATATTAATAATTGCAATGAACTGTATAAATTCTTTAATAATAAATTTTACTTTATATTAACCCAAGAAGTTAAGGATTATTATAATTACTATTTTAAATATAAGAAAACCAATGCAAAAATAGTTGAAACAATATTTCCTGAAACAAAGATTTTAGAACTGATGAAGTCTGATTTCAAAAGTAGTCAGTATAGTGAAAGATATTATCAATTCAATTATACTGTATACTACATCTAGGAGTAAAAAAAATTATAAAATATATTTGGAGATAATATTATAAAATAATTAATATTCACCCAATGTACTCGAATTCATGTAGATATCATTTTCCTATGTAAGACAAAATAATATTAAAAATGTCAATTTTCTTAAGTAAGCCTACAAACGTGTATCCCAATAAAAATATAAGCAATAGTTTTAAAGAAATCAACAAATATAAAATTTTAAAATATATGTGGCAAATAAAATTTTATTATTTTGTAAAATATTTTATCATTCTCAAATCATTGTGTTTTCACTACTTATTTTTTAGTGTTCATGACCATCCCTATTTAGTTTTGGAACTCACTTAATGAGTCCACTTTTGTTTCTATTTTAAAGTACAATACACCTTTGTTTATTCTATAGTGTGAGATTATTTTTAAATTATCACCTATTGAACATTTTTTCCTTAATTATTTGTGGTGTCATGTTTATAATGTATCAATTACCAATGGCCATGTTTATATACAATAACATATTGTTGATTATTACAATAGAATTTACTAAGTATATCTCTTAGAAAAAAATATTCTTTTTAGAAAATCTATATTTTATTCATAGTTTTTAATTCTTCCACATGTGTTTTAGAATAAGTTTGCTGTGTTCTTTAATTTGACATACTTTAAAATAGCATTGAATGTATATTTTAGATTAATTAAAGTGTTTACAATTTTAAGATATTAATGTGGTATTATAGCTCTGTTTTAAGATTGCTTTTGGCTTTTTATGTAATTTTTTATTTATATATGACAGCAGAATGCATTACAATTGTTATTACATACATAGATCACAATTTTTCATATCTCTGGTTGTAAACATAGTATATTCACAACAATTCGTCTCTTCACACATGTACTTTGGATAGTAATGCTCATCATATTCCACTATCAATAATTACCCCATGTCCCATCCCTTCTACTCCAACCGCTCTGCCCTATCTGGAGTTTGTTTATTCCTCCATGTTCCCGCTCCCTATCCCACTATGAATTAACCTCCTTATATCAAAGAAAACATTTGGCATTTGATTTTTGGGGATTGGCTAACTTCACTTAGCATTATATTCTCCAACTCATCCATTTACCTGCAAATGCCATGATTTTATTCTCTCTTATTGCTGAGTAATATTCCATTGTGTATATAAGCCACATTTTTTTTTGATCCATTCAACTGTTGGAGGGCATCTAGGTTGGTTCCACAGTTTAGCTATTGTGAATTGTGGTGCTATAAACATTGATGTGGCTGTGTTCCTGTAGTATGCTGCTTTAAGTTCTTTGGGTATAGACGAAGGAGAGGGACAGATGGGTCAAATGGTGGTACCATTCCCAATTTTCCAAGAAATCTCCATACTGTTTTTCATATTGGCTGCACCAATTTGCAGTCCCACCAGCAGTGTATGAGTATATCTTTTCCCCACATCCTTGTCAATACTTATTGTTGTTTGTATGCAAAAAAGCTGCCATTCTGACTGGAATGAGATGAAATCTTAGAGTGGTTTTGATTTGCATTTCTCTAATTGCTAGTTATGATGAACATTTTTTTTCATGTATTTGTTGAATGATTGTACGTCATCTACTGAGAAGTGTCTGTTCAGTACCTTGGCCCATTTATTGATTGGGTTATTATTATTATTATTATTATTATTACTTTGTGTTTAGCTTTTTTGCTTTTGGTTTTTAATTGATTTTGAAAGTTGCTGTATAAAGCATTTGGATAATCTTGTTAGGATTATTCCTAAAGTCACTGTAGCTAATTTGTTCCTTATTATATATTTAATTTTTTTGTTTGATATGGTTTATTTTAATGTGATAAGCATTCTTAGTGGATGATTTGGGTAGCTCCAAATAATAATTACATGATTTATATTTTCTAATGGTAAAGGTGTTTTTTCTGATCTAATTAAATTGTCCAGCACTTGAATTATTCTAAATTCTCTAATAAATGAGTTAAGATGTCTACTCTTGTACAAAACATAAGATTATTATCCTATGTGCAAGCCAACAAGCTTATTTACCAGTTTCATAGGACTTAAAAGTCTTGGATGAGAGATATCCCATGTAAAATAACTAGTCAGAGCATTCATACATCTCCACTAAATTTGTGAGCCCCTATTTTTGTAATGCAATGTAGAAGCTCTCATGACACCTAAGCACAGGGGATTCCTTCACCATAAAGAAATGCAGAATCAGGGGAACACATAATATAGTGTCAAGTGCTGACCAGGAAAAAAAAGACATTATCCTAGCCCTCAGTATTCTTTGATGCATTCAAAACTTCCAAAAATATTTCAAGTTTAAAAGTATTTTACAGACCTTAAATCTTAAAATACAGAGCAAGATGTGCAAGAGCACAAAAATCATAGATACATCATCTCCAAAGAGTTCGGCATTTTGGTTTATAGTCCTTATAAAATCCCCATGAATTTTTTATTCTAAATTGGTGATTAACAAAAAAAAATAGACAATGTTTTCTTCAATATAAAATCACTTGATTTTTCTCTTTTAACCTATTAATATGGCAAACAAATCAATAATTATTGATTTTGTGATGGTGAATACTCCTAAAATTCTTGACAGATGTTGCATACTCATTTTATAGGTATTTTAAATATATCATGAACTTTGGATAAGTGAAATTCTTGTTTTTATTTTTTATTTTGTACTCAAGCATGAAATAATCCTCTAGTCATCTTCTGTTGCTCTTGACTGATATTTAAATTATGGCTATACGAGCTTCTCAAATAAGTGGAGCAGTTGGTTTCTTTTTCTGTCTTTATATAAAACTCATCTAAGAGAAATTTTCAGCTTACTAAATGTTTGGTAGAGCTTACCTAGAGTTTCTTTGAGGTGGCGATCTAAGATTAGCCTTGTTTTCATGAGTACTTATAAGTTTATTCAAATTTCCATTGCCTCTTCACCCACCTGCATTAGCATAGATTTTCTTAGATGTTTATCCATTTCATTTAATTTTCAAATTTATGACCTTACAGTTTCACATACTTTTGTCACCTCAATCATTTTTTCTGTAACGGTATGCTCTTTAGAACTTTTTATTTTACAAAAAAAAAAAAAATGTTTCCAGCTTCTTGTCTTCTTCTTAGTCTTGCTAACAGCTTAAGCATGTTTTTATTTCCTTATTATATTCAGTTGCAATGCAGCATTTGGCAGAGCTAATCATTCGCTAACTCTTAAACCAATTTCTTTTCTTGGCTTCTATATGACATTAATATGTTCACTCATCTCCTTCTTGAACTGTATGGATCCTTCCTTCAAACTTTGCATAATGAGTCTTCTTGTAGTGCTTGTTTCTTGACTTCCTAATTTTGTTTTTCATTACTTTTTCTCTAAATGAACTTAATCAGTCCTACAGGTTAACATATTACATGAGCAAAGAAAATTAATGGCTTTACATCTCTATTCAAAAACCTAAGAATGTGATGCTTTAGTGGACTATTTTTCATCATTGATAAATAAAATTCTTCAATTAGTTACCAGATTTACATTGTCTGTATACAGTGGATGATATCATCATTAATAGTTGCTTAATTGTGAAGGCTGCGTATAAGTATTTATTTTTCCTTTTATAACACCCCAATTCCAGTATATCTGAATATCATGAAAATTTATTTGTTTTTGTCATTTATTTTTGTTAGTTCTTTATAGTTATACATAAAATAGGGTTCACTTTGACATAATTATGACATAATTTGTTCCTATTTAGTCCCCAGTAGTTCCACTTTCCCTTTCCTCCTTTCTCCCCCTATTCCCTCTCCTCCACTCTATTGATCATTCTGCTATTTACTTATAGAACTTTTTTTTTTTAAATTAGTGTCTTCTGGGTGTACATGATGGTGAGATTGTGGCATATTCTTATGTACATAGGTAATTTAGGTCAGATTTATTTCACTGTCTTTTTCACTATTCTGTCCTTATTCTCTTCCTTTCATTTCTGTTTGTCTCTTCCACTGATCCTTCTTCTATTCTTCTTTATCCCTCCCCCCTTTTTTTGGATTAGCTTCTGGATATCAGAAAAAAAAAAAAACATTTGACCTTTGACTTTTAGGGACTTATTTATTTCATTTAGCATGATAGTCTCCAGTTCCATCCATTTATTGGCAAATTGTGTGTATATACACATGTCCCAAACCCATTCATCTGTTGAAGGGCACCTACGTTGGTTTCATAGATTAGCTATTGTGAATTGTTCTGCTATCAACATTGATGTGGCTGTGTCAATGTAGTGTGCTGATTTTAAATCTTTTGGATAAAGATACCCAAGGAATGGGGCTTATTTAAAATATATCAAATACCTTCAGTGCCTCTCTGTTAGTCTGCATTCCCTATGGTATTTACATATCATGGACTCTTGCACTCAGTAAAAATAAATTAAGATTATTCAATTAAAACCGATTGTAAAAGTAGCACATTGTTAATACTTCAGAGTCATTACTAACTAAAATAGTGGAGATAGCAGACTGAATGCAGTATTTATTTGAAGTATATTAAAAACTTTGCTTAATAGTATTTTCCTTTCTTTCTCTTATCCTATCTAATTAATATGTATGGCATTAATTTTTCACAATTTATTCAATATTAGTCTTCTATGTAGGCATGTATAAAATAACCATTGATCAATCTTCGAGAAACACAGAACTACAATCTAAGAAAGCATCTGTGTATAATTGCTTTACTTATGAAAACTCTTGATTAATTTTATATATTTTCAGACATTCCTGGTTAAATGGGCAGGTATATTTTGTTTTATAGTTTCCTACAATTGAAATATGAAGAAGACTAGCTAAAAGTGAAGAACATCGAAGAGAATCACAAATATAACTTTTTTGTAAAGCTCGTTTGTAATTTTAGTATGACTAAATGGGAAGGATATAAAGTATATCGAGATTTCTCTACCATGCAAGGGAAAAGCCACAATTGCCTGGACAAACATGTTCTTATTCTTTTTAGTAATGTAATCCCAGATTTTTACTAAGTATCTGCCAAACGCTGGTATCAAATACAGCTATAAAATTGAGTCATGGCTAGGAACAGTTGTGCATTCTTCTAAGCCCAGCACTTTGGGTGGTTGAGTCAAAAGGATCACAAAATCAAAGCCATTATTAGCAACTTAGCAAGGAGATAAGGAACTAAGCATGACTCTGTCTCAACATAAGAAAAATAAATAGGACTGGTTGTGTTGCTCAGTAGTTAAGCTCTGGTTCAATATCCAGTACCAAATGCAAAACAAAACAAAAATAAATAAATAAAAGGAATGAAACATAACAGGAGAAACACCAATATCACTCTCATTTTATTACCATGGATCAGTTTAAAAACGGGTGTGCATCAAAGTATTGTTTAACTCTTTGATGTTTAGTAATTTTATTTTTAAATTTTTATTTATTTGTTCCAATTTGTTAAACATTACAGCAGAATGCATTTCAATTCATAGTACACAAGTGGAGTATAAATTTCATTTCTCTTGTTGTACACAGAGTAGTAGTAGACATCATTAGTGTCTTCACACATGTACCTAGGGTAATGAAGTCCATTTAGTTCCACCATCTCTGCTACTCTCATACCCCTCCCTCCCCTTTGCCCTATCTAAAGTTCCTCTATTCCCCCCATACTCTCTCCCCTACACCCATTATGAATCAGCATCCACTTATCAGAGAAAACATTTGGCCTTTGGGCTTTTTTTTTTTTTTTGAGATTGGCTTACTTCACTTAACATGATATTGTCCAACTCCATCCATTTACCTACAAATGCCATGATTTTATTCTCTTTCAATGCTGAGTAATATTCCATTATGTATGTATACCACAGCTTCTTTATTCATTCATCTATTGAAGAAGGCCTTCTAGGTTGTTTCCACAGTTTAGCTATTGTGAATTTTGCTGCTATAAACATTGATGTGGCTGTGTTATGGTAGTATGCTGTTTTTCAGTCCTTTGGGTATAAACTGAAGGAGTTGGATAGTTCCATCAAATGGTGGTTCCATTCCAAGTTTTCTAAGAAATCACTATACTGCTTTCCATATTGGTTGCACCAATTTGCAGTCCACCAACAATGTATGATGTGCCTTTTCCCCACATTCTTTCCAACACTTACTGTTATTTGTATTCTTAATAGCTGCCATTCTGACTAGAGTGAGACGAAATCTTGAAATAGTTTTGATTTGCATTTCTCTAATTGCTAGAGATGTTGAACACTTTTTTATACATCTATTGATTAATTGTATATCATCTTCTGAGAAGTGTCTGTTCAGTTTCTTGGCCCATTTACTGATTGGGTTATTTGTGTTTTGGGTGTGAAGTTTTTAGAGTTTTCATATATCCTGGAGATTAGTGCTTTATCTGATGTGAGGGTGGTAAAAAATGTGTCCCCATTCTGTAGGCTCTCTATTCACCTCATTGATTATTTCTTTTTTTTTTTTTTTTTTTTTAGTTGAACCAAAAATTTTATTACTGAGAGTTAACAGGAAATCACACAAATACATAAAAACATATGTTACAAGTTCATAGCATTATTTCTTATAATATTAACATTTTGGCAGTATCTACATTTTCAATAAAAGTGTTCATTTAAAAGAACCGTATATTCATACATTGGATGCTATGCAGCTAGTATTAAAGCAGATACTTCAGTGATATGAAACATTTTTTTTTAATTTTTTTTATTGGTCGTTCAAAACATTATAAAGCTCTTGACATATCATATTTCATACATTAGATTCAAGTTGATTATGAACTCCCAATTTTACCCCAAATACAGATTGCAGAATCACATCGGTTACACATCCACATTTTTACATAATGCGCTATTAGTAACTGTTGTATTCTGCTACCTTTCCTATCCTCTACCATCCCCCCTCCCTCTCCTCCCATCTTCTCTCTCTACCCCATCAACTGTAATTCATATCTCTCCTTGTTTATTTTCCCATTCCCCTCACAACCTCTTATATGTAATTTTGTATAACAATGAGGGTCTCCCTCCATTACCATGCAATTTCCCTTTTCTCTCCCTTTCCATCCCACCTCATGTATCTGTTTAATGTTAATCTTTTCTTCCTGCTCTTCCTCCCTGCTCTGTTCTTAGTTGCTCTCATTATATCAAAGAAGACATTTGGTATTTGTTTTTTAGGGATTGGCTAGCTTCACTAAGCATAATCTGCTCTAGTGCCATCCATTTCCCTGCAAATTCTATGATTTTGTCATTTTTTAGTGCTGCGTAATACTCCATGGTGTATAAATGCCACATTTTTTTTATCCATTCATCTATTGAAGGGCATCTGGGTTGGTTCCACAGTCTAGCAATTGTGAACTGTGCTGCTATGAACATCGATGTAGCAGTATCCCTGTAGTACGCTCTTTTAAGGTCTTCAGGGAAAAGTCCAAGAAGGGCAATAGCTGGGTCAAATGGTGGTTCCATTCCCAGCTTTCCCAGGAATCTCCATACTGCTTTCCAGATTGGCCGCACCAGTTTGCAGTCCCACCAGCAATGTACAAGAGTACCCTTTTCCCCACATCCTCTCCAGCACTTGTTGTTGTTTGACTTCATAATGGCTGCCAATCTTACTGGAGTGAGATGGTATCTTAGGGTGGTTTTGATTTGCATTTCTCTGACTGCTAGAGATGGTGAGCATTTTTTCATGTACTTGTTGATTGATTGTATGTCCTCCTCTGAGAAGTGTCTGTTCAGGTCTTTGGCCCATTTGTTGATTGGGTTATTTGTTTTCTTATTGTTTAATTTTTTGAGTTCTTTGTATACTCTGGATATTAGGGCTCTATCTGAAGTGTGAGGAGTAAAAATTTGCTCCCATGATGTAGGCTCCCTATTTACCTCTTTTATTGTTTCTCTTGCTGAGAGAAAACTTTTCAGTTTAAGTAAGTCCCATTTATTGATTTTTGTTATCAACTTTTGTGCTATGGGTGTCCTATTAAGGAATTTGGAGCCCGACCCTACAATATGTAGATCGGAGCCAACTTTTTCTTCTATCAGACGCAGAGTCTCTGATTTGATATCTAGCTCCTTGATCCACTTTGAGTTAACTTTTGTGCATGGCGAGAGGAGGGGATTCAGTTTCATTTTGTTGCATATGGATTTCCAGTTTTCCCAGCACCATTTGTTGAAGATGCTATCCTCCCTCCATTGCATGCTTTTAGCTCCTTTATCAAATATAAGATAGTTGTAGCTTTGTGGATTAGTCTCTGTGTCCTCTATTCTGTACCATTGGTCCACCCTCCTGTTTTGGTACCAGTACCATGCTGTTTTTGTTACTATTGCTCTGTAATATAGTTTTAAGTCTGGTATCGCTATACTGCCTGATTCACACTTCCTGCTTAGAATTGCTTTTGCTATTCTGGGTCTTTTATTTTTCCACATGAATTTCATGATTGCTTTATCCATTTCTACAAGAAATGCCGTTGGGATTTTGATTGGCATTGCATTAAACCTATAGAGAACTTTTGGTAATATCGCCATTTTGATGATGTTAGTTCTGCCTATCCATGAACAGGGTATATTTTTCCATCTTCTAAGGTCTTCTTCTACTTCTCTTTTTAGGGTTTTGTAGTTTTCATTATATAAATCTTTCACCTCTTTTGTTAGGTTGATTCCCAAGTATTTTATTTTTTTTGAGGATATTGTGAATGGAGTGTTTTTCCTCATTTCCGTTTCAGAAGTTTTGTCGCTGATATACAGAAATGCCTTTGATTTATGCGTGTTGATTTTATATCCTGCCACTTTGCTGAATTCATTTATTAGTTCTAGTAGTTTTTTTGTAGACCCTTTTGGGTCTTCTAGGTATAGAATCATGTCATCTGCAAATAGTGATAATTTAAGTTCTTCCTTTCCTATTTTTATGCCTTTAATTTCTTTCATCTGTCTAATTGCTCTGGCCAGTGTTTCGAGAACTATATTGAATAGAAGTGGTGATAGAGGGCATCCCTGTCTTGTTCCAGATTTTAGGGGGAATGCCTTCAATTTTTCTCCATTGAGAATGATGCTAGCCTGAGGCTTAGCATAGATAGCTTTTACAATGTTGAGGTAAGTTCCTGTTATCCCTAGTTTTTCTAATGTTTTGAACATAAAGGGATGCTGTACTTTGTTGAATGCTTTTTCTGCGTCTATTGAGATGATCATATGGTTCTTATTTTTCAGTCTATTGATGTGGTGAATAACATTTATTGATTTCCGTATATTGAACCATCCTTGCATTCCAGGGATGAATCCTACTTGATCATGGTGCACAATTTTTTTGATGTGCCTTTGTATCCGATTCGCCAGAATTTTATTGAGGATTTTTGCATCTAGGTTCATCAGAGATATTGGTCTGTAGTTTTCTTTCTTTGAGGTGTCTTTGTCTGGTTTCGGAATCAGGGTGATGTTGGCCTCATAGAATGAATTTGGCAGAGCTCCTTCTTTTTCTATTTCCTGAAATAACTTGAAAAGTATTGGTATTAATTCTTCCTTAAAGGTTTTGTAAAACTCTGCTGTATACTCATACGGTCCTGGGCTTTTCTTGGTTGGAAGTCTTTTGATTGCTTCTTCTATTTCATCTATTGTTATTGGTCTATTTAAGTTGTGAATATCCTCCTGACTCAGTCTGGGCAAATCATATGACTTAAGGAATTTATCGATGTCTTCACTATCTTCTATTTTATTGGAATATAGGTTTTCAAAATAATTTCTAATTGTCTTCTGTATTTCTGTAGTGTCTGTTGTGATATTGCCTTTTTCATCCCGTATGTTAGTGATTTGAGTTCTCTCTCTTCTTCTCTTCGTTAGCATGGCTAAGGGTCTGTGGATCTTATTTATTTTTTCAAAGAACCAACTTTTAGTTTTGTTAATTTTTTCAATAGTTTCTTTTGTTTCAATTTCGTTGATTTCCGCTCTGATTTTAATTATTTCTTGCCTTCTGCTACATTTGCTGTTGTTTTGCTCTTCCTTTTCTAGGGCTTTGAGATGAAGTGTGAGCTCATTTATTTGTTGGTTTTTCCTTTTTTTCAGGAATGACCTCCAAGCGATGAATTTCCCTCTTAAAACTGCTTTCATTGTGTCCCATAGATTCTGATATGTTGTGTCTGTATTTTCATTTATCTCTTAGAATTTTTTGATTTCTTCCTTTATGTCTTCTGTAACCCATTGATCATTCAGTAACATATTGTTCATTTTCCATGTGATGTAGGATTTTTCCTTCTGTCTTTTATCATTGATTTCCAGTTTCATTCCATTATGATCAGATAAAATGCATGGTATTATCTCCACCCCGGTATATTTACTGAGGGTTGCCCTATGGCATAATATATGGTCTATTTTTGAGGAGGATCCATGTGCTGCTGAGAAAAAAGTATATCCACTTGATGATGGTTGATATATTCTATATATGTCAGTTAAGTCTAGGTTGTTGATTGTGATATTGAGTTCTATAGTTTCTTTATTCAGCTTTTGTTTGGAGGATCTGTCCAATTGTGAGAGAGGTGTGTTGAAGTCACCCATAATTATTGTGTTGTGGTGTATTTGATTCTTGAACTTGAGGAGAATTTGTTTTATGAACATCGCAGCACCATTATTTGGTGCATAAATATTGATAATTGTTATGTCTTGTTGGTGAATGGTTCCTTTTAACAGTATATAATGTCCTTCCTTATCCCTTTTGATTAATTTAGTCTTGAAGTCAATTTTATTCGATATGAGGATGGCCACCCCTGCTTGCTTACGAGGACTGTGTGCATGGTATATTTTTTCCCAACCTTTCACCTTCAGCCTGTGTATGTCTTTTCCAATCAGATGTGTCTCCTGGAGGCAGCATATTGTTGGTTGATTATTTCTTTTACTGAGAAGAAGCTTTTCCATTTGAATCCATTCCAATTTATTGATTTTTTATTTTATTTCTTGCACTTTAGGAACCTTGTTAAGGATGTAGGGGCCTAATTCAACATGATGAAGATTTGGACTTACTTTTTCTTTTATTAGGCACAGGATCTCTTTTTCATTCTTCATTCCTTGATCCACTTTGAGTTGAGTTTTATTGCATTGTGAGAGATAGGGGCTTAGTTTCATTTTGATGCATAGGGATTTCCAGTTTTCCCAGCACCATTTGTTGAAGAGGCTATCTTTTCTCCAATGTATGTTTTTGGTTCCTTTGTCTAATAAGAGATAACTGTATTTATATTGGTTTGTCTCTGTGTCTTCTATTCTGTATTATTGGCCTACTAGATGTTTTTGTTACTACTGCTCTGTAGTATGCTTTAAATTCTGGTATTATGATGCCACCTCTTCTTGCTAAGGATGTTTTGGTTATTCTGAGTCTCTTATTTTTCCAAATGAATTTCATAATTACCTTTTCTATTTCTATGAGGAATGTCATTTGGATTTTGATTAGGATTTTACTAAATCTGTATAGTGCTTTTGGTAGTATGGTCATTTTAACCATATTAATTCTACCTATTCAGAAACAGGGAGGTCTTTCCCTCTTCTAATATCTTCATCAATTACTTTCTTTAGCATTCTGTAGATTTCATTGTACAGGGCTTTCACATCTTTCATTAAGTTGATTCCCAAGTATTTTATTTTTGTTTTGAGGCTATTGTGAATGAGGTAGTATTTCCTCATTTCTCTTTCAGAGGATTTGTCACTGATGCACAGAAATTCATTTAATTTATGGATGTTGATTTTAAATCCTGCTGAATTCATTTATTAGTTCTAGAAGTTTTCTGATGGAATTTTTTGGATCCTCCAAGTATAGAATCGTGTAGTTGGCAAATAGTGATAGTTTCAGTTCTTCTTTTCCTCTTTGTATCCCTTTAATTCCTTTAGTCTAATTGCTCTGTCTAGAGTTACAAGGACTATGTTAAATAAAAGTGGTGAAAGACAGCATCCCTGTCTTGCTCCAGTTTTTAGAGAGAATGCTTTCAATTTTTTCTAGAATGTTGTTGGCTATGACTTATCTTTAAGTCTATTGATATGATAAATTACATTTATTGACTTCCATGTGTTGAAACAACCTTGCTTCCCTGGGATAAACCCCACTTGGTTGAGCTTCACTATCTTTTTGACTTTTTTTTGTATGTGATTTGCCAGAATTTTATTGAGAATTTTTGCATCTATGTTTATTAGGAATATTGGTCTGAAATTTTCTTTCTTTGATGTGTCCTTGTCTGGTTCTTGAATCAGGGTGATGTTACTTTATAGGATGAGTTTGGAAGTGCTCCCTCTTTTTCTATTTTATGGAAAAAAAATAAGGAGTACTGGTATTAGTTCTTTGAAAATCTTGTAGAACTCGGCTGTGAATCCTTCTGGTCCTGGGTTTTTCTTGAATGATAGGCTTTTGATGGTATCTTCTATTTCATTGTTTGAAACTGATGTGTTTAACTTGCGTATATTTTCCTGATTTAGTTGGGGTAAATCATATGACTCTAGAAATTTGTTGATGTCTCCAATATTTTCTATTTTATGAGAGTATAAAATTTCATAATAGTTCTAAATATCTTCTGTATTTCTGTAGTGTCCTTCATGATATTTCCTTTTTGTTCATGGATTTTAGTAACTTGAGTTTTCTCTCTCTTCTCATTTAGAGGGTCTAATGGTTTATTAATTTTATTATTGTTTTTCAAAGAACAAACTTTTCCTTTTGTCAGTTTTTTCAACTGATACTTTTGTTTGAATTTCATTGATTTCAGCTCTGATTTTAATAATTTCCTCTCTTCTACTACTTTTGGTTTTCATTTGTTCTTCTTTTTCTAGGGCTTTAAGATGTAATGTTCAGACATTTATGTGTTGACTTTCTTTTTCTATGGAATGAACTCCATGCATTTAACTTTCCTTTTAATACTGCCTTCATAGTGTCCCAGAGATTTTGATATGTTGTATAGGTGTTCACATTTACCTCTGAGAATTTTTTAATCTTTTCTTGGATTGATATATTCTGCAATTGACTCTTCTTTCAATAGCATATTATTTAGTCTCCAGGTGTTGGGTTAGCATTCTTTTAATTTATTTTATCACTGATGTCTAATTTCATTGCATTATGATCCGATAGAATGCAATTTAGTATCTCTTTTTTTTGTTTGTTTTGTTTTGTATTTGCTAAAATTCGCTTTGTGGCATGATGTATGTACTATTTTACAAAAGGATCAATGTACTTCTAAGGAAAAAAAGTGTATTTGCACGTTAATGGATGGAATATTCTATGTATGTTCTATTAAGACTAAATTATAGATTGTTTTATTGAGTTATATAGTTTCTTTGTTTAGCTTGTGTTTAAAAGATCTATCTAGTGGTGAAAGAGCATTGTTAAAGTCACTCAGTATTATTGTGTTGTGGTCTATTTGATTCTTGAAGTTGATAAAGATTTGCTTGATATACATAGATGCCCCATTTTGGGGGGCATAGATATTTATGATTATTGTGCTTTGTCGATTTATGATTCTCTTCAATAGTATAAAATATCATTCTTTATCCATTTTCACTAACTTTGATTTGAAGTCCACTTTATCGGATATGAGGATGGAAACCCTGCTTGTTTCCATGGTCTCTGTGAGTGATACATTTTTACCCACTCCTTTCACCTTCAGTCTGTGAATTTCTTTTCCAGTGAGATGAGTCTCTTTAAAGCAGCATATTGTTGGGTTGTTTTTTATAAATCCAATCTGTCAGTCTATGTTTTTTAATTGATGAGTTTAGCTTATTCCCATTCAGGGTTATTATTGAAATATGTTTTTTATTCCTGGTCATTTGGTTTATTTTTGGTTTTTATCTTGATCTGGTTTCTCCTTTGATTGGCCTTTCTTTTAGTGTACTTCCTCTCTTAGCAGATTTTCATTGCTGTTTTTCATTTTCTCCTCATGAAATATTTTGCCAAGACTGTTCTGTAGTGCAAGTTTTCTCACTGTAAATTCTTTTAACTTTTGTTCATCATGGAAAGTTTTATTTCATCATCAACTCTGAAGTTTAATTTTGATGGGTATAATACTCTTGGTTGGCATTTATTTTATTTCAGAGCTTGGCATATGTTGTTTCAGGACCTCCTGGGCTTGAGGGTCTGGCATGAAAAATCTGCTGACATCCAAATTGGTTTCCCCCTATATGTAATTCGATTCTTCTTTCTTGCAGCCTTTAAAATTCTGTTTTTATTATGTAGGCTAGTCATTTTCATTATAATGTGTCTTGTAGATCTGTTGTAATTTTGTACATTTGGTGTCCTGTAAGCCTCTTGTATTTGATTTTCCAATTCATACTTCAGGTTTGGGATATTTTCTGATATTGTTTCATTGGAGAGGTTGTGCATTCTTTTGGTTTCAAATGCTGTGCCTTTCTTTGTCCCAATAAATCTTAGATTTGGTCTTTTAATGTCATCCCATAATTCTTGGATGTTCTGTTCATGGTTTCTTACTATCTTCACTGTGTGGTCAACTTTATATTTCAGATTGTATATTTTGTCTTCATTGTGTGAGATTCTGTCTCTAAGTGATCTAATCTGTTGGTGATGCTTTCTATTAATTTTTTATTTGGTTTGTTCTTTTTTTTCATTTCAAGGATTTCTGTTTGTTTGTTTCAAAAACCACTTCTGTTTGACAAATGACTAACTATATTTACAATTCTTCCTCAGATATTCTGATTCTCTGTTGTATTTTTCAGCCTTCTACCTCTACGCTTTCGACTATCCCAATAATTTTTAAATTTATTCTTTTCATGTTATCCCATGATTCTTGAATGTTCTGCTCATAGTTTGTTACCATCTTCACTGAAATACAGGTTTTGCAACCTGTATTTGCTCTCTTACTTCTCTGTTGGTGTGAGCATAGTGATTGTATTTACTCTGTTATCTGTTTGTTGGAGTGATAAATTTTTGCCTGATAAATTTTTGCTCACTTAGGTCATTATGTAATTCAGAGATTATTTTAATTATGTACATTCTGAACACCTTTTCTGAAATTTTGTCTACTGTGCTGTCAATGGATTCTATTATTGTATTATCATGGTTTGTTTGGGCACTTTCCTTCCTTGATTTTTTATGTTGTCTATGTGTCTTCCTTTCTTGCAGTGTGGATCTGAGGTATTACAGTTTCTACCCTATATTCTTGTAGTGTCCCTGCAGGTTAGGAATATCTCACTTTTAAGGGGGAGATCAATGTTTATAGCACTAAATACAACTAACATGCAGCCATAAATCAATTAGCTTCTACTTAGTCACTTACTGTTTTGCCGCTATAAACAGAAATGATCGGTATAATTATCTTCTACCATATAGGCAGTAGGTTTACATAAGTGTTTACAGTTTCTAGTGGTGGAAAGAGAGAGAAGAGGGAGTAGGATGTGATGTTCATAAGGTAGGATGTGAGAATATAGAGGTATTAGATTATAGGACAAGTGAAAGGGTAATCAAAAGAAGTTGGCTGTTAGCAGGAGAAAAAAAAAGAGAGGTGATCTCATACAAGAATCTCTGTTCCTCTGCAACAGGATGGTGACTATTAGCATATGTAGTAGGGATACCTCAGTGTAAACAAGCCCACAGGGACCTTGGTGACAGTGTTCCAGGTACTGATTGTTGTCCCTAGACGAAAGAGGCCACGACCCTACTTGGTGGAGGCTGTAGCATCAAGCATGTAGTACTGATTGTTGTCCCTAGATGAAAGAGGCCAGGACCCTACTTGGTGGAGGCAGTAGCATCAAGCATGTAGGCACATTGCTATTGGGCTTCCAGGCCTCAGTCAGTGTCCCAAGATGGAATCTGCCCCAACTACAGATGGCAGAGGTGGCAGTGGAGATAACCCAAGATGGTGGTGGATGTGTTCCAAGATGGAAGCAATTGCTTTCAGAGATGGGGCTTAAGGATGGGCTGTAGGATGTATTCAGTGGCCAATTAGGCAATGCCACAGTGTGGCATGTGGTGCTGCAATGGGCAGCTTCCTCCTGGCTCTGTCTGATGGTGCAAGGTGGAGAGTACTATGTGGGGGAGCTATGATAGAGAGTAAAATATCCCCAAATGGAGGAAGTTTGGGTGAAGCCTCACATTAGTGAATAGGGAACTACAATGCAGTGTTCCTCTCCATGTGGGTGGAGGAGTTCCTCTCCACATTGGCATGGGGTTTCCTCTCTGTGCCAGTGGGTAAGTTACTGGCTTCAGGGTCAAGGTGAGGGAGCACATATGGTGTTCCTATTTGAGGTTTATAACTTGCCTTGGTTTCTCCTTTGATTGCTTTTTTCTTTAGTGTAATACCTCCCTTTGCTCATTTTTATTGTTGTTTTTAATTTCCTCCTCATGGAATATTTTGCCAAGGATGTTCTGTAGTGCAGGCTTTCCCACTGTAAATTCTTTTAATTTTTGCTTTTCATGGAAGGTTCTATTTCATCATCAATTCTGAAGCTTAATTTTTCTACATGTAAGATTCTTGGTTGGCATCCATTTTCTTTTACAGCTTGGTATATATTATTTCAGGCTCTTCTATCATTGAGGAAATCTGAAGAGTTCCTAATTGCTTTACTCCTAAATGTAATCTGATTCCATTCTCTTGAGGCTTTTAAAATTCTCTCCTTATTCTGTATGCTTAGACATTTTCATTTTAACATGCCTTGGAGTAAATCTCTTGTAATTTTGTACATTTGGTGTTCTGTAAAAATCTTATATTTGATTTTCCAATTTATTCTTAAGGTTTGGAAATTTTTATGATATTATTTCATTGAATAGATTGTTCATTCCTTTGGATTATAACTCTATGCCTTCGACTATCCCAATAATTTTTTTTTCATGTTATCCCATAATTCTTGAATGTTCTGTTCATAGTTTGTTACCATCTTCACTGTGTGGTCAACTTTATTTTGAAGATGATATATTCTGTATTCATTGTCTGATTTCTGTCTTCTAAGTGATCTAATCTGTTGGTGATACTTCCTATTGTTTTTTTTATTTTGTTTATTATTTTCTTCATTTCAAGGACTTCTGATTTTTTCACAATCTGTATCTCTGTATTTAAGTAATCTTTTGCTTCCTGTATATGCTTATATAGTTCTATCAAAATAATTTTTGCTGCTTGTGTTTGTTCTCTTATATCATCCTTTAATTCACAGAACAGTTTAATTATGCACATCCTGAACTCCTTCTCTGGCATATCTGATGCTATGCTGGCCACAGATTTTAATAATATAGTATCTTGGTTAGTTTGGGGCACTTTCTTCCTGTGTTTTTTCATGTTGTTCATGTTTCTTACCTTCTAGCAATGTCAATCTGAGGTGTTACAGTTTTTACCCTATAGACTTATAGTGTCCCTGCAGGGGTCCAACACCTCTCCTTTAAGAGGAAGATCAATATTAATAGATCCCAATGCAAACAATGCAGAATCTTAAACCAAATAGTTCCAATTAAGACATTTACAGTTTTGTCACATTAGACAGAAATGGTGAGTTCAATTATCAATTACAATATAAACTGTAGGTTTGCAAAGAGTCTACAATTTCTAATGGTGGACAAAGAGAGAATGTGGCGGGAGTGAAGGAGGTAATGTTAAGGAGGTTATTATATAGTTATTAGATCTTATGATGTGTGAAAGAGAAATCAAAATAAGTTAGTTAGTAGCAGGAGAAAGGAGATAAAGGGATTTGAGGGAGACACATAAGTGGGAAGACAATAGAGTACCACAAACAAACAAACATAAAAATTATTAAAGAGGAAAAAAATGTAAAAATGAAAAAGACTATTTAACACAACTGTAATATACCATTTCAACATCCCAGTGCTCAGTAGGCTAATGCATAAAAAGTACTTGGTTTCACAAATGTTGGGGATGTGAGTGCAGGAAAAGAGAGAGAGAAAAAAGAAAAGAAAAAAAAATCTAGATGGAAAATTAAATGATTGTTTCTGTTGGAGTTCAGTGTCTTTCTTGTTTCCCTTATCATCTAGTAGGTGGGGTTGTCTGTTGTTTGCTGATATCTCCACCCTCAGATGGTGAATATTATTAGGGTGGGAGGGTTTGTCTTGGAGGTGGAACTCCTAGAGGTGTGGTATAGCAATTGCTGTTCTCCATTGGAAGACTGCGCCCTAAGGATCTCCTTTGGGGCCCACTTGTGTGTTGTGGGTGCCTGGCCTTATCTGCTTATATCACTTGTAGACCTCACAAATCCCCTACCTTGCTACTTCACAATCAGAAATCTCTCTCTCCAGAGGTCTTTATGAGCTATGCTCCAGGCCTGAGCACATTTTGCAGACAGCTGTTTTGTATCAGGCAGATCAGAACCAGGCTTTTCGAGTTATAGACCAGCCACATATCTGCAAGCACTGTGCTGGGTTAATGGCTATGGGAGAGAGGAAGACTATAGGTACCTTGATATTGTTTCTAGGCCCCAGCCAGTATCCCAAGGTGGGTGTTGCCCCAACTAAAGATGGTGATGGCAACAGTGAGAATAACAAAAGATGGGGGTATATGCTTTCAAGATACAGAGATGAGGCATTGAAGTAGGCTGGACAGCATGTTCAGAGATGCAGCTCAGTGGCCTTCAGTGCTATGGCAGGTGGCTGTCCTCAGACCATGTCCAATGTCCCCAAGTGCAGGTTAACACATAGCAGGATGACTATGGTAGTGGTTGCAGTGTCCCAAGATGGAGGTGACTGGGGGAGCCTCACGTTGGTAGTTGGGGGTCCATATGGGAACAGCAGCCAAGGATCCTGTGCAGGTGGGTGGCTGGGAATCCTGGGGGGGCACTGAGGCTGGGAGTTCTATTTGGGCATGGAGGCCGGTGGTCCTTCCTGTTTAATCATTTTAATTAACAAATATTAATGATTATAAATGTATTTAACAGCTGAATATATTTTGGTTGAGGTTTTCTATTATTTGGATGCAGTTATTTTATTATTCATTTTTTGTACTACATAATATTAGGGTTTAGTTTGACATAATTATACAAGCATGGAATAGATTTTACTCAAATTCAGTGCCAGTATTTCCCTGTTTTCCTCCCCCTCCTCCCCCTGTTCCTTTATCTCTACTGTACTGATTTTTTTTTCCATTTTTCAATTATATTTTAAATTAGAGCCTTGTGGATATACACGAAGGGGAGTTTCACTATGGTATATTCATATATGTACATAGGAAAGTTAGGTCAGTCCTTTTCACCATTCTTCCATTTTTCCATCCCTCCTCTTCCCCTCAAACACCTTTTCTGTACTACATGGATTTCTCTTCTTGTGAGAGAATAGTTCTTACTTAGTGAACTAGAATTATGACTTGATAACCCAAGAAAAAAGAATTTGCAAAGATGATATTTACTTAGAAAAGGTGGAAGGATAATGAATTCCTTTCATAGAAAGCATAATCTAACTTGTATTATTCATTTTAGAAAACATGAATATTATAACTTAAAAATTTTGGATACCATGATTGCTAAGCAAAACTGTAATTTTGTTAGTTTTACAAAGACATTATTCAATCAGTTCCAAATAAAGTGAGACAGCAAAAATAAATCATGATGAATAAGATAAATGTATCACTGGGGCATAACATGAAGTATATACTCAAGGAACAATTCAAAGAGCAAAAGCAGTCTAAGAGCTCTGGAGAATTGGAGAGGGAATAAAAGATGTAAACAAAGAAGTATAACAGACATGGTCAAGTCACTTTTACTTTTCCAAAAACCACTTCTGTTTGACAAATGACTGACTATATTTACAATTCTTCCTCAGATATTCTGATTCTCTGTTGTATTTTTCAGCCTTCTAATAATCTTTTTATACAAAGCCATTATTCAAGAAAATTCGTGAATTTTAAATTTTTAAAATACTTTCACAAAATCTAGTTTAAGGATAGGTATTAACTGCTGTTTTAATGAGAACATGAACTAACTTTAAAGATAAATATTGTCATTTGATGACAATATTTCTGGAGCCATAAAACTAATATTTAAGCTTTATTTTTATTCTACAAATAATGTTGCATTTCATACATAGGCCAAAACAAAAACAATAATATATTTTATTATAGTTGCTTTACTTTGTAATACAAATAGTAAATGGATATTTCTAGTATTTAGCCTTAACTGAGAGAGATATTAATGATTTTGCCCTCTTTATTCTCTGCATTTTCATTTGAAAGTCTAATGTATGTTTGCACAAAGGATGGAAAAGGCATTCATAGTTAATGTAAATCAAATCTTTGATCCAATACAAGTCAAAGTCAGCCCTCTATTTTCAAAACTGAAATTTTGATCATATTGGTAAATATGACACTGAAAAAGTGTGTGTCAAACACATACAAATGTCTCACATATAAAATATAACTTGATTTTGATGATTCATAAATTAATAAATGAATTGATGTTATCACTCTAATGTAGAATGTAGAAAGTAAAATTCAATCATCACACACACTTTGTTATGTATATGTATTTTGTCATGTTTACCAAATAGAGGTATTTATTAAGTTTACATTTATACTCTGTTGATGCATTTGAATTACATCAATTTTCAGAAGACAAATTAAACCAAAGGTAGACACTAACAGAGAGCTATTGAGATTCTCACATTCGTGAAAAGCTATGAGACCTGATGTTTTCCTATCTGAGGATAAGAGAATGAGAGGTAGAAATGAGAATCTTTCAAGCCTGAAACATGGGAGCATTACTTTCTCACTTAAAGAGGGTAGTTTGGAAAAAATAGTTTCATTCATAGCCTATAAAAATGTAAATGTGTCTCTGTCAAATGATTTATTTGAAAAAATAATGAAAGTTTTTTGTTAAAAATTGAAATTCTAAGACTGTGCAACTATATTTAGGCAGACATTTTCAAACTTGAAAATTAATTTGAATCATATTTAAAAACTGAAGAAAGTCTGAGAAACAAATATAAAATTCAATGTAAACATTATAGATAGATACACACATCTATGTATACAAACATATACAAGTTATATTAATGTATATTTATTATGTTTTATATACACGAATAAACACATATGTATATGACTTTATATATGTGTGTGGTGTATATGTTTGGTTGTGTGTGAATTTGTGTGTTTTATAATACACATATATTTGACTTATAAATTAACTCACATTAACACACAGTATTTAAAAGAACACAAGGAAGGAACCAGAGTTTATATACTGTGACAGGTGTAGTAGTAATGTGACCTTCCAGTAAAATTTATTTTTCAGAAACAGAAGAAATATTAACTTATAAAATACCCCATATTACATGACTTAAATTTTTTAATATTTCTACATATTTTTATTTTAGTGATTGTGTTTTGATCCATGTATATATTTTAAGACAATTTCATCAAGCTAATTAACATAAGCATTAACTCACAACTTATTATTTTATGATGAGGATATTTAATATCTGTTATTTTAGCAACTTTTATATACACTGTAAGCCACTATTTACTGTTGTCATCATACAGTGTAATAGATTATTAAAAATAGATTATTATCAAAACGATGGGTGATAACAGCTGTCAGAGAGGACATGTATAGAAAAGGAATGACTACCTTCCATGTTGTATGCAGATGGGGGTAAGTATTATGGTGGATCCTCACAAGACTAAAAATAAAACTTCTTGATGATATTTTTAATCACTGAAAATAGGAGTATTCACCTACTAAATTCTAAAACTTATAGAATAAACAAGAATTATGGAATCTTCCTTCTTTACCTTATTAAAGAAACAATTTTCCCTTGTAATGTGATAATAGACTAGTTCTTCTGAAATCAAAATTAAAACAAAAAGTCTTATAAAGCAAAATATATGAGGCAGTTGTTTTCAGTTATCAGCCACTAGGACATCTGCTATGGAAGACAGTAGTTCTTAAGAGGGGAGACATTCATGAAATGAGCTCCTGATGTTTTCCCAGTTTGCTACCTGGGGTCAATACTGACAGCTGGGCAGATGTTATTAGTCCTGTTAAGAAATATACTCAGGGACCAAAACTTGGGGCTACATATGTAGTTGTTATTTGTAGGGCAGGGAACTTGAAAAGGAGGTGAGGGACAGAAATCTATGGTCCTTTGGTTTATACCTGACCTGAATATTTATTTCAGAGGTGGGAAGCTATCTATAGCTTATTCAAAATACAGCTTATATGGGGTTGAGTGGAATAGAACACTGGAAGTAAAGTGGCATTGGAAGAATATCAGTCTAACCTAGCTGGATGAGATAGTGGAACCCCTATAATATAGAAATAAGGACAATTCAAAACTCAAAATTCAAAATTACCTTTAACTAATACAGAGTTTGAGTATGAATGACAGTCAAGTTAGATGAATTGAAAAACAAATTGGACTTTACACAAATCTGCCCAAACAAAGCAAAAATGTTGGTGAATCTTGGTGTTGTATATAACTAAAAAGAATAAAAAATTAAAAAAAAAATTAAAAAAGCTTAAATAAATAAAATGTTGATAAAAAAGATCTGACAATGATTATTATTTATACATTTATAAAATGGTCTTTGTTGTGATAGATATGTTCATTGGATCATGTTGATGATTATACAAATGCATAAATTTCAAAACTTAAAAATTATATATTTTAAGCATGTACAGTTTGTCGTATGCATTATATCTCAATAAAGTTGAGAATGCACACACACATATATACATGTATAATTTGGAATTTAGAGATAAAAGAAAATGTTGCAAAATTCCTTGTAACTTTTAGCATTATAGTGACAATAACACCAAATATGACAAGATTATTAGAACAAGAAAAAAACACTCCAGAAAAAAAAATTTATAGAGTAATTGCAGTGATATTTGGATAGTAATAATAGATACATCTCACTTTTTAAATATCTCTTCATGTGTCCTTTTTGACATATTTATTATATATAATATAAAATCTCTTATAATATTGCTAAATCATTTAAACTTTTCCCAATTGATCATTTAAGCATATGTTCTATTCTACTTTCAGTAATCTATCTAAAAAAAAGAAATTTAAGAAGAACTTGCATATGACTTTCTTTATGATGATTATTTCTTTGCTAGAAAACTTAAGCCCTAATTGCATACCTAACATTTTCAAGAAATAGTAGCTTAGTGTATAATCTGTTAAATCACTTTGGTTGTTAAAAAAATAATTTGTGATTATGATGCTATTCTTGGGATCATTTCCAATAATCTTGATGTTCATTCAACATTTTAAACAAGTAGGAATCTAATTTTTTAAATAGATATAATAGATTTTTTAAGTGACATATAATTTTTTCATTTTTATTTGGATTATTTAGCCATAAGAAAAGTATTTAATGAAATAATTTCTATTTCTGAGTTACATCCATTGGGTGAGCAAAGTTATCATATAATTTATGCCAATAAATCTCTTATTAATCTTGTAAATATACTCATATATCATTAACTTGGCTTTCTTTTATGTTTATTGCTTTTATTTTGAAAAATTAAATAAAGTTTATATAAATTTTACATAAAACACTTTTATAATCAGCTAACCAAGTTTTCTAAGCCAATATACTTTAAAATCCTTACTGATATACTTCTTCAATTTCAACTGATATAATTTTCATAATTAATTTCTAATGAGATATATAGTCACCTCTTATGACCTGTCTGCATTTTTAAATTATCCAACATTTTTTCTCTTACCTCTCATATTAATATTTTATCCAATTCCTTGACAAGTTTTTTTTAATTATTAACTTTTCACATAACAATATACTTAAAATTCCAATTAAACATTATGAGCTAACTACTCTGCAAATCGTACACTGCTTAAGTTAGCAGAGCTCCTTTTATTCTATTGACATGGAACAGATAGAAGCATTGAATTTGGTTTAATCTAACTTTTGAAGCTCTGAGCATAACAAAAAGAATTCAGTTACATTCTTAAATTTGAAAATATTTGTACAATTTTTATATATTAAAAACACGGAATTATTGCAAAATGTGCAGAAATACATTGAATTTTAGAAATCTCCATACAGTACTGAAATGTAAGACCTATATATCTACAAAAAGGAAAGAAAAATAAGTATATGCCTAGACTTTCCAGAATAGAAACCAGATAGATGTGGTTATTGAATACTTAGAATGTAAATATTGTTCCATAGAAACTATTACATTTTATTTTAATCAATTTAATTTAAAGTGTTCATATATTGGAAAATTAAAGCCATTCTGAAAATTTGATTATATGTATTTATAGTTCTTCAAAAACACATTTATAAAATGTAACTACATGTAAATTTCCAATAAAAATTCAGCTTCTAAAGTACCACACATATAATTGTATATACACACATACACACTTGAAATACATACACTTACATATTGGGAGACAGTGAGAGATACAAAAAATTACAGATATTTGTTTTAAGTGAAAATGCAATTCATATTGTATTCAGCCTTAGAAGTGAAGCATAGCACTTGATTTTAATTCAAAAGTATTTAAATCACATGCAACAAGAAGACAGTAATTCTTAAAGCAATATCATAAACAAGACTAGTTTTCCTGGGGATTTCAAGAAGTTGAAACAAAGAACATGCTTCTGTGAGTAAATAATTTAAAAGTACAAACCTAAGAAAAGTATGCAAATTCAGGTTTATGTCTGAAGCAATGCACAATATGCGAAATAAAGAAAATGTGCAATATTTTGAGCTTGGGACTTTGAAGTATTAGGAAATCTCAAAGGGAAAAAAAAATCTTACTTTCTTTCACATTGTACAAAAAGAGAAAACCTTATCAACATATTACCTGGACCTCTCACAAATCTTGGGATGAGGTTTGTGCAAGTCTAGGGGATTGACTCTAAATTCACCACAATGTAAAATTAATGAGATATTTTTATCTCTTATACAGGTCATATTTAATGATTTTTCACAATTATATTAATTATACTTCTCAAACCATAATCTTTTATCAAATAAAAATGTTGTTTTTGAAAATGATAAAATAATTGTTTTTTTATCTTTATCTCTTTAATTAGAATTGCAAGCAAACATGACAAAGGGATTGTTTTACTGTGTTCATCAGCTTTTCATTACTATAACAAAGTACCTGAGACATGTTCCTTATGAAGAAAAGAGGCATACTTCCCTCAGAAGTTTTGGAGCTCCCAGGGCATAGGACTTACATCAGATCAGTTCTGATGAGGGCCCACCAGCCTGTGTCACAACATGGAGGAGAGCAATGGTGGAAGCAATGAAGAAGCCAGTGAGTTAGGAAGCCAGGGAGATAGAAATAGAAACAGGATCAGGCTTTCCCAATAAACCTCTCAGGAGAATTCAGATGGTTACAGAAACACTGTCTTAATCCCTTTCAAGGGCAGTACTCTATTGAATTGGGACCACCCACTAGGCCCCACCTGTTAAGGTCCCAATCCACTTAACATCCTCAGGACCAAATCTCCAATGTGCCAACTTTAGGGATTCATTCAACATCCAAACCATAGCAGTAACACAGAACAAAACAAAGAACACATTCTTAATAATTTTGCTTTATATCTTTACCTCACTCGAAATAAAAAAATAAGTCTTCTTTTATTAGTTTCCTGGCTAATATACATTTTACCAGCATCTTTCTATCCTTTCTATAGCACACCTCATTAGATAACAGAAGAATTTAAATTACACTTGTATTTAACCTTCCCAAAACCTATAGATACTTTCATTTATTTTTGATAAATTTAAATATGATTTTTTAAAACTTCACTTCTGAATTCTGTAAGAAAAAGAATTCTGAAAAAAATGTATACGAAATTTATTTTGTTGGTTTTAGCTAAAACATTGTCTATACAAAATATTTCTGGTATTATTAAGTTAAGGAATACATAGAATGTTCTTTCATATTAGCACAAAAATTAGTGACCCCTGTATATTTTGTTCTCCATGATGGGAAAATGAATTAAACAGTTCCTCCTGAATTTATGCTCTGGTTGAACAAAACAGATGCAAAAAAAAAAAAATTGGTCTGTGCTGTGTGCATTTTTTTCATAGGAAATGTCTATATTTCTCAAATACTGTAAATATTATTCCAACACTAAGATTTTTCATGTAATTAAAAATGAGTTTGTCTTTAACTTATGAATATTGATGGTATGCTTACTATACTTTATGAATATTGATGGTATGCTTACAGGTCATTAAAAAAATGTGTCTGGCAAATGCTGGGCTATCCCATGAATTTAGTATCCTTAGGAGCAAATGTTACTGAAATTAACATGTCATACTTCCAGTCAAGAGAAATAGTAAGTATATTCATCTTCTTGCATTTTTTATACATAAGAAAATATAACCTTCAAAGATCAGAGAAAAAATAAACTTAATGAGAAAAAATGAAGAGAATGGCAATCAGGCAGAATAAAGGAGCATAAATTTAGGCGGTGGTAACACAGGAATGATGAAGTTTCCTGCTCTGGTTCTTACCTACTTAAGGTTTATGTACATAAAATTGTCAGGAAATTATTACCAACAATCTTACATGAAATTTGAAACAAAATTCAGCACTTGTAAAGTGAAAGTGTTTACATCATTATTTTGGGGGACTAAAACTTTCTTTCCTAAATAAATATTTCTAAATCTATTAACATGTATGAATTAGGTGACCACTTCATGACTACCAAAACAGTCCTGAATTAAAGGATCTAATTTCAATGTGTCTATATTTTGACAGTGGAAATCACTCTTTCCTATTAATTTATTGACACATGAGGTTTAATATTCAGCAGAATAAACTTTAGGAATTACTCACAATAGCAACCCCTTTAGGGAGAATGGTGATGGTATGTTATACTCCTGTAAAAGCAGGGATTTTTATTGCATTTCATCATCATCATCATCATCATCATCATCATCATCATCATCATTTTACTATTTTAGCTACAGTACACATTTTATTTGCTGTAAGTTGATTTAAAGGTTCATATTTCTTTAACATGGTGAATCTATATGATATGAGAAAAAAGGAATCATATTAACATTCAAAACAATCAAGTTTTCTTGTCAGTTGTATCATGCAAATGCTTTGAAGATATTGCTTAATTTTTGTTACTTTTAGTTCTATCATTTATAATCCTTCATTAATTATTTTAAATTTATAGAGCTGGCGATTAAATACAGCTTTCAAATTACAACTTATCAATTCATTAACTATTGAGTTTTTTTTTTTTCTTTTTGGCACTGCCAGCAAATAAACACACGATATTCAAAAAAGTGAATTACTGATTTCTATTCACATGCAGTTTGAAGTCTAATAAGTGATACAGACACTGTTAAACAATTAAATGAAAAAAATTAAATTTTGATACAGAATAAAATAAAAAGTAATATAATATATTACATGATACATAATACAGATTTTGGGACAAGTAACAGGCAAAACTTTCCTTAGGTATTGGTATTTCTATAGCATTTGACATCACCTAATTTTATTTCATTAACAAGGAAATTTTTGTTCTGTTTTTCTTTACATAGGAGAATGTAAGGTTCATAAAGGGAAAAGTTTTATTCACTGCTCTGTCTCTCATTGATGAAAAGGTTAAATTTAGACTGTGTTTTTCATATTGCCATGTTGTGGCCCTCAATAAATATTACAATGCTATTTAAAAATCTGTCATGTTTTTTAAGAAACTGCAGATCTAACAAATATACTTATTAGTTTATTAGTTGAATATCCCTTCAACATTTATTAAATATGTATCATTGCCAGATGTTATGTTACTAACTAGAATTATAAAATTAAAAAATTATAGTCTTTTTACTCAAAAAGTTTACAGACTTTTACAAAGAGTCCCGTGGAAGAATAAGTAATATAATATGTTATGGGTACTGCATTAACAAGCTCCATTAATGGCCTATTATAATGAACTAAAACTGTAATTCATGACTAATTTTAATACCTTTTACTGGCTCATCAACCCTGAAAGCAAGGTGCTGTCATCTCTATTCTTCAACAGAAACTGAAGATTCATTAGATTAATCAGATTATCTATAACACTCTTGGAAAAATTGGTAATTTTGACCTAAACCTGGCTATTTTTTTTTACTTTCTCTTGAGATTCTGCTTACACATGTATTATTTTTATGTGTTTTGATTAATCTTTGAATATTTTGACATTTTTCAATGA
Source organism: Marmota monax (assembly GCF_021218885.2). Classification (NCBI taxonomy): domain Eukaryota; kingdom Metazoa; phylum Chordata; class Mammalia; order Rodentia; family Sciuridae; genus Marmota; species Marmota monax. Next base: position 1,647,434 of record NW_026695246.1, on the reverse strand, counting down.
TTTTTCTATTGTGAATTTCTAATTTAATTCCATTGTGATCTGAGAACATTCTTTGTGTGAAGGTGTGTTTTAGCCCAAAATCTGATCATTATTAATGAATGTTCTGTGTGACTTTGATAAGAATTATGTATCCACCTCTTGTTGGATAAGTTATTTTATAAATATATATCATGGCCAGTTAATTGATGGTGCTTTTCAGCTCAATTTACTGATATTCTGCCTATGGAATCTGTCAAATTCTGAAAGAGGGGCATTGAAGTCTCCAGTGATAATAGTGGGTTTGCCTATCTCTCCTTCCAACTGTTTTAATTTGCTAGGACTGTCATAACAACGTACCACACACTTGGCGGCTGAAACACGAGAAATTCATTTTTTTACAATTCTGGGGATGATATTAAGTGAGGGTATCAGCAAGATAAGTCTCTTCCAAGGCTTGTCTCTTTTGGGCTGATGTCATTTCATGGTCTTCCCTCTGTGTCCTGATCTCATGATGACAGAACTCATTTTGAATTAGGGCCCAGCCTCGTGACATGGTTTTTTTTAACATAAATGTATCACTTTAATGATGTCATATTCAACTGTAGTCACATTTTGAAGTATTAGGAGTTAGATCTTCAATATATAGTTGGGGGGGGGACAATTCAGCTTATAGCCATGTTCTATCAGTTCTTATCTCACATATTTGCAGACTCCATTGCATTAGGAATTTTCATCTTCTTGACAAATGACCCTTTAAAATTATTAATATCTTTATCCATTACAATTTCCTTATTTCTGAAACTAATATATCTAATCTAGCTGCATTATGGCTAGTATTAGTTGGGTCTATAGTTCTCCTTTCCTTGTCTTTTAATTAATCTTTGGTTTTATATTTAGAGTGGGTGATTTGAATACAAACATATATTTAGGTCTTGCTTTTTTTGCATACTCTCAGTGTCTGTCTTTTAGTAAGTAAACTTAGATCATTCTTTCTTAAAAGTGATTGCTTATTTATGAAGTTACAGACTATCATGTCTGTTACTTTCTCCTATCCATAATTTTTTTTACCCCCTCTTTTTCTTTATGTTTACCCTCTGGTTTCAATTGAGTATTTTATATGATTTCAGTTTATCTCCTTTCTTACTGAATCCATTATGCTTCTTTTAAACACATTTTCATGATTGTGCTACAAATTTCAATAAATAACTACCTTTAAAGTTACCTCTCATCATCATTATATTAATTCATGGATAGTAAAGGTAGTTGAGAATCAATTCCCAGTTCTTCATTTCCTCCCTTTATACAACTCCACTCATTCATCTCACTTATGTATAAGTTCTAATCACGTTGATGTTCTGCTTTTTGTGTCTATACTGGTTTCCGACAAGAATCACTTTTTCTTTTCTTTCTTTCTTCTTTTTTTTTTTAAGAGAGGAGAGAGAGAGAGAGAGAGAGAGAGAGAGAGAGAGAGAGAGAGAGAGAGAATTTTTTAACACTTATTTTTCATTTTTCAGTGGACACAACATCTGTATTTTATTTTATGTGGTGCTGAGGATGGAAACCAGCGCCCCACACATGCCAGGCGAACACGTTACCGCTTGAGCCACAACCCCAGCCCTAGATTCACTTTTTCTATAAATAATTCGTTAAATATTTCTTGTCAGGCAGATCTACTAACATCACATTCCTTCAATCAACTTGTTGTTTGAGAAAATATTTTTCCTTCACATTTGAAGAGTAAATTCAATGGAAACAGAACATTTAGTTGTTGAGGTTGTATTTTTTAAACTTTAAATAATTGACTCCAGTTTATTCCTGCTTAAAATATTTTTAAAGATAATTCTAATGTAATTATTAGCCCTATTTATCTAGATAAGTTTTTTTTCCTCTTTCCTCTGGCTTCTTTGAACAGTTAGTCTCTGTTTCCTGTAGTTTAAATACGATATGTACTGCTGTGCAATTTTTGTTTTGTTTGGTTTTGTTTCTTGAGTTATCGACCATAGCAACTTCTACCTTTGATATACATTGATTCTCTAGATTCATCATTTTCTAGTTTGCAGGGCATCAATATATCCTATAACCTTAGTTCTTGGTGTATAACGAAACAATTGTTGATTTGTAGTTTGTTCAATATCTTTTTTTGCTATTAGTTTTGAAGTGACAGATTCCAAGCTCATGTTGTAGCAGAAACAAGAAATGAACACCCTATTTCTGATACTTACATATTTATTGACTCCACCCACAAATCTTAAATGACAGCAGTATTGAAGTAGAAGGACAAAAATGGGAGCTTTATTATAAACACCCAATTGAACAATGATGGAACATAAGTTAGGCAGTGGATATAAAGGTGCCATTATTACCAGAACACAAAAGAAATGAAAAGTGACTGGCTAACAAATTTGAATAGCTCAAGTTTAAGACTATGGAAAATTGTTGTGCTGGAGTTGTGGCTCAGCAGTAGAGTGCTTGCCTATCACCGGCCAAGCCCTGTATTCGATCCTCAGCAGCACACAAAAATAAATAAATAAAATAAATGTATTCTGTCCAACTACAACTAAAAAAATAAATATTAAAAAAGACCATGAAAAATTGTAAAACTTTTTCCAGTATATGGTGTTGATTGAGGATTTAATCCATGACACCTCCTCAATGTGCTTATGACAGTCATAAGATACCAAATATGACAGTATTTTTTAAGTAAGCCAACTTAAATATGATATATTTAAAATCTTAAATATGATATATTTAAAAATCTTAAAATATTAAATTCAGGGACTATAAAGATGAACAATAGCAAAATGAGCTAATATATGATGCTGCATGTAGGTATGCATTAGAGTATGAAAAAATATTAAACAATGAGGATAAAATTTTAATGGGATTTTAAGTATCAAATTACATCATTACTCTGATCATTATATATATGTACATATTCATACCTACACAAACACACACATAAAGTAATTGAAATATCTACTATGGCATACTTCCTATTATCATTTTTTATACAAAGCTGATGTAATTCACTTTCATCATAGTATTTTGTTTCTTCTGTGAAAGGTCTAGGGGATATCCCCAGTTAGATATATTAAAGATGCTCTAATTTCCCAACTCTTTTTGTTTGGAATAATTATCACTTTCTTCCTTCTGTGTGACATAACTTTCAGTTTTCAGGATTATTTTTCCAAAGCCATGCTCTATATTCACAGAATTTGATAGTAGTGTAAATTCATACTGAGAAATTTCATGGAGGAACCTAGCAGTAAGTTTTATGATGACGAGGCTTTACCTCTTTAGAGAATAATTGGCAGTGTATACAAGTTTGAAATGTTGTGTAAGAAATGGAATGTGCTGCAACATATTTAATTTGTGTTCTGAACATATTCACAATTTATTGGTGAGAACTTCCAAGTCTGTCTTTGCGAAAACCTATGTTCTTAAAGATTTTATTAAAACTGTGTTCAAGACAATTTATCTGCATATCTTGTTGATCTGTGATACTTATGTGAAATCTTGTCAAAATATTTTGCCACTATAACATAGTCTTGTGATTATTAAGCATTTTAAAATCATGTAACCACATAGATACTTCCTAATACACAACATTTGAATCCTATAATTTGGGCAAAAGTAAATGCTGGGTTTTCTGCTTTGTTTTTTAGGGTTCAATTATTAGTATTATTGTTGATATTTTTCATAATATTAATAAAATAATGCAGCTCACTGTCTTAATAAAAAAGTAACAGTAATGCATACAGATAAGTTAGTTTTCTGCTGAGTTCTTTTAAATTTTAAAAATAGCCACCTGTCATAAATCATCATAAATTCTGTGTATTTGGCATATCATTTACAAAACAATGTCTTTTATATTAGTGTATAATGGACAATAAATAATTTAAGGTCAATTACCAAAAAAGAAAGTATAATTTTATTTTATTATTATATTTTTTGCAAGTGTAATTTTATTTTATTATTGTCTTCCTATACACACTACAAGAGCAGATGATCTCCATGTTTGTCATCCTAGTGTCTCATTTAGGTGCAAGAATTAAAATGAAATGACATAGATTAGCAGGAGAAAAGTATATACATTTATTTAATACAAGTTTCATGTGTCAGTTGAGCTCTCATAAAAAAGTAAAGGCCAAGGCAGCAGTTAGTGTCAGTTACATATGTATTAAATTAGACCAAGCTTAATAAGGTGTGATGAAGCTATCTAATTTTGTGGGAAGTTTTCAAGGTAAGACTTATTCTACAGAATAAGATGCAATATCCTAATTCAACTTCTTGTCCTGAAAATAAGGATGTTACTTTGCTTTCTAGTACAGGAAGAGTATCTTTCTCATGGATTTTTACCTCCTATTTTTAAGAAACAGCACAAAGTTCAGAGTGATCTGGTACCTGTTGTATGTCAAGGGCCTTTAACATAAATGATCAATTCCCCAGAACAATAGTTTAGCTCCTTCAACACAATTGTGATAACTTTGATGAATGCTTTGGACATTTCATTTTTTATTTTTATTGTCACCATAGGCAATGTGCTGTGTGTCTTTTGAGAAGTGATAGAAGTCTGTCTAGAATTGGTCTAAATAGTTTTATTTAAAAAAATAATAATGATAAAAAGAATGTACACTTAGAGAATTGACCACTGGCCAAGTCATGAAACTTAATAATTTCCAAGAAACTTTAAGGCTGTTTGTAGAGATCACTCAACATTGTTTATTGGTAACAATAACATTGGTAATTTATACATGATTTGAGAGGCCACTGGAGACCTGCTTACCTGCTTATGTTAAAAAAATGGAAAAGAAAAGAAAAGAAAGCAATGTCCCCACAGAGCAGAATGTAAGAACTCTGGACAATTTCTTAGCACAAGTCCTCTGACTACTCTATATTCTGTGCGTGTCAGTGGTTCCTCATCTGGGAGAAACACAGCTTTTAGCAGGACAACTGAAGCAAGCTTCTCCAGATGCCTCACAGTGAGGTGGACTCATACATCCCTTTACTGCAGTGAGCACTGTATTATATCCTTCCCTTGAAATACTCTGTAGATTACTATGGATTATAGTTGGGTTTTGTGAATCTGATAACTGAATCTCCTCCTTCATTGCTAATGCTATCATGCTGTTGTGTAATATTTCAATACTAGCCTGAGAGGAATAAAACTTTAGAGCTGTATCGTTGCCACCTGTGTTTCGCTGCTTCTTACAAGAAGCCAGTTATTCTTTTTATTGATGTTTCCTAGTGTTTACCAAATCATTTTTGGTTTGTTTCTTTCAAGTTTTGCTGTTTGACAAAGCTCTTCATTGTTTTAGACAACCATTCTATCCTTAAAGTTCCTAGCACTCTCTTCCAAATAATAGTGCTCCTTAATTGATTGCTATGAAGATCTCTGTTCTTTTTTTTAATTTCAAAATTTGTATTAGTCTTTTATATTTATTTTTTTAAAAAATTATTGGCTCTCTTTATATATACATGACAGTAGAGTTCATTTTGATATAATTATATATGCATGAAATTTATTTTGTTCTAATTAGGGGCTCAGTACTGTAGATATACATGATGGTGGGATTCACTGTGGTGTATTCTTGACTACCCCATCCCTTAAATTCTTATTAGAAATTATGCACCATTGCATGAGATTTAGAAGTAGAGACATTGATCCTTTGAAAAGGACACTTCTGCCTTATGAGAAAAGTGATAAGCAGTAATTTTAGCCCCTGAATTTCTTGATTTTCCTCTTTCATCATGAATCCTTTAGTCTATCAGAAATTGAGCTACTGTTTTTTGACATTTTATATATAAAGTTTTTGCCCCATGATGAGAGAAAGTATTAGACATCTTGGGTAAACAAGCTTCTGGCACTCAGATCTAGGAAGAAATGAAAAATTCTGATAGTCTACAAGGAACCATGATCATAGAATAGAGATTAAGGAAGCCTCAGATTTTTGGTTGTGCATACTTATAATAAGGAATTCTGAGCTGAAGACTGGAAGTTAAACAAAAAGTTTTAGGCTAAATAACAAGAGACTCACTCCGTATTTTTTAGCATATTTTAGATTTTCTTGAATTAATATTTTCTATATAATCTATTCCCTTAAGAAAATTCACAGATTTTTGACATTCTAGTTTAAAAAAATTATTTTTTCACTATTTGTTTTGGTAGGGGTGGAGTCAAAAAGTTTTGTCTAGTACTTATCTAAAATTATTTTTCTTCTTACTAATACACTTAATAACCTACCAGCACAATTTCTACATCTCTTAGTTGAAACCTTGATATCAATGAATGTCATTGTCTCAAGGTGTAAATGCTTCAAGTAGGGACTAAAAGAGTGGTTCCATTCAAATTAAAATTTAGACCTCCATGGAGAAGGTATTTCGGGCTTTTCATGTTCCATAATCAAAAATTGCAAAAAAAGGAGTTGCTAAACTGGCTGCAGAAGTTGATCTTCATCAACTAGGGCAAATTGGAATGTTGCTGAGTCAATTACATAATAAATTGGATAGGTGGAGAATATATATGAAATGGGTGGTAGAAGAAAAAAGCTTTATATGTCCACTATGTTTCCTTGAGACACTAAAGTAAGGATGTCAGTAAAAGTTTTTCATTTGTATTTTTAAATGTGTTAGCAATTTTCTGGTGTCATGTATGCTAACTTAAATACAAATTTTTAGAGACTACATTTATAATTTAATTTTTAGGAAACAGAATATTTAATCACTATATAGTATTTTTATTAAATTTACCCCAACTGTATATAGTAACTGAGGTAATAAAGTAAAAACTAAATAACATTTAATTGAAATCTTTTCAATTATAAATCCCCAGAGAATGTAATAACTTTTCATCTTTCTTACATGCCAGCAGTATTGCTTTGTATATACAAGAACAAGAAGTAAAACATAAAGATTTCTATTTCTTTCCTGTAGATAAAAGCAACATTTAAAATTATGTACTTGGTAGATTAATAATTCTTCATTTACATCTCTTTAATATACACAGATTTTTGTGAAAATATATCCTAATTAGCTGTTTTTCAAAATATCCAAGAAAATACATAATTAGACATGTATTTTTGCAAACATTATCCATGATGTTAGAAGTTAAAGTAGTTCAAGCATTATGGGTAGATCATTTAAACTGTCTATTAATAATTCTTATCAAAACTAGGACTATGTTGATCTGCAATGCCCAGCTTTTATATGATTTCTAACATCCTATGGTTATTAGCTAATAGAAGTAAATATTTTGATTCTTATAATTTCATAATTTTATAGTTAATTGTAAATGAGATCAGAATCCTCATTCAAAGAGAGATGGCATTAGTAGGACTCCTTTAAATCTATGATTTGGCAATTTTTATGGGCATGGATTTCAGTGATTATGTTTCTCATGCAAATATTTCTTAGATATTATTCCCGTATTTTTGTAGGCTTGAAGAAAACATAATATTTACCTAAATTGAACAAATGACGAATGAAAAATAAATGGTTAGTTAAAAGGAGGGAAATAAAACAATATAGTAAGAGGAAAAGAGAAAAATAGATAATAATGGCAAGAAGATACTTAGTCAAATGTGCTTTAAAGAAAATTATATAGGTAAATATCATCATGATATTAGGAAATTATTGTAAAAGTTGGCAGAATGATGTAAAACTAAGAAAAAGTAAAGCAATTTTCATAGTTCTAGAGATCATAGTTTAATTTTCCTAAGATATGAATATTTTTATTTAATTCAAAGTCCATCTGAATTTTCCTCTTCACTTTGGGTAGGCTTTCATTTATTAAAAATAAATAATATACACACAAAATTCATTTTAATTAATTGCCCATACTTATTTTTCTCTTCTAAAGTATTTTCTACAACTCAATATCAAAACCACACAACATGCTGGAATAGCACTTCACTAGTAAGCTGTTAAGTGTTTAAAAAAATTATCTATTTTTTAAATTTGTTCTAATTAGTAATACATGACAGTAGAATGCATTTTGACACATTGTTCACAAATGGAGCACAACTTCTCTTCCTCTGCTGTACATGGTGCAGAGTCACACTTATGGTGTAATCACACATGTATATAGAGTAATAATGTCCAAGTCATTCCACCATACTTCCCATCCCCACACCCCCTCTCCTCCCCTCACTCTGCCTTACACAATCCAAAGTTCATTCTTCCTCATCCCCCTGTAGTCATTTGAATTTACTAAATTCCAAATGCTCCCACATTATAATAATAAAACAAAACTTATGTAAATAGGACATAGTTTATCTGTGTGCATTTATATTCGATATATAAACATCATTCAGAATACTTGGCTTTGATGTTTATCATAAGAAATGCAAAATATATTTATAATTAGTACTTTATTTTCTCATATTTAAAAGTTATTAAATTTAAATTTAAATATAGCTGTGTGCTTTGATTTTGTACACTGCTGCATAAGGTAATTAAGCATCTGATTTTAAAATGCAATAAGAAAAATTATATAAAATAAGTCCTACAGTTAACCAAATATTATTTTAAAAAGTTATCTTCTGAAACATGGAAAGCTCTTTTTTAAGAAATTTCAACAAATCAAACTGCTTGTAACCATTCTACGATATATCTATTTCTCAAAATAATATAAGCATTTTCTAAAGAAAAAAAAAGCTATGTAATTCATTATAAAATGCCCTGAAGGCATAAATTTTTCTCCAAGCAGGCTCCACATTTCTTCTTTGCAAAGGAAATCAATTTGAAAAATAGGCCAAAATGCTTACCAACAACAATTCAGTTGCTTTGATCATGTATACTGACTATAGAGTGTATAAATATGTGGGTATTTGAATTCCATGCATACTTATTTTTTAAACTGTTGAGTAGATATTTTCATGGAATGTTTAAGTGAACAGCAGTTGGTAATAGCATTCAGTGTGTAATGTAACCATGTACCTACAGTAAAACTTATTTAATGATAGACAGCATTGTAAGCATTGTAATTAATAATCAATCAAATGTTTTATGTAAGTACAAATGTACTTTGGAAATGAATAATTTCACAAGATGAAATTATAATACAGCCTCCTCATGCTATACAGACTTTAAAATATCTAACACTATTCTTTTTAACCATAACATTTCCAGTAATTACGTTGGTCTTTTAATAGTGAAGCAATATTTCATTGACACTTGCTGGCAGTTATTATAGTTTATCTTTAGCAATTCTACAAATTGACACTAATTCAAAACAAAAGGTTTTTGTTTATTTACTTCAGTATATTAATATTGTTTAACAAAATAAAAAAAATTCTCATAAGAAAATAGATGTGATAGTTCTGTGGGAGCTTACTTTTCCTGAAATATAACTTAATTTGAACAAACACCACCATCTGGACCATTAGTTGAATATTTTGGATAGTGTCTTCCCAGGAAACATGTATGCCTGTTGTGCAACATATAGCTACTTTTCCTTTTTTTTTTAATACCAGAAATTGAACCCAGAGAGGCTTAATTACTGGGTCATATCCCCAACCTTTTTCTTTTTTATTTTATTTTATTTTTATTTTGAGACATGGTCTTTCTAAGTTGCTTAGGGCCTGGCTAAATTGCTGAGCCTTGTATTGAACTTGCAATCCTCTTGCCTCAGCCTGGGGAGCTGCTGGGATTACAGGCAAACACCAGTGTCTGCAGAACTACATATTTTAAAATACATAAAATTACAACTACTAAAAAGGGGGCTAATAAACTTTTTAAAAAATTTTTAACTAGTTATGAAACTCATTTTGAGTGTTAGTACTAATAAGCAAGAGTGCATTGGTAACCTTAAGAATTTATGGATAAGTCTTATCTACAGTTTCGACAACTACTTTTTTTCTTGGAACACTGGAATGGAATATCCATTAAAAATTACCTTTAGCCTGTAATCCCAGTCCCTTGGAGGCTGAGATAGGAGCATCACAAGTTCAAAGCCACCTTCAGGAAAACTAAGCTGCTAAGCAACTCTGTGAGACCCTGGCTCCAAATAAAATACAAAATAGGACTGTAGATGTTGCTCAGTGGTCGATGCCCCTAAGTTCAGTCTCTTGTACCAAAACTAAATAAATAAATAAACGTTTTTAAAAAAATTAAAAACTATCTTTAGGCTTCAATCATACTTCTTGTTCAAGTAGAATGAATGTTTATGTGTATAACTCTGATTATTGTATTTTCACATATGTTCTCAGCTGTTATATTTAAAAAAATAAAGAGTAACTGAAATGAACAAGTTATTCTTTGGTATTTTGTTTGTAGTTCTAACAAATATTTTGTGGAGAAAATTAACTCTTGACCATATCAAAATAACTATACATGTTTAAAATGTACATAGATAATATCATTGTTATTTGTGACACATACTGGATTTTAAAAATTGCTTCATATTTATTTGTGAAGCTTAATGTAATATGGTGAAGTTAACTGAGTTGAAGAGATTATTGTGGTATTAAAATGGGAAACTGAGCCTTAGATTATGCAATTTATCAAAAATCACAGTGTTCTATGGATTAGCATGAAATTCAATTTCAATAAATAACATGTTACCTTGATTCCCCATAGCTTTTATTTTCTATTACATTATGAGAAAATTTTTGCATTTTCTATTACTCATCATTTGCATGCATGTGAACTTCAAATGTGATGAAAACATACTTACTTTGTTTGGAAAGTTCACATCTATCTCCCATTATAGGCATTTAAGAATTATTTTTCCTGTAATAGGTTTAATATGTATCTAACACAATTTATGTCCAAATTTTTGCAATTAAAGAGAGAACATGTTAAAGCATTTGATTCTATATTATGTTTGACTGCAGACAGTTTTCACTCTCCACAAAAAGCCATTCTCCATATCTGGAAATACCTGTATATTCCCTTATTTGGTAGTGGTAGGAAGTTTCCATTCTCTAACCCTAGTTCCAAATTATCACCACTATAAAAACCAAAGTCAGTCTCCCCACTCCATTAAAACCATTCAAGGTTCAGCTTGAATACCTACACAGTGAACCCCACAATGTCTGCTATTTATATACCAGAAAATTTCATACTGCCTGCATGTTTGAAGTAATCAGCATCAATTTCAAAAATGATTTTGAAGTCAGAAACACATCTTATTTCTGTGTAGTGTCCATAGTAGGGCTTGATGTAGAAAACCCCTATTATCATCCAGTTGAGCAGTAACAGCTTTTTAAATGAAGCTCAAGAAAACTATGATATAGATAGATAGATAGATAGATAGATAGATAGATAGATAGATCTCCTAGCTGAGATATATGTATATATCTCAATACTGGACATTTTGGCTTAAAAAGACAATGTAAGTGAATTGAGTTTATAATTCCTCCAGAGTGAGGGTTTTCAGACAGGGGAAAAAAAAAAAAAACGCTTTTGGAACTATAAATCTTGGCACAATTAATGAAATCACTCATATTTCATTAATCACATCTCATTCACTGTTCATAAATTATGTATGTTCTGCAGTGTGTGGTAGCCTCCACCTGCAGTCCAAGTGACTCGGGAGTTTGAGGTAGGAGGATCACAAGTTTATATATATATATATATATGGCTGGGGATATAGCTCAGTGATAAATTATCCTGGGTTTAAATAAATTGTCATCCCATTGACTTGCATTCACATATTGAGCTATTTGTGTAATATTTAGTAACTGTCAATTCCATATTATTTGAATTTGAATGCATCGCAACTATACAAAATTCTCTTTTGAGGATTTTCTTTTTATTAAGATTAAGCCAGAGAAAGAAGAAGTTGTGCTCCATTTCTGTACAATGTGTCAAAATGCACTCTACTGTCATGTATAACCAATTAAATGAAAAAATAAACAAGCAAACAACAATAGGAAAAAAAAAGACCTCTTCAACAAAGAAAATACCAGGACAAGATGGATTCTTAACTGAATTCACACACCTTTGAAAAAGAACTAATGCTGATTCTACGCAAATTATTCAATGAAATAAAAAGGTAAAGCACTTTTAAATTAATTGTATTAAGCCAGTTTTATTATGATACAAAAAAACTATATAAGAAAGAAAGACATTATAGATGAGTATTCCTGATAAGAAAGATACAAGATATCAATTCTTGATAAAATATTAGTAAATGATAATAACAAATACATAAACTAATTATACATAATGATCAATTTTATTCCATTTGAGTGGTATGAGGATGGTTCAACATTCACAAATCAATAAACATAAGTCACCTTGTAAATACAATTAAAGACAAAAATCATAAGATAATCTCAAATGATGTAAAAAAAAAGAGCCTTTAACAAAATTTAGAATGCATTTTTATTTAAAACACTGAAGAAGTTAGAAACAAAACTTACCTCAATATCCCAGTCTGTATATATGGCAAACCCAAAGCAATATCATACTAAATAGAAAAAAAATGCATTCCTCTACAATCAGGAAGGAGACAAAATTGTCCATTTTTAATATAGTATTGTTATATAGTATTGATAACTAGAGATATTAGGCAAGAGAAAAATATGAAAGGCATACAAATTAAAAAAAGAATGTCAAAATATTGTTTGCTCATGATGTTTTACAAAACTTAGAAAAATAAAAATCTTAACCAGAATACTTTTTTTGTCTAATAAATACATTTATCAGTACACATAATCAAAATACAAAAGTCAATGATTTTTTATACAACAATAGTAAATCCACTGGAAAAAATTTAGGAAAACAATTCCATTCACCATAACTTGAAAAAGATACCTAGAAATAAATCAAACCATGAGATGAAAGATCTCTACAATAAAAATATAGAACACTGTAAATTAAATTGGAGAAGATATTAGAAGATGGGATGACCTCCTATGTTCTTGGATGAGCATAGCAGATGTATTCTCAGCTACATTCTATCAGACCTTTAAAGAAAAGTTATGTTAATCCCACTGAAATTATTCCATACATAGAAATGGGGACTATTTCCAAACCTATTTTAAGAAGCCATTATTATCCTGATACCAAACCAGATAAAGTCACATCAAAGAAAGAAAACTTCAGACTAAAATCCCTGGTAAATACATATGCAAATCTCCATAATAAAATAATAACAGTCCACATTAAAAAACACATTGAAGATTATACACCATGATTATGTTAGATTTATCACAGCAATTAAGGTTGATTTAATATACATAAATCAATAAAGATAATTCATCACTTAAAAAGTATCAAGGATAGGGGCTAGGGTTGTGGCTCAGAGGTAAAGTGCTTGTCTAGCATGCATGGGACACTGGGTTCAATCCTTAGCACCACATAAATATAAAATAAAGATATTGTGTCCACCTAAAACTAAAAAATAAATATTAAAAAAAGAGTATCAAGGATAAAAATCACATGGTTATCTCAACAAATTCAGAAAAACAAAATGTTTTGGCACAATATAACACTCATTAATGTTAAAATACACCAGAGAAACTAGGGACAGAATGGATAAAAAGTGTAAACATTTTTTAAAAAACCAGGAAAAAGACAAGAATGTCATCTCCCACCACTCCATTTCAATATTGCTTTGAAACTCTAGCCTGACCAATTAGACAAGTGAAGGAAATTAAAGGGATACAAATACGATGTCAAAACATCCCTGTTTCTTGATAAAATAATCTTGTATATCAAAAGAATAAAAAACAAATCTAAAAATTTCCACCAAAATCTCCACTAGACATGTTAAACAAATGCAGAAAAATAGCGGAATACAAGATGAAGAAACAAAACTAGGTCTCTCACATCCCAATAATAGATCTGCTAAGAAAGAAATCAGAAAAAAAAAAAAAATATCACATTCCCAATGAACTCCAAAAAATTAAATACTTAGGAATAAATTTAACTAAGAAAGTGAAAGACATCTATAATAAAAATTATACAACACTGATGAAAGGAATTAAAGAAAATTTTAGAAGATGGAAAGATCTACCATGTTCATGGATAAGTAGAATAAAATTTTCAAAATAGTCATGCTAACAAAAATAATCTGCAGACTCAATGGTGTCCTTATCAAAATGTAACAATATTCTTTATGAAGCTTAAATAAGAAAGTCCTAAAAAGCATATGGTAAAATAAAAGTATTTCTTAGCATTAATAGCAAAGCTGAAAGCATCACAGTACAAAATTTTAAATTATACTGTAGAAATATAGTAACAAAATCAGCATTGTATTTGCATCACAACACACATGACAAATGACAGAATAGAAGATACAGAGACAAATATAACATAAATACAGTTATTAGATCCTTGGAAAAGTTGGTAAAAACATTGGAGAAAAAGAAAACTATTTTAACAAACGATGCTGGGAAAACTAAATATTCATGCATAGAAAAATAAAACTAGATCAGTTTCATTCACTCTGCACAAAAATCAACTCTATCAAACATGTAGGAATTAATCTAGAAATACTGCAACTTCTAGAAGAAGACACAAGGTCAACAAGCCAACATACTGATGTAGACACCAAGATTCCTAAAGCTCAAGAAATAAAACTGAGAAACAGTAAGTGGAATGAAATTAAACTAGCAAACTTGTATACAGCAAAGGAAACAATTAAGAGCATAAAGAAAGAGCCTACAGGAGGGGAGAAAATCTTTGCTAGTTAGTATTCTGACAAAGAATTAATATCCTGAATATATAAAGAGCAAAAAATTGAATCCTGGAAAATGTAACCAAATCAATAAGGCAAATAAACTAAACAGACACTTTACAAAGCAAGAAAAACAAATGACTGACATAAATAAATGTAAATATATATTTTTAAAAATAAATATATAAGTATGTATTAAATATATATACATATATATATATATATATATATATATATATATATATATTTAAAAATGTTTGACATCTTTTGCAATTACAGAAATTTAAATTAAAACTACACTGAGATTTCCTCTCAATCCCATTAGAATGGCAATATCAGAAATAATATCAAGCGCTGAAGAGGAAGCAAACTAGCAAAAGAAACAATTTTGATGAGATTTTGGCACACTCAGCGTGGAAATCAGCATGCAGGTTTCACACAAAACTAGGAATGGAAGCATCATACTGTCCACCAACAACTATCCTGTATCTACTCAAATGATCCAAAGTCAATATACCATAGAGACTCATGCACATCCACTTTTATAGCAGTGCAACTCATAGTAGCCAAGTTGTGCAACCAGCCTCAGTGCCTATCAACAAACAAATGTATAAGGAAGGTGTGGTTTATATACCCAGTGGGGTTTTACTCAGCCAAAAAGAAGAACAAAATTATGTTATTTGTTGGGAAATGGATAAAACTGAAGAACAGCATGGTAAGTAAAATAAGCCAGACTCATAAAATAAAGGGTTATATATAGTTATTTCATTAATGGAGATAAAAATGGGGAAAGGGGGAATCTCATAAAAACTCTTGGATTTTTTTTTCTATTGTACTGCTTGAATTTCACTTGCATTAATGAAATTTACTTGTCTTAACCTCTGACTTTCTGGATTCATTACTATTATCAGAAGAGTGGGATTTTCAGAATTCTGTTCTTGGTCTAGCTTGAGGAAATATGCAAGGATCCGTTAAGTTACACTGAAAATCCTTTTAATATACTTAATAACTCCCCTTATTCTCCAAGAAATCACATAGAAATTGATTATATATTTGTGTTATAGTTCCTCAAAAGAAAAGAAACAATGTTAAAATAGAAAATATCTTAAATCAAAAATTTTGTTTCTAGAAATAGACATAAATATTTTGTAGTGTGACTAATTTGTAATCATAATTCAGTTTCTATGATACTCATCCTACCCTTCACACAAAATACTGTACTTTATAATAATTTCATAAATTTTTACTCTATTTTAATATGGTAACTTTTACATAATTTACTTTAATTTTTTTATCCAGTGTTGAAGATTGAGCTTAAGGCACTGAACTAATATGTCACTATCTTATTATTTATTTTAGTTATTTGTTTAATTTTGAGATCAATTCTCACTAAATTTCCAACGATGGGTTCATTATTGTGATCCTCTCACTCAACCTCCCTTTTAGCTAAATTATAGGCATACTCTACTGCTCCCAGCAAATTTGTTATTTTAAAGACATTTATTTTTAATATACAGATTTATTTTAAGGTATATTTAATGTTGTAAACTTACATTTGCTGATTTTTTTATTAGGTTATTGTCTTTAAAGCATCTTTAAAGTATCTTTAATATTTTAAAGTTTGAAACTAAATGTGTTACATACTACATAATATAAATTTATGTGATTTCATGAATTCTTAGAGAAAAATGTGTAGTTCTACTTGGTTGGTATTGGAAACCATGTATATATAATAAATAACTCCAATGATTAGTATGGTTTAGGTCTTATTTGAATGCTTTTATCTATTTAATCTATATCAGTTTTGGCAAAAGGTGTTAAGGTCTGTAAACAAGTCAAGATGGCGCCTGGCATTTTGCCAGAGGGAGTGGTTTGTGAAGTAACGCCAGCGAGCCATTAAGTGTGGAGATTCCTTATTGGTTGACTACTGTATCTAGTTTATGTTAATTAAGATAAGCTGTGTATAATGAATATATGCCCCTCCGGTCCTACAATGAACGGCTCCCACTCCTGCTGTATCAATGTACATAAGTTGTTCATCACCCCACGGTTATTTTGCTGCAGCCGGACTGCAACAAAAAGGTGCTTTAAAATGGTCAATTGTGCCAGATGCAGTGGCACATGGCTATAATTCCTGTAATTCAACTTGGGAAGCTGAGGCAGAAGGCTGCCACTTGGAGACAGTGGTCAAGGAAGACATTTTCCCAAAATAAAAAATTAAAAAAAAAATGAAAAGGGCTTATAATATAGCTTACAGGTAGAGCAGCACTGGGTCCAATCCCCAGTGACACAAAAACCAACTACAAAAAAAAATATCAATTGCCACTACTAAATTATCATTTTCCTGCATACTTATCACGTATTACTTGATATATTTTTAAAATGTTATATGCATATTTTTGAAAATGACTTTTAATTCCAAATACCTTTTTATATACTATTATATGTTCCTTACATTTTTTAAAATAATATTATTTTAGAGTTATTAAAATTGATACCTCATCTTTTTTTACTCACATTTGCCATGAATATATTTACTTCCATCATTCTATTTTCAAATTCTCTGTATCATTTTGTATTTAGATAGAGAGATATTTTTCCATCATTCTATTTATAAATTGTCTGTGTCCTTTTGTATTTAGTAAATCTCCTATAGAAAGCATAAAATTAGGCGCTGGGGTTGTGGCTCAGTGGTAGAGCACTCACCTATCATGTGCGAAGCCCTCGGTTCAAACCTCAGCACCACATAAAAATAAATAAACAAAGATATTGGGTCCAACTACAACTAAAATATAAATATTCAAAAAAGAAAGCATAAAATTAGAAATGGCAGAGGAGATCAACCCCCAAACACTTCAGAGTCCAGAAATGAAGCAGTGAAAGAATGGCTGACCAGAGAGGTGGTTAACAGAATAAATAAATACTCTAAAGCTTTATATGGGGAGTTTGAGACTGAGGGGAGGAGAAACAGATATAGAGGTAGAGGAAAACCACTTTAGCTTACTTTTTAGCAACAAGAGCTAGAAAGAAAAGCAGACTGAATTTCAATGTGACAGGAACATCCAATAAAGTAAAAGAGACACAGTAAAGCAATTTAACCACAATTGTGGACCAAATCACATGCCTATAATGGCAAACATTTTGTAGAGAACACAGCTAGCCCTCTTCCTTAGAAGACATTAAATCAACACAGCTTCTTCCCACCTTTAGATAGCAAAAAATAAAGCCAGAGATAATACCTTTGAAATGTGTTACTACAGTAATAAGCATAGAAAAAAATTATAGAGGGTTTGCTGTTAGCTGAAAGTTACTGAAAATACCTCAGTGTAACCACCGACAAGGGGAGTGGGTGAATCAGACCTAGATGATAATCATTCTTGGGGAGTGTTAGTCCTTACTCAACATTCAACATTACCTCCCAGGGACCCCAGCAAAGGGAGTGTATCAGATATACTATCCCCATCACAGTGAGAAATAAAACTTCTGTGAACTACACCAACCAGGATGGGGATTTGTGTGCCACCAACAATTTACAGTGTCTGGACCCACAGGCTGCACAGTGGTAAACAGGTGCCAAGTAATTTAATAGCAATGCTTTGAGATCACATTAGAGGGAAGCAGGTTCCAGCAATTCACATTCAGGATCAGTAAAGCACAGATGTAGATTGGGCCTAAGACTCTCCCAGAGTCAAATGGATGGTACCCCCATTATATGTCAGTCTGAGTGGAGTCATCTGTGATAAAGAAGATCCATGGAAAGCCTGTGTCCATAGACATGTGGTTGTGGGCAGCCATAAAGACCTCTCCAGGGGAGACATATTGGAGGGGAGTAGATGCCAGTGATTCACAACCACAGTTAGTGGGAACTCAGAGACAGGCTAACTGACTCTATATGCCAGTCATAGGGACAGTACCATGGTGACCAATATTAGTCAGGGTGCAGGTTTTTGCAGCAAAGACCACTCCGAGAGTACCCTCAATCACAGGTCCATCCTTGCACACAGGCATTATGATCTATGCCACCTTATAGAAGGGTTAGTGGAGGGGTGCAAGTGCACAGAATCCCACAGAATTCCATGTGATAAACCCAAGCTCTGCCTGCTGCACATCTACACCCAATAGAAACAAGCCAGCAGAAAGATTACAGAACCTTCCAAGCATGTGGCCTCAGACTCCTGGACGGACAAAAAAGAGTCAGCTGGCGGGAAGTTCTTAGCAACCAGAGGAATGGTTCCTGTATCTCAGCAATTATAGAAGAATCCAGATTTGAAGAGGGATGCGCATGTTTATCAAATCTTGAAGAATTGTACACAACTTAGCATATATTACTATAAATATCTATAATGTAAATTTTGATCTTGTATATTTTACATTTTGTTTTAATTCAATAGTTGTTCTTCTAGTATTCAACATTGTGCCCTCAACCATTTGATTGTATTTCTTCTAGTGCTTTAAAGAATTAACTGGAATCATTCTCTAAATCTTTTCTTTCCTAGCTCAGGTTTACACTTGTTCCTCTTAGACCCTCTTTTCCCTCTTACATTACCTGCTATCGCCTGAAATACCCCCATCCATATATCCATCTTTTTCTTCTTTTCCTCTTGGTTTATATTATTTTTAAAAAACTTTTTTTTTGCCATTTTTTCCTCCTCCCCTTCTACACCCCTATTTAATGTAATACTAGTTTAATAACTAATTTTATCAACCTATCCTAGAATATTACTGTAAGTTTAAAGTGGATTAGAGGAACTGTGGAGAGCACTATGAAAATCAGTCTTACCCTAAGACTGATTTATATGTGAATTTTCTCTGAAGTGATTATAGTAAAAAGTGTTTCTCTCAAAGTGATACTTATATTGGGAACAGTAGAGGACACACATTCAGTGAAATTACCAATGCCTGAATATTCACCTAGCCAGGAACTTCTAGGAAAAATAAGTTCACTAAAAAGTCCCTCAAATAAAAAGTAGACATATAGGCAGTACGAAAAACTCAGGGAACCATCACAAATATCCCAAACAGTCCACAATTCTTCAATAATTGATTCCATCGGTACCACAGTGGAGGAAATGCTGGAGAAAAAAATTAGAACATTTTATTGAGCTAAAAGAAAACATAAGGAATAAGCTTAGAAGGAAAAACAAAAAGTGAAAAATTAATTTTAATAGATATTCTGAAAAAGAACCAAACAAATCCTAGAAATGAAAGACAAAAAAATTAAAATTAAAATGCAATGGAAAGCATCAGCAATTGATATACAACTTCAAGAATATATTCTCAAACTTTGAACACAAAATGTATAATCTTGAAAATAAAGTCATCAATAAAAGGAAAAAAAAAAGGTTTTAAGGGACCATGACTATAATATTTACGAAATCTGAGACAATATTAAAATATCAAATCCAAGAATCATTACCATAAACAAATGCTTAGAATTCAAACTAAAAAAGGCACACCTTTTTAAGTTAAATAAGATAAGACTAATTTCAAACCTTAGGAATGAGAATATCTAAATGCTGGAATCAACTACAACCCCAAATATAGAAGACCATAAAAGATCCTAAGACACATTATAATAAAAATGCCTAATACACAGAATACGGATAGAATTCCTAAAGCTGCAAGAGAAATATGAGAGGTCACATATAGAGTTAAAACAATTTGGTTTCATTTTATGTCTTAACTCAGACCCTAAAATACAAGAGGACTTCAAATAATATGTACCAAGCCCTGAAAGAACACAGGTGCCAACCAAGATTATTCTATGCACCTAAACTATTCTTCATACCTGAAGATGAAATTAAAAAAACTTCCACTATAAGCAGAAATTTAAAAATATCAAAACTGTACAATCTGCACTACAAAATATATTTAACAAATTTTTATATAGGAAATATGAAAAATAAAAATTAAAACCAACATAGGGATGAATCATAGTAGAGGAATAGTTTATTGTGACAGTAGTTCTTCTTTTGGGGGTGGGGAGTGGGGATGGGAAGTACCAGGGATTTAACTCAGGGTCACTCAACCACTGAGCCACCACCTCAGCCCTAATTTGTATTTTATTTAGAGACAGTCTGAGTTGCTTAGCACCTCGCTTTTGCTGAGGCTACCTTTGAACTTCTAGAGCTTCTGGGATTATAGGCATGCACTGCCATACCTGGCTTCTGTTTGGCTTTTTTGATTTTGGATATCCATATTGGATTTCTGTTTTATTTGAATGTGTACTGATTCAAGAGACTCCTACACATATTCAGATTTGTTTCTCTCTCCTGATTTCTAACCTTGTTCTCTTTCTTTCTTTTCTTTTCTTTCTTTCTTTTCTTCTTCTTCTTTTTTTTTTTTGTTACTGTAGATTTTGGGGTTACTTTGGTCTCTTTTTTTTTTGAAGCTATTATTGTCCAGTGCTCTGTATTTTGAGGATTAGGTTTTATGATTAGCTTATTTTTATTTTGTTTTGTATCATTTTTATCACTACTCTATCTCTCTTGTCTCCTTCTTTCATTTCTCTAGTCTTGACACCCAAATTACATTCTCTCACTATTCCTCTATATTCTCTTCTGTTTTTTGTTCCTTTTCATACTAATAACTTACTCTAAGTTCTCACTGCATCTTTCCTATTCACCATTTGAAACTGCAAGCACTAATCTAGCCTCCTATTTCTTCTTCTGTACACATACTGAACTCTTTCTTTAACATTTCTTAATATTAAATGAAGTATATAATCTCAACCTCTACCACCAATGTCACAGCAATAATTAATACAACAGACTACAATTTGATTTAAAGCCAGACATAATCCATGAATAAGTACTGTTTTTACTGATGAAAACTGCTGATCCCACTGTTCCTACATAGTGTACCAATTAACACTAGATATCAAAATAGGAACTAAGGACCTAATCTACCACTGTATATTATTTGCATACATTGTTGCTATCATTGGGAATCCCTCCTCCCCCCATGTGTGAGGTACTAGTAACATAGAGGAACACTATTCATTCATAAGGTAGAAACTCTACAGTCTCAGATTCATCCAAATAGATGGGTAGACACACAGCAATATAAAAATGCAAGAGAACAAATCATCTCAAATAACCCAGACTACCTCAACAGTAGACTCCATTAACACCACAGTGGAGGAAATGTCAGAGATAGAATTCAGAAAGTTAATGTTTAAACTGGTCCACAAAGTAAAAATGACATACAAAATGAAATCACAGGGAAAAATTACAAGAAATGAAAGATCATTTCAACAAGGAGATAACAATTCTGAAGAAGAATTAGAAATCCTTGAAATTAAGGAATTAATAAACCAAATTAAAAATTCAATTGAAAGCGTCACCAAGAGACTAGCCACTTGGAAGACAGAGTTTCAGGCAATGAAGACAAAGTATATAATATTGAAGATAAAGCTGATCAAAGGGAAAAGATGTTAAGAGATTATGAACAGCCCTACCTGCCTGCCTTGCCAGGCAAGATGGCAAATTTCTGTGTTGCCCCCAAATGCGCCCAGAAGAGCATATAGTCTATGAGATCTTCAGGTTTCCATGAGATCTGGCCATATGCCAGCAATGGATGGAGAATTGTAGGAGAGCTGATTTGGAAGATAGAACACCTGATCAACTAAATAAATATTATTGATTTTGTGCCAAACATTTCAAGACCTCTATGATCTGTAGAACTATACATTTTGCAGAGGCATCAGAAAACTAAAGAATGATTTGGTTATTTTATTTCTCAAAATTAATTGAAGCAGAAACTTGTGAAGTCATTGGGAGAGACTTTAAAGGACAGTTCTTTGAGATAATGCAATACCAACAATATACCATTCATTTTAACAATCCACATAGTAGACACAGAAAACAAATAAAAGAATTGAGTTTGCCTTTTTCCTTACATGTTGCCAGAACATGTTGTTTATATTCTTAATAGCTGCAATTCTGACTGGAGTGAGATGAAATCTTAGAGTAGTTTTGATTTGCATTTCTCTAACTGCTAAAGATGTTGAATATTTTTTCATGTATTGGTTGATTGATTGTGTATCATCATCTGAGAAGTGTCTGTTCAGTTCCTTTGCCCATTTTTTGATTGGGTTATTATTTTTTTAATTTTTAATTTTTGGTGTTTAGCTTTTTGAGTTCTTTATAGATCCTAGAGATATGGTCTATCTGATGTGCAAGTGGTAAAAAATTTCTCCCAAAATGTAGGCTTTCTATTAACCTCACTGATTGTTTGTTTTGCTTAGAAGAAGCTTTTTACTTTCAATTCATCCCATTTATTGATTCTTGATTGAACACTTGAAAAATAGGAGTCTTATTAAGAAAACCAGGGCCTAATCTGGCATGATGGAGATTTAAGCCTACTTTTTGTTTCATTAGTTGCAAGGTCTCTGGTTTAATTCCTAGATTTTTGATACACTTTGAGTTGAGTTTTGTGAATGGTCAGAGATACAGGTTTAATTTCATTTTATTTAATATGGCTATCCAGTTTTCCCAGCACCATTTGTTGAAGAGGCTATCTTTTCTCCAATGTAAGTTTATGGCACCTTTGTCTAATATAAAATTACTGTAGATAAAAAATTATATGGGTTTGAATCTGTGTCCTTTATTCTGTACCATTGGTCTACTAGACTATTTTGGTGCCAATACCATGCTGTTTTTGTTACTATTGCTCTGTAGTATAGTTTAAGGTCTGGTATAGTGTTGCCACCTACTTCACTCTTCTTGCTAAGAATTGCTTTAGCTATTCTGGGACTCTTGTTTTTGCAGATGAATTTCATGACTTGTTTTTCTATTTCTATAAGGAATGTCATTGTTTGTTTTGATTGGAATTGTTTTAACTTTATATAGTGCTTTTGGGAGTATGATCATTTTGACAATATTAATTCTGCCTATCCAAGAGCAAGGTAGATCTTTCCATCTTCTAAGGTCTACTTTAAGTTCTTTCTTTAGGGTTCTTTATTTTTCATTATAAAGGTCTTTCACATATTTTGTTAACTTGATTCCCAACTATTTAATTTATTTATTGATTTGAGGCTATTGTAAATGGGATAGTTTTTCCTGTTTCCCTTTCAGTGGATTTGAACTTCTTCATATTGATTCTATGTCTCCAGATGAATGATATTTTGAGATGTTTGATGGATTTCTCTGGTGAGAATTCATCCTGAGTTTGCCTTATCTTTCCCTAGAATACACTTTCTAGAATCTGCTTCTGAGCACCCCAATAATCCCAATGGCTTGAGAGGCTGAGGCAGGAGTATTGAAAGTTCAAAGCCAGCCTCAGAAACTTAGCAGACACTAAGCCATTTAGCATGACCCTGTCTCAAAATTTAATAAATAAATAAATAAATATAAAAAGGGTTGGGGATGTGGTTAAGCACCCCTGAACATTCAATTTTTGGTACAAAAAAAAAATCCTGTATCACTCAACTGTAGAGCCTACTGGCCTGTTCTAAATCTACCTCTGTACTCTCTGCTATGGAATGGGTAAAATGAATCATTAAATATAAATTAAACTTCATTGTCTATATCATAATTTCTATTAATTTAATGCTATTCTTTCAATATAAATGAAGTAATTATTCAAATATTTGTATTAATTTTTTTAAAAATAAAAGGGGTCCTATTTATACCAATTCTAGTATTAATAATTAATAGTTAGTAATAATTAATAATTCTATGTAATAATTAACATGGATGTTAATTTTACATTTAATAGTTTACCTAATACAACAACCAAAATATATGTGAATAATTACTTGTGTAACATAATAATATCTATATAGCATTAATAGGCAAAATGCTTATAATTCCAGAATAACAAACAAATGATATACCAAAATGTAATTATAGCTGATGATTTGAAGTAACTGTTCTAAAAGCATTACCAATATCAACCCCACTAAAGTCATAGGAAGGAATAAAGAAATGGGGGAAATAATTCATACTTTTGATATGTAATATATTGGTTACCTTGTCTTGATTTGATTAAAGTGACTAAATACAATATTTAATTTAAAAATCATAAAATCAAGTCTTCTGGCTGTACCACAAGTTGAAACATTAACTAGATGATGTTTTCTATAAAGAAGATGATAAATCTGCTTTTGTTACTAGTCATATAATAGACCTGTCATAGGAGAAGTCAGTTAAGATCTCAGACACAGAGTCCAATTTTAGATCTAATTTATGGAATCTTATCCAAAGGAAGATAACTAAGGCAATGAAATGATATTGTGTTCATGGTCCAGATGAAACTGAGAAATCGAGAGAGATGATGAATTAAGGAGTATAATTAAACAAATGAACTTGAAATTCCAACTTGAAAATATTCACATAATCATTAAAGAGATAAGGACAAGGATTTATAACTAGAAAATATCCTAGTAATAATCAAGTGATCTATTATGGTACTAATGAGAGGACTAAGGTCTGAGTATCCTCATGTCAAATCCTGGTCTGTACCTTTTCCTTATCAAGTGCTATTGTTTGAATGTAACTCAGAAAGTCCATGTGTTGAAACCTAATCCCCAGTGTAAGAGTGTAGAACTGGCAGACCTTTAGGAAGTGATCAAGACATAAAAACTCTGCTCTCATAAATAGATTTATATTGTGAGTTAGTTATTTCAGGAGAGGGTTCCTCATAAAAGGAGAAGTTTGACCTCTTTTCTCTTTCATATACATGTATGTATTTTTCCCCACCCTAATTCCCATCATGTGATGATCTGGTATGAAGAATAATAATCAAATAACTTTCCAATTCTATTGAAATATGTTTTTCTCATCTAAATAAATAACCAATGAATAGAAAAACTGTACCTCCTTAGTTCATAATCAAGATGGACTTTTTTTGGACATTTGAATTTAATGGTCAAGATGGTCATTACATCATCACAATTCAATAAAAACAACTTTTTTAAAAAAGTGTTATTATGAGAAGAGTAATATGAAAATTTGAAAATATATAACACTTTCTTTGCATTATTTAAGAGTTCTATATTATAGAGTTTATTAAAATTTGTCTTTGTTCCAAATGTAACATGCTGACCTTTTAAATTTATTTCCCTATGGCCTGTGGACTATGTAAACCCCTGTTTGGTTTTATTAATAATTTCAAGTTTTATTTGCATTTTATTGTTGATGGTAACTCAACATTTTATAATAGATTATTTTCTAAGTAAATTTACTATAATTCTTATCTTATAAACAATATTTTTATTTAACAAAACTTTAATGTATTTTCTGACCAAAAGCAAATGCAATGAAGAAGGTATTAGTAGATGATGAAATATGCATAGTGGAATGAAAATAATTATTATGAGTTTCTAGAGACTTAAATTTACAGTACCAATAAGATGTCACTATCTGGTAAACAAGTATTTTCAATATTTTATATTTATTCAGTAAAAATATTTTCAGTCTTGCTGAATTCAGCAGAAAAAAATGTTAGTGTATTCTTTTTTTCTTAAATGAAAAACTCCAAAGCAATAAAATTTATTGAGCTTTGCAAATATGCTCTTGAAATATGCACTAAATGTAACTCTGTAACATCATTTGTAACTAGCCTATCCTGGCTCATATGGGTCTAATAACACTTGGTTTGTTTGCATTTTCTCACAAACACTAAGCTTGCTTTACTTTGGAATTTGTGCATTGGCTCTTCTAACTGATATTTTCTCCCCACAAATCTTCAGTACTAACTTCTTCATCTATTCTACAGTTTTTAACAAACTTCACATTGTATTTACAGATATAGTTAATTATAATTTCATATTTACACTCTTACCTCCTTCCTTATTCTCAATTCTCATTACCCTGATCTATTTATTTTCCTAAAATACATATCAGTTTCAAACATAAAATATAAGATAAATAAGTTGAAATTATTTTCTGTTTTACACAAAGAATGTAAGTTCCATAAAGCAGGTATTTCAGTTTGTTTTGATCATTAACATCTCTTAAATTATTAGTGTTTTGAAGAGTAATCACTTAATTTACATATACTAAATGAATGAAGTTATTATAGAAAATCCTATGGTTAGCTGATATTTTCAATATGTATCATCTGCTGTGTGATTTTCTGTGCATATAATTATGAGCATGACAGTCATGAAGCAATGCTCAAGTATATTGCATAATAAAAGGGAGGATGAACATTAAAGAAAAAGACAAGTGACTTGATTATGAAAATACTTGAAGGAAGGGACGTGAAGACTAGGGATGCCTGAAAGCTATGGATTGAACTATTCTGATGGAAGAAGGCTGTGTGAAGAGAGGGTAATAATCATAGGAAGTTTTATTTAGCTGATATGATCCTGAAGATTTCCATATTTTAAGTTCAATGATAAAATTAAAATGCCAGAATACATTAAATGTTTTCATTAAAATTGATTTTTAAGAGAAGTTTTGGTTTATAGAAAAAGTAAGAGGAAATACAAAGGTGTCCCATTCACTCCCAGTCCCCATTCATGTGTGCCCCACCCCCATTAACAGTCCATGCCATAATGGTATGTATTTTTTAATAATTGTTAAATCCCTTGTTTTAAAGATCATTTCACTCAAGATCCACTTTTACATTAGGATTCACTTTTGGTGTTGTATACTCTATATGTTTGGAGAAAGGTTTAAGAGGGGGTGGCAAGAGGTTGACTAGGGACACAACACAAAGACAGGGACTGCTTCAGGCGATCCACAGCATAGCAGGGCAACTGTGGTTTACAGTTGTCTAGGATACATTTCCATGGATTCTGGTATTCTCAGTGGTCTTGGAACCAATTGCCCATGGATACTGAAGGATGATTACAGTATTAGATTGAAAAGATTGTTATACATAAGACATAGCTTTACTATGCCTCTGACCATGTATTCTCGTAGGTGGTTTACTTTTTATTTGAATATTAAATGTACTCGGAAAAGCCATACATTTCTGCAAAATTTTGTTGAAGATGACCAATGTTTGTAGTGAGATGTAAACAGATGAAAGCTCAAAGTACCCAGGCTGGTCAGGAGGATACTTTCTTCCACATAACAGAGAACACTAGGCTCAGTGGCCTTTCTTGTAGCTCTTTTCTTTTCCCCAATTGTCCTTTATTTACTCCACTATCCGGATTGTAACACCTTAAACTAGATTTTTTTTTCTTTTAATCTAACTTCAAATTAATAAAACCTCTTGCCACCCCCTCTTAAACCTTTCTCCAAACTTATAGTCCATTTTTATGTCTTGTTTCTTTTAGTGATATTATATGTATGAAATTTATAGTTGTTTTGTGGCAGTTGAAACTTATTTGTTTGCATTGTGGAAATTTTTGTGTTTCAGTATTTGTTTCATTGTGTTTCAGTATTGAGTACAGTACAATATATTTATTCATTCCATTATTAATATATATATTTATTCATTCCATTATTAATATATATTTGATCGTTTCCAATTTATATATTTATAAAAAATGTTGTACTAGACATCCTGTATGTCATTTGGAGTTCTTTTCTGCTTGACAAATACTTTTTTTTTTAACTTACCAGTAAAATTGCTTCAATTAATATGTAAACATGTTTACCTTTATTACATATTGTCAAGTCAAACGGTTCTTTACAGTAGGTGAAAAATTTACATTGTTTGAGGACTGAGAAAAGTTTCCCTAGGACACAATCAGTAATACAACTTTAAAATATCACTTTAAGGTACTTCTTGTTCAGTAAGTTATGTGTACCTTTCTGACTATTTAATAGTAATTGAGTTTGTAGGAATTAAATGTAAAGAAAGAAAAAGTGTATATGTCTGTGAGAGAGATGAGTTGACAGAAAGGGAGTCAAAGAGAGAGAAAAAAGAGGAAGAGAGAGTCTGTGTGCTTGTATAAATAAAAAAGAAGATGTAGTAGAGGGAAATAAGATTTTTTTATAGGCCTCTTTTTCACATAAACCTGTCGCATTACTTTTAACGTAGTAACAGGAGGGCCCTCTTTAGCATTATTTAATTGATTTCAATATACAACTTAACCTTAGTAAAAAACTTTCCCTGGAAAGATTAAGACTGAGGTTAGAAGACTAGCATCACACCTAAGCTTGAACACTTATAAGGTCTGCAGATCTGTTAACCATATACGTGGACTGAAGAAAGAGAGAGACTTAACTTTAAAAATAAGAAAATGGTGTAGATAACAAGAGGGAAGTAAAACTTGACCTGATGTTTTGCATTAGAATTCCTCATTTGCTCAGCTGCTTCTTTGTGTGCAAGAGCCTTCTGTCTCTTACTCCTCATCCTCTGTTCCCCATAATTTCTTGTTTTTTCATTGCAATGATTCTGGCTTCTGTTGCTACTTTAGAATGGTGATCAAGAAACAATGTTGAAAAATATGATTAGGATTTACTGACACAGCTTGAGAATTAGTAATATTTATATACATCAAAGAATCATTATAGTTTTTTTATGTTTTTAACTAATATCATAAAAATATGTACTGAATCATTTATATTAACAAATAGTTTAAAGAGATGTTTTGAGAACAGAAGCCCCTTTATATGGTCTTTTTTTTCTGTAGAGACTGGGTTTTACATTTCCTAGCTTAAACTGACAGTATAATTATGCTTTTAGGAAAAATGATGACATTTTTAAAATAAAATTCTCTGGACTTTGAAAAAAATACCCACCCAAGGAATGTGTAGTTTAAAATCCACAAATGGATTAATATTAGTAGTTATCAAACTAATTAATACCAAACTACAGTACTATAAACCCTAATCTTTTTTTAGGAAGGCGATTGGATCCAGAGTACATTGTGAGCATGTTCTACAGTCTTGCAAGGTCCAATTACAATGGAAGGGTTTTCAGACAACATTATGAGAGAAACTCTTCTAAAGAATTCCCCAGGGCTTATATTTTGTTGTAGTTCTTATCATGTCCACAAACTACCAGATTTAAAATTTGTTGGGGGATTTTCTTTCCTTAGGCACTTACCTAAAGCAACATTTCTTTTTTTTTTTTATTGCTATTCACCTCTAGAACTCTACAAAAAGTTCAAAATATTTAACATTGATGTTGTCTGCTAGGAGTTTAATAGAAAGACCATCAATCAATAGTGACAATTCCCAATTCTCATTCTATCAAGTGCAACAACCCACATTGAAGACATATGCTTGTGATATATTAAATGAATTGCCAGACACATTTCTTTGGTTCTCGTTTCAACTGTGATCTTTACTACACACTGAAGTTAATTTTCTAGAAATATGGTTATTTCAATATGTATAAGTTTGCAAAAAAAGGCATCAAAATAGATGAATTCTTAATTTATGCATGCCTGAATTTTATGCTTCATCTGGTTGTGAATTACTTTGAACCAGCATATTGTGCGGGCCTATGTTATGTCTTATATAGAGAAAAGTCTGTAGTAGACAGAAAAATACATCCAAAGGTAAAAGTCTGAATCAACTTACTTCAGTATTCAATATACTTTATAAAATATAAAGATGATTTGCAAATGTGATAATCTAATAAAAAATGTTGAGATAAAGATTTCTAAGTTAGTTATAATTGACTATTGATACTAAGAATCAATATTTCCTAACATTTAGATATATATAAATATTTTGTTTTTCTTCATGTCCTCTGGGCTCCCTTTTCTATTTTTGGATTTTCCTGACTTCCTATTGCTTGTTTGATAATATCTTGGTTTCTGAGCACTTCCTTGTGTACATTATATATTTTTCCCCCCAAAGCACTCATTTTACTAACATTAAATACTTGATATATACTAATTTTACCAAGACACTTGCAGATAAAATGGCATATTCCTATAATAAGGTTGAAGATTTAGCCAAATGAAATTCAAGATCATCAGTTAGAATATAATTTCTGATAAATTCAAATAATCATTTTAGGTGTATGATATATTTACACAAAAAACAATTTGTCATATTTAAAATTCAAATTTAACTGGGTATTCTATCATCTAGCCACCCTGTCCTGATTTCAAGGTGTTCAGCATTTGGTTGGGAAGTCAGGTATGTGCAAAACCAACCATAACAAAATACGATAATTATAATGGTACCATTCTATAAACTTATGGGTTAGATCTTTGGTATGCATTATTCTTAAAAAGTTTTTGAGTACTGGCAAATATGTGGTAGTCTCTGTTAGAAAATGAATAAGTGTTAGTTTTCCAAGAGAATAATACTTAAAGCAAGGAAGTAGAAATTCAGGTTCAATGAAATGATGATTTTGAAAGTTTTGACACATGACAGAAAATTACAAATAAAATAAAAAATAAAAAAACACAAATGAATCACCCAAAAGAAATATAATACAAAACATGAAGACAATCAATGAACCAACATTACAATATATTTTTTTAAGTAAGAAGAAGGAAAATAAGGAAGTAAAAAAGAAAGGCTCAAAGAAGAAAGGATGAAAAATGCCATAGAAATAGTAAGATTTGCATGTCAAAATGCAAAGAGAAATAGAGCAGAAGTTTCATAACAAAGAACAAAAACAAAAATATTTGTATTCTGTGTTCAAAACTTCTTTCCTTTTCTGTCTCTGTTGATTTGTCTTTCATCTTTCCCTTTTTCTCAGGCCTTGTTGAGTTTTTCAAATAATATTTCAATGCAGTAACTCAACAAAGCCCATAAAAACTTGATGTTTTATCCTTATTGAAAATAAATTATTAAGAAAATTAACATAAGGTTCCTGGAGACAATATATTTTCTAATTTATCTATTTGAAAAACAATTTCCTAAAACAAACTGAATTCTGTAGTAAACTCTGAAATGCGAAAGTGAAATAGACAATGTCAAAAGAACCCTTTCCTTTTGTACCCTTTATCCTTTCTTGGCTTTGTTTTCTTTTGGGATTTCTTGTTGTCTCAAAATGTTACTTATTCATTTAGTTGTGAACATATCTTTACCATGATGCTACAAGCTCAATGAAGGTAAGAGGTTTATTTTTCTGAATTACTGCCAAATTCTCAAGCTAAGGACAGTGCCTGGCTCATTAATAAAACGTAATAAATATTTATTAATTCAATAAATGACTAAATAAAAATTGCCCTTTATAGTTTAATGGGGACAATAGACAATCTTTTTTGACATGCTTTCAAAATATCATGGTAAGTACTATAATATGGGCAACATAAAGACCTTTAGTTCACACAAAAATAGTCCCTACTTCAAATATGAAGACTTAGAAGCAGTTTTGGAGGAATTTTAATCCCAAAGGAATGTATAACTTTGAGTTTTTATGGACTGAAAGAGTCAATGAGTGATATACATGGAAGGAGAGAGGAGATATCATTATTTCCCAAATCAACTAAGATGGAGCCACAGGCCTAACTACGAGTTTGCCTAACCATATTAGCAGGTATGGTAGCAATCAGGTAATCAATTATAGTTTACAAGAATATAGCTACTAATTACATGTATGTTTAATCAAGCTTTACTTTATTTTTCATTAATTCAAACTGTTTTCACATTTCATATAGTAGCCTTAATGTGTAAAATCCCTATTCTTCCTAAACAAAACACATGTAAGTAATTACATTAGTTAACCTAGTTTCTACAACACAAATCAAGTTAAAATCAATGCATACAGCATTATTTCAATTCATTTTCACCACAATTTCTTCAATAATTGAAAATTAAGATTCTTGCTTCTTTTGGATGGGCACCATGACACATGCCTGTAATCCCAACAGCTCAGGAAGCTAAGGAAGAAGGATCATAGGTTCTAAGCCAGCCTCAGCAAAAGTACTGTGCTAAGCAACTCAGTAAGACCCTGTCTCTAAATAAAGTTCAAAATAGGAGTGGGGATGTGGCTCAGTGGTTGAGCGCCCCTGAATTTAATCAGTACTGGTACCTCCCCCCTCAAAAAAAAATGATTCTTGCTTTTTTCTTGGTTCTTTCTTGTAAGATGACAGAGAAATTAACACTAGAAAGTTAACTAACTATATAAAATCTTACGAAGTATGGAATTCTATAAATACAACTGTAACATAAATTATCATTTAATGATGTATAAAAAAGTAATAATTGTGCTCTTCTATATTTCTGATAGAAATAGGGTTACTTTCATTTTAAAATACATACATGTAACATTTTCTTTTAGTTAGAAACATATATTTTTGTTAAGTTCTTCCTTGGACCAATATCATAACAAATTCTAGAAGACAACTATAAAAATTACCATTTCCCCAGTACCTGGTATTCTCATTTTCTTATTATTTAAAATCAGTTGCCAATCATTTAGCTGAACCTCACATTTGGTTGTAATATCTTCTGTTGTTAGTCTTTATTTACAATGTAAAAAAAATCAATAAATAAATTATGTATAAAAATAGCAATCTCGGCCCTGCTACACTGCAGCCTGGAGATCCAGAGGAGAGGCCCGACCACCCAGCCACACCACACCTGGAGATCTGAAGAGAGGCCCACCCCACACTGGGGTTTCTTATTCACCAAAGCATGGCTCCACAGCCCAACATCAGGGTATATATAGGCTTGAAGCTACCACAGCCACAAAACTGGGATATCACCACTTCTATAAACAGACAACAATAACGACCTGGTAAAATGTCACCAAGGTCCCTGTCAGCCAGGCCACACAGAGGTTTCTCTACTAAGGGTGTTAATATTTACCCTGTTGCTCAGGTAATGGAATCCTGCATGGGATTGCCTATCTCTTGTTTCTCCTATTAATAGCCAACTTCTTATGATCACCCTGTCACTAGTCATATAATCAAATACCTCCACATTCTCACATTGTAACTCAAACATCTCAGCCAATGCCCCCAGTCCCTCATTCTCCCATTAGAAACTATAAACCATTATGCAAACCTATTAACTACATGATAGAAGGTGACCAAACTCATCACTTCTGATTATAGTGACAAAACTGTAAATGTAAAAATAGAAGCTAACTGATATATGGTTGTACATTGGGTACATTGAGTGCTGCAATATTGATCTCTCCCTCAAAAGTGAGATACTGGTGACCTATAGGGACAGTATAAGAAAATAGAGCAGAAGCTGTAATATCTCAGATCTACACTGCAGGAGAGGAAGAACCATAGACATCATGAAAAAACAAGGGAGGAAAGTTCCCCAAACAAACCAAGATACTACAACAATAAAATCCATAGATAATGAAGAGGGTAAAATGTCAGAGAAGGAGTTCAGAATATACATAACTAAAATGATTTGGGAATTAAAGAACGACCTAAGTAAGCAGATACAGGCAAAAATCGATCCACAAAGAGATAAGAGAGCAGATACAGGTTGTAAGAGATTACTTCAAGAAATAGACAGAGATACTGAAAAAAAAATATCAAACAGAAATCCTTGAAGAAAGAAAC
Source organism: Marmota monax (assembly GCF_021218885.2). Classification (NCBI taxonomy): domain Eukaryota; kingdom Metazoa; phylum Chordata; class Mammalia; order Rodentia; family Sciuridae; genus Marmota; species Marmota monax. The sequence goes on along the minus strand of NW_026695246.1, from coordinate 1,613,481 downwards.
AATAAGCCAGTTAAAAAACAAATAGATATCATTACCCTCAGACAAGGTCACTTGGAAGACATGACCTCAGACAATGAAGACAAAATATACAATATTGAAAATAAAGTTGAGTTCACAGTAAAGAAGGTAAGAAACCATGAACAGAATATCCAACAATTATGGGATACCATCAAAAGACTGAATTTAATAGAGGAAGATTCAGAAATTCAAACAAAAGGAATGTACAATCTCTTCATTGAAATAATATCAGAAAATTTCTCAAGCAAGAAGAACGAATTGGAAAATCAAATACAAGAGGCCTATAGGACACCAAATGTGCAAAATTAAAACAGACCTACACCAAAAAACATTATAATGAAAATGGCTAGCATACAGAATAAGGATAGAATTTTAAAAGCTGCAAGAGAGAAAAATCAGATTATGTAATAGGGAAAACCAATTAGAATGTCAGGAGATTTTTCAACCCAGATTCTCAAAACCAGGAAACTGGAACTACATATACTAAGCTCTAAAAGATAATGGATGCCAATCAAGAATCTTATACCCAGCAAAATTAAGCTTCAAATTTCATGATGAAACAAAAACTTTCTAAGATAAACAAAAGCTAAAAGAATTTACAGCAAGAAAGCCTGTACTACAGAACATTCTTGGCAAAATAATCCATGAGGAGGAAAAAGAAAAAGTCAAAAAATAAATTACCTAACATTACATCTCAAAGCCCTAGAAAAAGAAGAAAAAATCAACTCCCAAAGCAGTAGAAGTTAGGAAATAATTAATATCAGAGCTGAAATCAATGAAATTAAAATAAGACAAACAATTTAAAAATTGACAAAACAAAAAGTTGGTTCTTTGAAAAAATAAATAAAATTGAAAAAACCATTAATCATGCTAACAAAGAGAAGGAGAGAGAAAATTCAAATTAGTATATCCATGATGAAAAGTAAATATTACTCAGCCACTATGGAAATATAGAAGATAATTAGAAATTACTTTGAAAATTTTTACTCCAATAAAATAAAAAATATCAAAGGCATTGACAAATTACTAGAGCCATATGTTATCCCCATACTAAATCAGGTTGATATACACAATTTAAATAGATCAATTTTAAGCAAGGAAATAGAGGGCAACATCAGAAGACTACCAACCAAGAAAATCCCAGCACAGGATGGTACACAGCTGAGTTCTACAGACCTTTAAAGAACAACTAACAACAATACTTCTCAAACTATTTCATGAAATAGAAAAAGAGAGAACACTTCCAAACTTATTCTATGAGGCCAATACCACCCTGATTCCTAAACCAGACAAAGACATATCAAAGAAAGAAAACTTTAGAAGAATATCTCTATTGAATATAGATGCAAAAGTTCTCAATAAAATTCTGGCAAATCAAATACAAAAACATGAAAAAGATAATATACCATGATCAAGTAGGGCTCATCCCAGGGATGCAAGCTTGGTTCAACATATGAAAATCAATAAACATAATTAATAACATCAATAGAATATAAAAAATATATGATTGTCTCAATGAATGCAGAGGAAGCATTTCATAAAATACAGCATCCCTTCATGTTCAAAATGCTAGAAAAATTAGGGACATCAGAAACATACCTTAACATTGTAAAGGCTATCTATGCTAAGCCCTAGTCCAACATCATTCTAAATGGAGAAAAATTGAAAGCATTCCCTCTTACACGGGAACAAGACAGAGATGCCCTCTTTCACCACTCCTTGCATCCCTATTTAACAGATTTCTTGAAATTCTAGCCAAAGCAATCAGATAGATGAAAGAAATTAAAGGGATATGGATAGGAAAAAAAGAACTCAAATTATCATTATTTGCAGACAATATGATTCTATACCTATAAGACCCAAAACATTCCACCAGAAATCTCCTAGAACTAACAAATGAATTCAGCAAAGTAGCTAGATATAAAATCAACACCCATAAATCAAAGGCATTTCTGTACATCAGTGACAAATCCTCTTAAAGAGAAACTAGGAAAACTACCCCACTTACAATAGCCTCAAAAAAATAAAATACTTGGGAATATACTTAATGAAAAAGGTGAAAGACCTCTACAATGAAAACTATGGAATGTGAAAGAAATTAAAGAAGAGTTTAGAAGATGGATAGATCTACCTTGCCCTTGCATATGCAAAATTAATCTTACCAAAATGACCATACTGATTCAATGCAATCACAATCAAAATCCCAATGACATTCCTCATAGAAATATAAAAAGCAATCATGAAATACATCTGGAAAAATAAAAGACCCAGAATAGCTAAAGTAATACTTAGCAAGAAGAACTAAGCTGGTGGCATTACTATTCCAGACATTAAAGTATACTACAGAGCAATAGTAACAAAAACAGCATGGAATTGGCACCAAAATAGGTAGACCAATGGTACAGAATAGAGAACACAGAGACAAAAGCCACATAACTACAGTTATATTAGACAAAGGCAGAAACCTACATTGGAGAAAAGATAACCTTTGCAACAAATGGTGCTGGGAAAACTGGAAATCCACAGGTAACAAAACAAAATTAAATCTCTGTCTCTCACCATGTACAAAACTCAACTCAATGTCAATCAAGGACCTAGAAATTAAACCAGAGACCTTGTGCTTAATGGAAGAAAATGTAGGCCTGAATCTCCATTATTTCAGATTAGGCCCCAATTTCCTTAATAAGACTCCTGTAGTGCAAAAATTAAATCAAGAATCAATAAATGGGATGGATTTAAACTGTAAAGCTTCTTATCAGTAAAAGAAATGATCAGTGAGGTGAATAGAGAGCCTACAGAATGGGAGCAAATCTTTACCAGTTACACATCAGAGAGAGCTCTAATCTCTAGGATATATGAAGCACCCAAAAACCTTAACACCAAAAAAAAGACCCCAATCAGTAAATTGGCCAAGGAACTAAACAGACACTTCTCAAAAGAGGATATACAATCAATCAACAAACATATGAAAAAAAAATGTTGAATATCTCTAGTAATTAGAGGAATGCAAATCAAAGCTATTGTAAGATTTCATCTCACTCCAGTTAGAATGGCAGCTATTATAAAGACAAACAACAATAAGTGTTGGTAAGGATGTGGGGGGAAAAGGCACAATCATACATTGCTGGTGGGACTGCACATTGGTGCAGCCAATATGGAAAGCAGTATAGTGATTCCTTGGAAAACTGGGAATGGAACCACCATTTAACCCAGCTATCCCACTCCTTGATCTACACCCAAAGGACTTAAAAACAGCATACTACAGGGACAAAGCCGTATCAAAGTTTATAGCAGCACAATTCACAGTAGCTAAATTGTGGCATCAACTCAGATGCCCTTCAATAGATGAATAGATAGGGAAACTTTATACACACACACACACACATATATAAATGGAAAATTTGTATATATATATGTATACACATACACACACAAGGGAACATTAGTCAGCATTAAAAGGGAATAAAATCATGGCATTTGCAGGTATGTGGGTGGAGTTGGAGAATATAATGCTATGTGAAATAAGTTGATCCCAAAAAAACGAAGGCTGGATATTTTCTTTGATATGAGGATGCTGACTCATTATGATGATGGAAGGAGAGCATGGGAAAAATGGAGGAATTTTAGATAGGGCAAAGGGTAGGGAGTGGATGGGAGGGGGCAAGGAGTTAGAAATGATGGTGGAATGAGTTAGACATCATTACCCTAAGTATATGTATAAAGATATGAATGGTGTGAAAATACTTTTGTACAATCAGTGACCTGAAAATTTGTGTTCTATATGTATAATATGAAATAAATTGCATTCTTCCATTATGTATAACAAATTTAAATAAATAAATCATTTAATTAAAAATAGCAATATCCATGTGAATTGTTTTATTTTTTTTTTTTTTACTTAGTTACACATGACAATACAGTGATCTTGACATATCATATATTTGAATCAGATGGGATATAATTTCTCATTTTTCTGAGTATACAGGTTGCAGAATCACATTGGTCACCCAGTCACATATATACATATCTTATCTCCCCAACCCTCCCCTCCCCTCCCTCCACTTTTCTCTATTTAATCTAGGCTAACACTATTCTTTTTTTTTCTCATATCTTCATACATGTATTTTGTATAACAATGAGGGTCTCCTTCCACAATCCATGCAATTCCCTTTCTCCCTCTCTTTCCCTCCCACCCCTCTTCCCTATGTAGAGATAATCTTCTTCCCATGCTCTTCCTCTCTTTCCCATTTTGAGTCACCATCCCCCCCCCCATATCAGAAAAGACATTCAGGATTTGTTTTTTTGGGATTGGCTAACTTCACTTAGCATAATTTGCTTTAATGCCATCATTTCCCTGCAAATGCCATGATCTTATTATTTTTTAGTGCTGAGTAATATTCCATTGTGTATATATGCCACATTTTTATCCATTTTAAAACATACATGAATTAAATTCCTACACACAAAAGAAGAAATCAGAAAAAAATATCTAAATCAAAATGATAAAATTAGCCTCACATTTAATTTAATTTAATTTCAAATTACTGTTGTGTACTATATGACTCTTTGAAAGTCAGAAATAATTTAATATCAGTGATTACCTATGGTTCAACCTAATAATTCATAAAAGTATCAACTCTTAAACTTAACAGTCTGATTCCTAATGATATGTACAAAATAAAAATGATACAACAGAAGAGAGGGATGAAGCAGAAGAAAAAGGAATGAGGAGAAATGACTTACTTAATAAATTATAGGCAGATAGATATTTATAATGGCTTAAGGATAGAAACATAGAGAATCCATTAAGTTGTTGCACTAATATGTAGAAACTTTATTCAAGTATTGAATGTCCTAGAGGAGAGGAGGGAGTCTTCAATGAATGTTATGTCAATAATTGCTAAACAATATTAACAGAAAGCCACAGAATATTATATTGCCTTTTTCACAGTGTAATAAAAGATTAATTACTAAAAATTGAGTATTTGAATGCAAAAACTTTTAAAATAAAATATAAACATGTTCTTAAACTTGCAATAAATTAAATTATATTAACCTATATACAGAAAACCTTTACAATAAGAGAAAAAATAAGCATTATGTTTATTCAATGATACATTAAGAAAAGTAAGATATTAACTATATTATGGAGGAAGATCATTGTAGCACTTTTAATCAACAAGGAAATTAGTTTTTAGAATTAAAATACAGAATTTCTAAATTTCATTAAGGTATAAGAGGTATTAATGCAGCACACAAATGAGCAACAAGCTTAAACAGCATTTTTAAAGATGAGAGAGAAAAAGGTAAAACAATCCATAAATGGTATAAATCTGGAAAATGCTCAGTCACTATCAATTAGAGAAACACAAAGACCCAATGAGCTGCAAATTTATATGAATTAAGCTGACAAATGCTTTTAAAATCTGATATTATCAATCATTAGATTTCATTGATCAATTTTTAAAAATTTGTATTGGGCATTGTAGCTATCACAAATTCTCTGGAAATAACTTTGTACTATCTTTAGAAATTCAACATTTATATTTCATATCTAAGAATTACAATTATGGACACATACTGTATATAATTTTTACACCTATGCGCAAAACTTATAAATTTATAAATTTTACTAACAATTTGATAATAACGCTGAAAATATAAACAAAATGATAACATGTGACAACATAAATATTTTTTGAAAATAAAAATTATTGTTATTAATTTTGCTAAGAACAAAGTTAGTTGGTAACAGAATATGATATCATTTGTAGACACCTCAAAATTAAGCAATGAAAAGTTATAAATTCTTTATTCACATACAGCATCTATGATTTTTAAAACTCATAGGGTGCTTATATATGTTTGTTTTAAACAAAAAATTATGTGATATTTATAAAATATTATTAGGTAATGTCTCAGAAAAAAAAATAATGACACCCTTAAGTGAGTGTAATTTGGAGGAAAATTTAATAAAATTAATGTCTACAAAGTTTAGGCAGTAGAAAAACCCTAAGCAGTGATGGAATTACCCAAGCTGATAATATTCTGGTAACATTCTTAGACCTGGAGGTTTGATGAGAGAGTTTAGTTACCAAACAAAAGAAATGAGGGAGACTGTGGCTACATAAGTTTATGTGGAGATTATTACCTGCAGCAATTGCATAAGAGGGTGTCACAGAAATACTCATCACAATGCAAATTTGCTTCTATTTACTCTTTCCTACATTGACCAGATACAAGGGAAAGCCAGGAACAAGGGTCCTACAGTTCCAATACCCAGAAAAAAGTTGGAAAAGGGTGAATCCTTCAGGGGCAACAACAAGATTTCTAGCACAGTGAGTGACAATTTAATACAGTGGAATCTGGCAGAATAAATTTGGGTATTCAAAACTTTCTCTACAAAACTCATTTTGCTTCTTCAAAATGCAATCTGTATTGCTAATTTGCTATAATTCAACATCATATGGATTTTAGCCAGTATTCCACAAAATGTGATAAGTGTTTGGCAATATAAATTAGCCTCTGGAATGGTTCCTGCTTTTTAGTTTTTTTTTTTTTTTTTTTTTTGTCTTGGAGTTTCTATGTCCTCAAAATTAAGAGGTAACTTCAAACAAAAAAAAAAAGTATGAAAATGAACAAACTTCAGATTAAAACTAATTTTAAAAAAGTCACTTTTAACAAAATTGAAAAGTTTTATTTGTTCCTCTAAGGTAAATTTAAAATTTTTGTGCCCCTTAGCAGTCTAAAAAATTAGATGTCTCATTTATCTTCATAAGGACTATATAGTTTCAACACTATGACCATTCTTTGAACAGAAAATTATTTTTAAAACTGTGCTCTTGTTACCACTGAACATCTTTAAGTTGACCTTAAAATTATTTCAATGCTTTTTTGATGTTTTTTTTCACAATATCCACTCATTTGTGAGGTTTAGAAAATGTCTTAAATATGTGGTTTCTGTTTCCATAAAATCTGTATAAAGAGAAAGTGTATGTAAAGTTTAAAGATTAGATACAGTGAGTAATATGTTTGTTTTATCTCTTACAGTAAATTCTTATTGGTATTAGTCAATTCTGGTTCTTTTGTTTTTAAGTATTTCTTTAGTTGTGGATGGACTTTTAGTTTATTTATTTATTTATATGCAGTGCTGATAATGGAACTCAGAGCCTCACGTATGCTAAGCAGGCATTCAATCACTGAACCACACCCCCAGCCCTATTCTGTTTCTTTATAAGGAGTGACCTGGACTGAACATCTTTTGAATCTCAGTACACTAAAAATTTCTCAAGACATACATGAAGTTTGTACTTAACTGTACTCAGGATGGTTCATCTCTCTTTTTCTTTTCTTCTTTTTGTTTGATTTAGAAACTAATTTTTACTTTTATTGCCTTGATCAATTTTTTTTTTTTTAAAACCACAAACTTAGCAACTAATAAGTATATCCACTTATGGACAGAATGTGTGCTACACTGTTATGAACATAATGTTTTTGAGTCAAATGTGCTATCAAATTGTTAATATAATTGATTTTATATACAGTGTTTTTCATACTCTATACATTTATATTATTTATACATGTTCAGCAGAATAAAAGAGTTCATTTAAAGACTACGAATTTATAGGTTCATAGTTTGGAAGACTCAGATGATAAAAAGGTCAACTCTGTCTAAAACAATCTATAGATTAAACACACAATTAAAATTCCAGCATGAATGTACAGGCAAAGTTGTTTGTAAAAGTTATAATGAAGGCAAAGTATTAGAAGAGGGTGAAAACAATTTTGAAAGAAATTTCTTAAAATCAGTATTAGATTTTAAATTACTTATTTGTGAAGAAATTTATACACAAATCAATGAGACAGAATAGATAGCTCAGAAATATATCCATACAATGGTGACTCAAATTTTGACAATGTTGTCCCAATGCCGTGGCACATGCCTATTATCCCAGTGCTGAGGCAGGAAGATAGCAAATTCAAGGTTAGCCTCAGCAAAAGTGAGCTCTAAGCAACTCAGTGAGATCCCCGTCCTCTAAATAATATACAAAATAGGGCTGGATATGTGCTTTAGTGGTTGAGTGCCCCTGAGTTCAACCCCCATACCACTCCCCAAAAATTGACAAAGCTGTAAAAGAAACTGGGTGTAAAGAAATTAGTTATTCAAATAGATTTCTGATTGCAAAATAGAAATGTCAACTTAACTTCATACTTTATACAAAAAGGAATAAAACTGGATCCTGTCTAACTATAAAATGCATAAGTGCAAATATTTTGGAAGAAAACATAGAAAAATTGTGACTTGACTTAGATAGAAAGTCATTATATATGGCACCAAAAGCACACCCATAAAAGTAAATTTAATTAATTGAAATTCTTTAAAATTGAAAGCATTTGCTCTGTAAAAGACAATAGTTACAGAATGAAAAGACACAACTGAATGGAAGAATTCACATGAAAACTATTTTCTTGTGTGTGGTCACTGACCACTGGGTCTTGTGCATACTAGGCAAGCACTCTACCTCAGAACTATAGCCGGGGGGAGGGGGCAAAAATCACTTAAATTTTAAATTGCAATTGGGCAAAAGATTTGAAGATATAATTCACTGAAAATGATATATTAATGGCAATAACACATGAAAACCTATTCAAATTAGTGACCATTAGGAAAATCCAAATTAAAACAGCAATGTACTATTTCTACAGAGTTATTTAAATGAGTAATAGTATGACCATTTCTATGTGCTGAAAATAACATGAAGTAATAGAAACTCATACATTAGTGATCAGAGTGCAAAATGGTACACCCACTCCAAAAGCATTAAGCATTTATTTTAAAATGCCAAGGGAAATAAACTTACCATATAATCCTTGCAATGGTATATAGATCAGCCATTTTAGTTTTAGATATTTATCCTGGAGAGATGAAAATTACTAATCTCAAAATATATACAAATTTGTATGGTTCATCTACTCAAACTGTTCTAAAAAGTAAATAAACCTATCATCCTTCAACTGCAAAAGAGATGGTGGAACATCCATACAAGTTCTACTCAGTCAAAAATGATAAACACCATTCTGTGTACCCAGAAGAAATTAATTTTTTAAAAATGACTATTAATATACACAAAAATTTTGTTTGAATCTCAAAGACATTACACTGAAAAAAACAATCATTTTAATAACTTACACACTTTTTGTTCTCATTTTTATGACATTAAAAAAAAATATATATATATATATATATAAATTGTGATCAGATTAGTGGTGGGTCAGGGAACCACATGGCAACAAAGAACAACAAAAAGCAGCTATTTTGGGTGAAGGGACTGTTCTGTATTGACTGCAGTAATGGTTTCCTAAATGTATATCAAAGTTTACAGAATTATACACAATTGCACATGCACCTAAACATAAACAAAAATAATTAAATTTCATTATATGCACTTTAAACAACAGAGATGGTAATAAAATCTAGGGTCTTTTAATGTTAAAGCAAATCATTATACTTCTCAATGGAGCTAGAGGGCACCATTATGTTATGTTGTTTAAGTTTATTGTAAAAGTATGAGGGTGTTAATCATTATTTTTTTTTATCTTGTTAAACTTTTTGATTTAATATACCCTCCCCATAGAAAAGAAATCCCACCAACACATAAAAAGAGATCCTTTTCCTTTGGGAGCGTTGAAAGTGGAAGGGTGCAGTGAAAAATGAATCATCAAGCTTCTGGCTTATAGAGGAAAAGGACTTTGAAGATATAATTTGAAGGTTCTTTGAACTCTTCCCTTCCTTAAACATCAGAGCATTAAACTCAGTTAATGCTTGGTGGCTTTTTAATTATGAAATGATATTTGGACCTGATATGTTTTTATATTAATTAAAAATAATTCAAATTTGAACTGTAAGTATTTTACACTTAATGATGGTGTTTATAGCTATGTTCACTTATTAGATACTTTAGGGAATCAATTGATTTTTAAGTAGCATTCAGTATTTTGATTCTTAAGAAATAGAATCTATTTCACTCTCTGTGTGAATAAACCATCCTCTATAATATGAGCACAATTAAACTATATTTGCACAGAATGGATGCAATTTGTATTGCCCATTTGATAACATCATTTACTTTATGTTTAAATGTATTTAAGTAATAAATAAGAATTATGTGTGTCATGTGAAAAATGTTGATTTGAAGTTTGTAAATATTGTGGAACAGCTACATCAGGCTAATTAGCATATTTAATAAACTATATCTTTTATTTTTTATTAACCAAAAACAACCAGTGAAAAGACAAACATTTATAGCTGGGCAAGGTGGTACACATCTGTAATCCCAGCTACTCAGTTATCTGAAGAAAGAGGATCACAAGTGCAAGATCATCATGGGCAATTTAGTGAGATACTGTCTCAAATTAAATGTAAAATGTATAATTCAGTGTTAGAGCACTTGCTTAGTAAGTATGAGGCCCTTTTTTTCAATCTTCCGTACTGTGCAAAAGAAAAGAAAACAAAGGCAAAAAAGGAAAAAGAAAAAAAATCAGGTACAATATTATAATATTTGGCATACATAAAAATTGTATACTTATTTTTACTTTGAAACATTTACTTTTTTAAAAAATATAATTCCAGAAAATATTATTTGATTTCAACATTTCAATTATGCATTCATATTTAAAGTGATAATCTGTATTGAAAACAAGTTGATTTTTCATTGAAATTTTATAATAAAGGACATTAGAAAAGGGCAAAAGACAAATATATTTCTAATGTCATCATGTATAGTCAGACCTATTTGCAAATTTTTGCCCATGGATTCAACCAATCCAATAGAAAATATTAATAAAATACATTGTATTTAACATAGGCAGATTTTTTTTTGCTACTATTCTCTAAACAATACAAAATTTCCATGAAATTTACATTGCATTAAGTATCATAAATAATTAGATTATACAGGAGGATTGTATAAGTTATATAGCAATGATTTAGAAAGAGAAATCATTATCATAATATATAGTCTATTTTTGTCTCTGTAAAATAATAATAAAGCTTTGTCCCAAAGTATTTAGAGACAAATCAAATTTTCGAATTGGGGAACCCAATCTTCCATTGGCAACAGCAAAATTTTAACTCATGGTTAAACATTTCCATAATTAATATTCCAAAGCTTTTCTAATTGTATTATAAATATTACAAGAATTGTATCTATTGAGGAAAATCTACTTATAGCCTTGAAAAATATAACATTTCATAATAATAATATTTTTGTTAAAATTTATTTTTTGCAGTGCCAAGCATTTTCTTTTTTTTTTAAATTCTAATTTGTTATAAATGACAGAAGAATGTATTATAATTCATATGACTCATATAGAGCACAATTTTTTACATCTCTGGTTGTATACAAAGTATATTCACATCATTCATGTCTTAATACATATACTTAGGGTAATAAGGTCCATCTCATTCTACCCTCATTTCTACCCCTATACTTTCTTCCTTGCTTTCCCACCCCTTTGGTCTATTTAGAGTTTGTCTAATCTTCCCATGCTCCACCTCCTAATACCACTATGAATCAGCCACCTTAAATCAGAGAAAACATTCAGCATTTTTTGAGGGGTATTGGCTAACTTCACTTAGCATGATATTCTCCAACACCATCATTTACCTGAAAATGCCATGATTTTATTCTCTTTTAATGCTGAGTAATATTCCACTGTGTATATACACCACATTTTCTTTATCCACTCATCTATTGAATGACATTTAGGTTAGATTTGTTCCACAATTTAGTTATTGTGAATTGTGCTGCTATCAACATTGATGTGGCTGTGTCCCCGTAATATGCTGATTTTAAGTCCTTTGGGTATAGAACAAGGAGTGAGATAGCTGGATAAAAAGGTGGTTCCATTCCCAGTTTTCCAAGGAATCTCCATACTACTTTCCAGATCAGCTGCACCAATTTGCAGTCCCAACAGCAGTGTATGAGTGTTCCTTTTCCCCCATATCCTTGCCAACACTTATTGTTGTTTGTATTCTTAATAGCTGCCATTCTGACTGCAATGAGATGAAATCTTAGAATAGCTTTTATTTGCATTCCTCTAATTACTATAAATGTTGAACATTTTTTCATGTTTGTTGATTGATTGTATATCCTCTTCTGAGAAGTGTCTCTTCAGTTCCTTGGCACATTTGTTGATTGGGCTATTTGTTTTTTGGTGTTTAGAACATTTCGAGTTCTTTATATACCCTAGAGATTAGTGCTCTATCTGATGTGCAAGTGGTAAAAATTTGGATTCAAGATATGGGCTCTCTATTCACCTCATTGATAGTTTCTTTTGCTGAGAAGAAGCATTACAATTTGAATCCACCTCATTTATTGATTCTTGATGTTAATTCTTGCACCATAGGAGTCTTATTAAGGAAGTAGGGGCCTAATCCAACATTAAGGATATTTGATCCTACTTTTTCTTCTATTAGGTGCAGTGTCTCTGGTTTAATTCCTAGGTCCTTGATCCACTCCTAGTTGAGTTTTGTGCATGTTGAGAGATAGGGGTTTAATTTCATTTTGTTGCATATAAATTTCCAGTTTTCCCAGCACCATTTGTTGAAGAGGCTCTCTTTTCTCCAATGCATGTTCTTGGCACCTTTGTCTAATATAAGATAATTGTAGTTTTGTGGGTTAGTCTCTATGTCCTCTATTCTGTACCATTGGTCTACCAGTCTATTTTGGTGCCAATACCATACTGTTTTTGTTACTATTGCTCTGTAATATAGTTTAAGGTCTGTATAGTGATACCACCTGATTCACTCTTCTAGCTAAGGATTGCTTTAGCTACTCTGGGTCTTTTATTTTTACAGATCAATTTCATGACTTCTTTTTCTATTTCTATGAGGAATGTCATTGGGATTTTCATTGGAATTGCATTAAATCTGTATAATGCTTTTGGTAGTATGATCATTTTGACTATATTAATTCTGCCTATCCAAGAACAAGGTAGATCTTTCCATCTTCTAAGTTCTTCTTTAATTTCTTTCTTTAGCATTCTGTAGTTTTCTTTGTGAAGTTCTTTCATCTCTTTTGTTATGTTGATTCCCAAGTATTTTATTTTATTTGAGGCTATTATAAAGGGGGTAATTTTTCTCAATTTCCACTCAGAGGAGTTGCCACTGATATACAGAAATGTCTTTGATTTATGAGTGTCTTTTTTATATCCTGCTACTTTGTTGAATTCAATTACTAATTCTAAAAGTTTTCTGGTGGAATTTTTTGGGTCTTCTAAGTACAGAATCATATCACCAGCAAAGAATGATAATTTGAGTTCTTCTTTTCCTACGTGTATCCCTTTAATTTCTTTCATCTTTATAATTGTTCTGGCCAGTGTTTCAAAAAGTATGTTAAATAGAAGTGGTGAAATAGGGCATCCCTGTCTTATTCCCATTTTTAGAGGGGATGCTTTCAACTTTTCTCCATTTAGAATAATTTTGGCCTGGGGCTTAGCATAGATAGCTTAAGCAATGTTGAAATATGCTACTGTTATCCCTAGTTTTTCTAATGTTTTGAATATGAAGAGGTGCTGTATTTTGTGGAATGCTTTTTCTGCACCTATTGAGATGTTCCTATGATTTATATCTTTAATTCTATTCATGTAATGAATTACATTTATTGGTTTCCATATGTTGATCCAACTTTGCATCCTTGGGATGAATACCACTTGATTTTGGTGCACTGTCTTTTTGATATATTTTTGTATTCAATTTGCCAGAATTTTATTGAGATTTTTTGCATCTATGTTCATTAGAGATACTGGTCTGAAGTTTTTTTTTCTTTTATATGTCTTTGCCTGATTTAGAAATCAGGGTGATATTTGCCTCATATAATGAGTTTGGAAGTGCTCCCTCTATTTCTATTTCCTGAAATAAATTGAAGAGTATTGATATTAATTCTTCTTTAAAGGTCTTGTAGAAGAACTTGGCTGTGTGGTCCTGGGCTCTTCTTGGTTGGTAGGCTTCTGATGGCATCTTCTATTTTATACATGAAATTGATCTGTTGAAATTGTGCATATCCTCCTGATTCAATATGGGAAACTAATATGCCTCTAGAAATTGTCCATGCCTTCAATATTCTCTATGTTATTGGAGTACAAGTTTTCAAAATAATTTGTAATCATCTTCTGTATTTCTGTAGTGTTTACTGTGATATTTCTTCTTTCATCTTGTATTTTAGTGATTTGAGTTTTCTCTCTCCTTCTCTTTGTTAGCATGGCTAAGAGTTTGTCAGTTTAATTTTTTTTTTCAAAGAACAAACTTTTTGTTTTGTCAATTTTTTTAATTGTTTCTATTGTTTCAATTTTATTAATTTCAGCTCTGATTTTAATTATTTCCTGTCTTCTGCTTTTAGTGTTGATTTGTTTTTCTTTTTATAGGGCTTTGAGATGTAATGCCAGGTCATTTATTTGTGGACTTTTTTCTTGTTTTAAGGGATGAACTCCATGCAATGAACTTTCCTCTTAGTATGGCCTTCATAGGGTTTCAAAAATTTTGATATGTTGTATTGGTGTTCTCATTACCTGTAAGAATTTTTAAATCTCCTCCTTGATGTCTTTTTCCCCCAAATTGTTAATTCAGTAGCATATTCTTTAGTCTCCAGGTGTTGGAATATTTTTTATTTTTTATTTTGTCATTGATTTCTAATTTCATTTCATTATGATCTGGATAGTATCTCAGGATAGTATCTCTATCTTTTGTATTTGCTAAGAGTTTCTTTGAGGTATAATATATGGTTTATTTTAGAGAAGGATTTAGGTGCAGCTGAGAAGAAAGTGTATTTGCTCGTTGAAGGATGAAATATTCTACATATGTCAGTTAAGACTAAGTTATTGATTGCATTATTGAGTTCCACAGTTTCTTTGTTTAGCTTTTGTTTGGATGATCACTGGTGATGAAAGAGGTGTGTTAAAGTCACCCAAAATTATTGTGACTCTTGAACTTGAGCAGAATTTGTTTGATGAACATATATGCTCCATTGTTTGGAGCATGTATGTTTATAATTGTTATGTCTTGTTGTTGTATGGTTTTCTTGAGCAGTATGGAATGACTTTATTTATCCCTTTTGATTAGCTTGAAATCTAATTTATTTGATCTGAAGATGAAAAATCCTGCTTGCTTCTACAGTGCTGGATGTGGATGATGTGTTCAGAGAGATCTCTGTGGCATGCAGTTTACGGTTTTGGCTGTCTTCAGAGTCTATGTGAAGTCCCCAGGAGTAGTCAGGCTTCCACAGATAGGGGACTATCTCTGTTGTGGCAGAGTCCCAAGATGGAGGCCATCAGGGAAGACCTATGTTTGTAGATGGAGATCCACATTGGAGTGGTGGCCAGAGTTCCTGCACATGGATAGCTGCTGGATATCCTGCATGGGAGCAGCATCCAGGATTTCTACTCAGATGGGAGGCTGAAAGTTCTGTGTGGGTGCTGGTGCCAATGGTCCTTACTTGTCAAGATATTTATGAATTCATATCCATTTTTTTCTTAATGCTTCTTTCATCTCTGTGTTCCTATTTCCACAGCCATTTCTAAGTCAGAGCCCTGCTTTACCTAATAAATTTTCCCTCCACATTCTCACTCCCACCTTTTCTCTTCCTCATTTGAAACTTAATGAACCCTAATTATACTTTTGATAACATATATTTGTGACAGGACAAATATTTTTTAAAATATCTAGAATACCCAAGAGAACCATTTACAAAACTTCTGTGATTAAGAAGGGAGTTTGGTAAATGAGATGAATTTAAAAACAATACCAATTAATGACTTCCCTGTGCAAAAACAATAAATTCTAAAATTTAATATAATTTCAGTTTACTCTTTATGCCTAGAATGGCCAAATATAGCAAAGTTTAGTTTTAAAACACTGGAGGGAAGTTGACAGCAGTTTTTCCTACTACGTATACACTCCTTCTACAAAAGGCAGTAGTAAATCTCCCCAAAGGGTGGTGGACACTGCCACTTGGCCAATGCAGTTCTCTCCCTGATGGATCTAATAGCAACCTCCCCGAGGGCCGTTAACCGTTCCTGGAGGCCTCCTCAGGTGTTCGCTCACCTTCCAGGACGGTTGAGGATTTCGTTGACCATTATGGGAAGAGGTGCAGTCTCATACCCAGAGCTTAAGCTCTCACTTGCTCTCTGGGGCCCTCCACACCCCTGCATCCTCCGCTTCTGTCTCCATTCACCTCCCCACTGGCCACCGCCATGGGAAGATGCCATGTCCTCAGCAGGGACTTTTCCTGGGCTGGACAGGATTGGGCCCGAGACCTGGCAGCCCCACAAGGGTTCTGGGCTCCTTTAGGTCACCCCCGCTGGGGTCCTTCACAGCCTGGGGACAGTGTACAGCCTCAGCGGAGACGTCAGGCTTCTGGACCCTCAGCTCCCCCACCAGTCTGGTGCCAGGGAGACCCAGAGCGCCCGGGATGCAAGCCAAGCTCGGGTTCTCACCATGCTCTCCCCTGGACCTCGTAAGAATATATTAAATATGTATGACTGTTTACTTGAATACCTTTTAATAACATGGTCATTAATATTGGTTTATTCATACATCTACATACAGACACTCATAAGCTGGCAAGACTGCACAGAGAGATCCACTACATGATTATTTTTATGTAAAATATGCAAAAGGACTAGAAATAAAATGAAAATTATAATGCGAAATTAAAACTATACATAAAACATAGCCCAAAATGCTGTTACCATCGTCTTTAAAATGAACTTCCTAAAATTATATAAAATAATGCAATAACGTTTTTAACAATTGTAAACTACTTCACTTATATTCATTGTCTCCTCACAAACTTGTGATTCTAACTAATAAGCCCTTTTCTTGCATTCCATTCACCAACCTACTATCCAAACTATGTACCAAATGCTCTATAGTAAATTTGATAAATATTACTGATCTTGAGTTTATTAAGAAAATCCCACAGGTCAAACATATCCTTTATAACTTGACTGGTCTAAAACACCTATGCTTCTCTGCATTTTAATGACTTCTTTCTATACTACAGGGGCTCCATACTTTTTCTTTCTTTCTTTTTCTTTTTTTTTTTTTTTTGTTGTTGTTGTTGTCTTAGTTTAATGTGTTTATTAAGCTTGAAGTAATTTCATCCTCCTGAAATGACCTTCTCTAATATATATTCTTCCACTTTTTCAAGAAAGTTTTAACATATAACAGGACTTAACACTTAACATCTAATCTGTTTGTTTCTAATGCTGGATATAAAATCCAATAATGTTCATTCTATATAAATAGACTTGGTCTTCACAGATGGTAAATTTCCAAATTGATTGAAAACTCTAGGGTGGCAGACACAAAGACTGACTTCATTTATACTCACCACTTTACTCTGACAAAGTGAAATCTCACTAAATGTTGTGACTGTAATATTTTGTGAGGAAACCTAATAATCTAACAGCTAATGCATAACTTGAGTTGAAGCTTATCTGTGCTGTCATATCATCTTGCAAGTCTGTGAAGCCCTTTATGCTTGTTACCTCGTTTTCTGTGGGTGATTTTGCTACAACTTGTAATCCCATTGATTTCCAGAGTTTTTTTGTCTGGCTAGATAGATATCCTTATCCCAGAGGCCATAGAAGAGTGAAATGTTCATTTTCAGGTCCCATGTAAAAGTAGATAAGTTTGCTTTGTAGAATCTGCAAGAAAGCTCTCAAATTCTGTATTACAACCTTATTTTCATGGTTTTGACTTGTTTCAGAAATATTTATCGTATTTCCTAGACATATTTCTATCATCTGTTGCTCTATGAATTCCTAAAATGTCTAGAATTTTGACGTTTATAATTGTTTTGTTTATTTTTTTGGTATAACATTTTTTAGTAATTATAAAGAAAACAGTAATTACATGAAATTGACCAGGCTCACCTGGAGACTTGAACTTTATTCCTACAGGTGACTACCTACAAGAAGTAGACATCCTAAAAAATACAATCTAGAGCTCATACAATTTTCAAAATGTTTATGCAACTTTTTAACATCTCTTTCTGTTTGAATTACATCAAACATTTGGAATTTACTGTTGTAGTCGTTGTATATGCTTATCATGATAGGTTTTTTTAAAAAAGTCATCCACACTTGAAATGTATTTAGTCTTTTTGTTTGGAGCAAAAGGCCAGAATTAATTATTAGCATGATCTAAGTATCTGTTTCAAATTAAACATTAGTCTTTAGATTGAAAAATAATGTCTTGATAATTAAGCAAATTGTAGCAGGAGACCCCTATCAGCAGCACCACCCCACCCCCCCACTTTGAGAAATCAGCAAGATAACTGTATATTAAGAGCTGCTTTCTACGTTAAATCTGGAAGGTATTACAAAAGAAAATCATTCATTTCCACTGCAAACCATGGAGTGGATTTGTAGAAGGGCATCTATATTTCGTAGGGAATGTGGCTAGATAAAGAAGTAGGATCATCTGCTCTAGATGACAACATAGAAATGCTGGCCACATCTTGAGTTCAGATTTTGTTTTCAGATGAATATAAAAGCACCTAAGTATCAGAAAAAATGTTCTTCCCATGTGATAAGGATCCTCACATGGTTTAGCAGATGCAACTGGCCCACGACTGTCCCAGAGACAAAAAGACCATAAGGCCAAGGCAGCCTTACTCTTCCAAGAGAAGCTTACTACTAACCTGAAATATTAATGATAGGTAGCAGTGTATGGAGGGTATGAGTATTTTGAAGATCATAGAGAAGTTTGAAGAGAACAAGAACAAATCCTATAACTCAGTGCTTTGTTTATTTAACTTTTAATTTGGGAAAATTTTAGATCTACAAAAATTTTTTCAGTTCAGTTCAATGGACACTTTTATACCTCTCACCTAGATTAACTTGTTTATAATTGTCCACATTTGACCTCTCTTTCTCTTATACATATACTTATTCCAATTATGTGGGTTTACATGTACATAAAATATATATTCAGGAAACACATTTACATATGTACATATATGTTTATAATATTCCTTTCCAACAGAATGATTCTGAAGTATGTTCAAACATTGTGAGTTTATCATCCAGATACTAAATCTCTCCATAGTTTATATTATCTCCTAAGAACAATATATAAAGAATCCCTGAATACCTTTCTCTAGGATTTCCCAGTTGTTAGCATTTTGCCAATATGCTTTGTAATTAACTGTCTATATAATTCTTTTTCTTAATCAGTTGAGAAAAAGTTAGAAAAATGATGTAACTTTACTTTCTAAAATTAAGTGCATTGGTCTGGCCTGATCTCTTGAGATGATTGTAGTTTTGTAAATTTTTTGTTATTAATGGGTGTAACTAATGAACAGTTTACTATGATTGCTTGATACATATATAAATGCAATGGATATATTTTAACAATCACCATTAGTCTATGAAAATTTTAGATTTGGAAACATTGTTCTGGCTTTCAATGTGAAGATAAAGGTGTGGAGTATAAGAATTTGGAAAGTGAGTAAAATTTGTAATGTTTTATAATCAGAACACATGGAGATATATAAAAGAAGATAATTTAAGTAAAAGAAAAAATATCATTCAGTATTTGGCTAGTAAGAAATTAAGGATTAATGAGATGATGAGTTATCACAAAATATTTTGATGTGAGATTCTGATTATTAATCTATCAGGAATGTCAGATAATGGATATTACCTGTTTCAATTCCATCTGTGTACACTAAATGAATGAGCAATATTAGCTACTTTAAAAAAAATTATGGTATGCTCCTCTTATACTTCTATGCCAAAGAAATAGTTTAAAATACTATATGATTTTTAGAGTAACAATGTCATTATTACTAATAATTTGTAGATGAAGGATGGTTGCTCACAAATTTTGCTTTTAAATATGCATTTGGCTAAATAATACATGGTGAAGCAATGATTCAAAGTTATGTATAAGTACAATTTTATTTTTAAAGGTAATCTAAGATACTAGTGAATAAGTAAAAACTTAAATCCAGGAAAACTGTATATAATTTTCATTGTAGGAATCTCTTCATCTAAATTGGAAAATGTGTTTTGAGAGGTAAATCACAGCATCTCAACATTTAGTGACCATCTATAGTATTCTTTTCACCCAATCAAGACATGTCAGAATGACTTTCACCACAGGAAATGGATTAGTTGATTAGATCGAGCCAGGTCCAGGCAATTCCTGTTTTACAATAAAAGTAAACACTGTGATTTTCTTAACTTAAGTGGATATTGACTTCTACTATAGTGAAGATCAAGATTTATTATCTCAAATGATAGTCAACAGACTGTCTGACAACTATTGACTTGGGAGAAATCACAGCAGGTCACTGAACCACCAGTGAACCTGAAGAGAGATCTCTACATGCAGCACAGCAGGATAAGGCCAATCTTACATCAAGGAGATAGGCCCTGTTAGAGACAGGGGCCATTAAAATGTGTCTTTCCATTTATTTGGTTTGTAGTGTGCCTCTATTATTTCAGTACTTTTACAACTAAGAGCAGTTAATTGTAGAATTAGAACCATAGGCAAAAATATGTATGATGATATGTGATTCTTAATTCCTTAGTAACAATAATTCTTAATGAGTCATTAAAAATGACCTTGTATAATACTGTATAATACTTCAGCTTAAACTCAAAGACATTCTATGTCTCTATTTTTGGTGTTCAATTGCCAATAAATAGCACATCATTTTATAAATAAATGATCAGATGAAAGTCTATTAAAAAATCTGAATAATTATTTTTAAAAAATTGTATGTTAAAATGATAGCTAGTAACTTACCTAAATTATTATCCAAAATGCTTCTGGAAATTAAATAAAAGGTGCACCTTTTGTGTTGCTCTGACCAAAATACCCAGCAAAATCAACTTAGAGGAGGAAAAGTCTATTTAGGGCTCAGGGTTTGTGAAGTCTGAGTCCACAAACTGTCAATTCCATTGCTCTGGGCCTAAGTTAAGCCAGCACATCACAGGTAGAGGGCATAGCAGAGAAAAGCTTCTCGGATCCTGCCAGGGTCAGGAAGCAGAGGAAGAGAGGAGACAGTGGAAAGAATCACAGGCACCCAGTTACCAATCAGTCCTTTGAAACTTGACTGATTAGGTCACAGCTCTCATAATCTTCTTTTCTCTGAATATCCTGCATTACAACAGAGTTTGGGGAACACAGCTAATACTGAAACCATAACAATACTCTGTTGTCTGGCATCCTATACAAACAAAAAATAAAACCAGTGGAGCAAGATTGCAACCTTATCTTCAGTTTGGATTAGATGGAAATGGGCATTATGCTGCTGAAAAAAGGCAAAAAAAGATTAATTCTAAAATACAAGGTAATAACTCATAGCGTATATAGGAAAATACTTAAATAAATGAGTAAAAATTGAGGCAATGTGGGGCTGAGGCTGTTGCTCAGTAGCAGAGTGCTTGTCTAGCATGTGTGAGACACTGGGTTTGATTCTTAGCACCACATAAAAATACATAAAGGCATTCTGTCCATCTGCAACTACAAACAAATTAAAAAATTGAGGCAATGTACCACAAGATGAGTAGGATTGGCATTAAGTTGACTGTCAAGATTACCAAAAAACTGGTGTATTATTTGATTGAATACTTATGTTCTACTATGAGGGGGATTTGCAGTTGTAAAAGAGGTGATGAAGTTGTCACTAGTTAACTTTAAGAATGGGAGAGTATTCACAATGGGCTTTATCTGTCAAGTTCAGCTCTAAAGGTATTGAGCTCTTCTAGGTCAGGAAAAGTGTGATTCATGAAAGGGGAATTCACCATTTCAAATTTTACTGCTAAGACTTCAGTCCACAAATCACAGTATTTTTATTATGATTAATGACAAATCAGGTTATTTTAAAAATCTCTCAGTAATTGGCCATTGTATATTTGTTATTTCTTTTACAGACAGACAGTAAAGTGTGCAGTTTTGTTGTCTCCTATTTACCAGTAATAAGTCCATGTCACACTTTACAAAAGTAAATAATTGAGAGGACTGACCAATAAATTTAAAGAGCATCAATAAATAAAAAATGATTTGCTGAATATGAAATCGGAACCAAATGTAAATGGAGTAATATGAGAATTAGTTGATAATAGGCATGTTGACACTGCTGCTAAATACAGGTGAGATGAGCAGCTGAGGGAGCTCAATGTAGACCAGAATTCACACAGGTGGGGCTCTGGGGTAACAAACATAATGAAAATGTCCCAGGATACTGCTATAGGCAAAAAAGCTCATACTAAGCTCATACTAAAAAACAAAACAAAACAAAACAAAAAAAAACCTTTTCATGGTTTGTTATGACATTAATAGTGCAAAGGACAAAATGTTGAAAGCAGGTATAAACTTAGGAATATGACAATCATCAAGAGAGAAAAGATGCTCACTGTTGCAATGCATATAAGAAGAAGAGGGGGAAGGCATTCTCAAACTACTTTTGATAAGGTTTAAATACAGAATAAAATATTTATTTCCTAATATTTCTCATGTTTAAATGACATAATATAAACCCTGCCTGGTAGTTACTCTATTAACTCAATGTACATTTGAAAAAAACAAGACATAGAATGATTAAGTGAATTTTCTCGAGGTTATAAAAATAGTAAAATATAGAACTGAATGTTCAAACGTAGAATTTGGTGTGATTTTTGATTTGGATAAACATAGAATTTTAGCTTTATTATTATTATAACATTGTGAAGGATAAAACTGAATCATGGCTAAAGATACTTTCAGATACTTTCAATCTTATCTCAAGAGGAATATGCAATGCAGAGGGAGACCTATATAAGGCTGATTTTTGGAATATGCAAGAGGTAAATTAACAAGATTTGGGGACTGAAAATTTAAGGAGTTTGAGGAGAGAGAATAAAGTTCATGTTTCTGACTTAGATGACTCATTCCACTAATTGCTTGTGAAGTGGTAAGGTTGAAGAATAAGTGTTTGATTATGCAGGTCTGATTACGGATGTCAGGGATTATTTATAAAGCAATGGGCTGTTTGTTCTGAAAAATAAATAAATAAATAAAATGGGGAATCTATAAAACAATATAATTAGAGTGGATCAGATCGCCCAATGTAATTTTTTAGAGAAAAAAGAACAATAAACCTTCAATAGAATATTGAGGAATGCAATATTTCATAGATAGAAGTGTAGATGAAAGTCATTATGGAGACTGAAAATGTAGTATAAAAACAGACACAGGAGAGTTTTAATAGAACATCATCATGGACAAAAGAGGAAAATGTTTCCAGAAGCAATATGCTTAAGCAATGTCATATAATGCAGAATGTATGTATGTGGTATGATGCAGAAATATATAGCACAGTAAGATGAAGGCCAGTGTTGATGGACACTGAAGGACAGGCAGATTGAAGGACAATAAAGGCATGAATGAAAAAGTGAGAAAGACAAATATAAAAAGGTATGAACGTTTGGGGAGAAGTAGATGCATACTTAGTCAAAAGAGAATGTTTATGAAGGAGGAGACCTAACCTATTTAAAGTGGAGGCAAAGGACCAACAGGAAAGGGGATCAGAAAAAGCAGTGAGGTAGGGAATGAGATCCATGCAGAGGCACTGCATTTGTTTAGAACAAAGAACTTCCTCTTCTCTGACACCAAAAGAGATTAAAATAAGGGGATACACACACACACACACACACACACACACACATTTGAGAGAAGGCAATTAGGATGTGGAATTGTTCATACTTGATAGCCTGATGTTTATATGAAGTTAACTCCCCCTCAACCTCACAGGAAATAAGGGCTGGCATGATAGATGGAACACTGACTAATTTATTTTTGGAACTGTGACTTAGAATTTTACTAGGAATCATAAGAAGTTGTAAAGTGACATTGAGGACCAACCTAAGATGATAAACCAGAAATGTCAGAAAAATTTGTTGTTATGAATAAAATTAAAATCTCATTTATATATATATATATATTTATACTATATATATATATATATATATATATATATATATATATATAGTATAAATGTTCATCCATGGACCTATTCAAAATAAAGCAAAAATAATTAGTGTGCAAAATATTTTTCTTAAACAGAACATTTGGAAAAAAATAATGCTTATTAAAATTGTCTCTTGAAATCATATATTTTTTGAAAGTGCTATAACAGTTGAAGGGCTCTTGAATGTAGAAACAAGTTTCTTCTTATATAACATCAGTACTATCTAAACTAGACAAAATGGAAATAGTTTGTTTATTCTATACTAATCCTGTTTTTTTCCTTATTGTGCTTGCCAGTAGTTAGGACAATGTTGTTATTTAAATCATCATTTCCTGTGCATTTAGGAGAGAAGTATTTTTAGGAATTTGAAGAGAAAAAGCTATGAACTGATTTAAACAGTGGGAACTGAAGATGAGTGTTACATCTCCCTCCTTCCTAACACATCCTTTATGGTTAAAGAGATTTTAATTGAAGTCTGACTGAATTCAAAATTCTGAGCATGATCTGGTAAATACGTCAAAATCAAAAATCAGGACAAATGGGTAATAACAACAAAGAACAAGAAGGTGCCTAGCATCACTGAATTTCAATCTTAGTATGTGATTCTTATAAATGAATGTTGGAAGAGAGTAAAAATTAGGTCCTATAGTTCTCAAGGGCCACAACAGACTAAAGGGCTAGAAGAAGCAAGAACTGAGCGACTCTCCTGTGCTAACTAAAATGTGGGGAAGAAGAATGTAAAATAACAGGAGGAAGTAGGTGCAATGCTTTTCAGAAAGAGAGTATGGTCCCCACATATTATACATCATAAAAATAAAGAGTGAGCATAACTACAACCCACAAGTACACATAGGAGGGAAAATTGCTATATGGATTAGTTAAGGTCAGGTTTTAAAATTTTCCAAAATTGAGGCTGGGTGTATAGCACAGAGGTAGAGCCTTGCCTAGCATATATAAGACCCTGGGTTAGATTCATAACACTACTCATGCAAAAGTGTCCCCAAAATTCTTGAAGTGGGTACTGAAGAGTTTTTAGAAGTAGTGATATTTTCACATGAATGTTAGAGTATGTAGTAACTGCACTGAGGAGAATGAAATTGATGTAATTAGACTATCTGATGTGGATTAAGGATCCAGTTTTTAGCAGGAATGTTTTCAATTTTTCTCCATTTAGAATGATGCTGGCCTTGGTTTTAGCATATATAGCTTTCACAATGTTGAAGTATATTCCTGTAATCTCTAGTTTTTTTCATGTTTTGAACATGAAGGTATGCTGTATTTTGTCAAATGCTTTTTCAGCAACTATTGAGATGATCAGATGATTCTTGTTTTTCAGTATATTAATATGATGAGTTACGTTTATTGACTTCCATATATTGAACCAACCCTGCATCCCTGAGATGAATCCCAATTGATCATGGTGCACTATCTTTTCAATATGTTTTTGTTTGGGATTTGCCATAATTTTATCGAGAATATTTGCATCTATGTTCATTAGGGATATTGGTCTGAAGTTTTCTTTCCTTGATGTGTCTTTATCTGGTTTTGGTACCAGGATGATATTAGCCTCATAGAATGAGTTCAGAAGGGTTCTCTCCTTTTCTGTTTTATGGAATACTTTGAGGAGTATTGGTGTTAATTATTCTTTGAAAGTCTTATATAACGTGACTGAGAATCCATCTGGTCCTGGCCTTTTCTTGGTTGGTAGGCTTTTGATGGCGCTTTCTATTTCATTACTTGAAACTGATCTGTTTAAATCATGTATGACCTCATAATTCAGTTTTGGGTAGGTCAGATGTCTCTAGAAATTTCTCGATGTCTTCGATATTTTCTATTTTATTAGAGTATAAATATTCAATAGTTTCTAATTATTTTCTGCATTTCAGCTGTATCCTTTGTGATATTTCCTTCTGCATCTTGTATTTTAGTAATTTTATTTTTCTCTTTTTCTCTTTGTTAGCATGGCCAGGAGTTATATATTTCATTTATTTTTTTCAAAGAAACAAAATTTTGTTTTGTCAATTTTTTCAGTAGTTTCTTGTGTTTAAATTTCATTGTTTTTTGACATATTACTTTTTTTCTTAGGTTAAATTTGATATTTTTTATTCCTGAAAATTATCAATAGATTTTAAAACATTAAATATTATTTCATAGCCAAATTATTTTTCTATTCATTTATTCATATAAATACATAGTTATTTTTGAATATCCAAAAATATATGCATAATAGAACAAACAAAATATACAAAATGTTTGTTAACTCTTATCAATCTGTTCTATTTCCCTGTCTAGGGCCATCTCTATGAAATGTGGAGTCTCAGGGAAAATTATTTTCATTAAATGTATTTTAAAATATTTCAAAATTCTTAGTCCCATAAGATGTGATAGTTATTTCTTTATAAGGATTTAGAATTCAAAGTAAAATTACAATACTTATGTATTTGATTATTGTCCAATCAGTGCATATTAAGATCCTTTCTCAATATCATCTATGTTAGTCAGCTCTTCATTACTGTGACATAATACTTCAGAAAGACAACCGAAAGGAAGAAAAACTTATTTTGACTCACAGTTTCAGGAATTTCAATCCATGATCAGTTCCTTTGTTTCTGGGTCTGTAGTGAGCCAAAATATCATGGCAGAAGGATATGGTGGAGCAAAACATATTGCAGCCATGAAGCAGAGGGTAAGAGGAAAAGAGGGAGAGAAAAAGGGAAAGGGAAAAAAATATATAGTCCTCAAAGACCCACCCCTTTGAACTAGATTTCACTTTCTACAATTTCCACCATCTCTCAATAATCCATTCAGCTATGAAGTGATCAAAAGATTAATCCACAGAGAGTCCAGAACTGTCATGATCCAATCACTGCACACACCCATCTTGAACAGTGCTGTACTGAGGACCAATCTTTCAACACATGACTTTTGGGGAAATGTTCCAACCAAACCATAGCTACATCTCTTCCTCTTTAGATCCAGGAATTTTAGTGTTTTCTCTTGGAAATGGCTATTCTTGAATAATTTGTAACTGATACCTGAGGAAAATTGTAGCAATGCCATTTCATACAATCCATTGCTTTTTGGAATATTTTTCTATTAAAACAATACAGAACTTCTTACATCTCCATATTGTTTACTCATAACTCTTGCATAATAAATCATGACACCTGAGAGTGAGTACTGGTATTTACTCTATCATTGTTTGTTGCTGTACTTTCTTGATGATGACCATAAATGCTGAGTTTGCTCACTGTAGTCAAGAAAATTACAGGAAAACTAGTTTACTCACTAGCCATGCTGAATTCACCATTGAGGAATTTATAGAGCAAATGTTAATCAAAGTATATTCAACTCTATTCCTCTTGAGCCTTTCAAGAGATGGTGTGCGATCACTTTCCATGGACTAAGTTCCTGTCTACTCAGAGCACCAACGGATCAAAAGGCAGGGACCTGTGAATGGGGTTAGCAGAGTGGTGCTCTTTGTTGACAAGGATTATCCATCCTTCCTTTGGTACAGTTTAGGAAGAAACTAGGTGAGTAAATTATCACCACACGAAGACACAGAAAGATATGATGGGGAAGAGTTTATGACCCTTACAGTCATCTCTGCCATCTTAGATTTCAATCCAGGCAGCCAACTCAGCACACTATACCCAATAAGTCCTCATAGAATCATGCCCAAGTTAAGACACATGCCTACCCCGAGCCAGTCATGTGGTTTTCTATTTTGCTACTGTGTCTGGTTTATAAAACTTCAGAGAGCCCTCTGAAATTCTTCTTGTTCTAAGTGAACATTCTAATCAAATAAACTCTGCTAAGTTTAGTTTGTCTACAGGTTTTCTTGTAAAATACTCAATCATATATGTTTAATATTCTTTCTATATAAATATGAATGGAGAAAAAGCTCTCGTTGTCAGTAGCTGAATGGTTTTCAGCATAATTAAGTTCTACAATTTATTATTTTTTAATATTACATTTATGTAAACAAAAGTTCAATATTTTCTCACTATAAACAATGACATATTCAATGTTCTTTAATACATAATATTTTGTTCATCTCTAAAAATATCTAAAATATATACTTATAAAGGAATATATTACTACAAAATTATACTTATTATAAATATGATAAAATATAAATAGCATCTTGTGTGTTCAAAGAATTTATTTTCTTTTAAAACGAAAGAATATCTACTTCTACATGGTAACATGTAGCATATCATCAATTTTTTGATCTTCTTAAAAAATAAATAGCTCTAAAGAATAAAAACAATAATAAATGTTGGTGAGGATGTGGGGAAAAAGGCACACTCATACATTGCTGGTGGGATTGCAAATTGTTGCAGCCAATCTGGAAAGCAGTATGGAGATTCCCTGGAAAACTGGGAATGGAACCACCATTTGACCTAGCTACCCACTCCTTGGTCTATACCCAAAGGACTTAAAAACAGCATACAATAGGGACACAGCAACATCAATGTTTATAGTAGCAGCACAATTCACAATAGCTACACTGATTTGAATTTGTATAATTATAAATTATGTTCTGTATCTTTCTAACTGCCTAAGTTCACTTGAATATATTTTTCTCTGAGCTATAATTATATATACACATTTTTAAGTAGCTTGTTTTTTTATAATGTCATAATTCTTTATATCTGTTAAATTTTACAAATGATCTTGATAGCTGCAATAAGGTTTTCTTTCTTTTTTTTTTTAGTTGAGAATTGAATTCAGCATAAGTGTTCCACTATTTTTTAAAATGTTTTTTGATGTACATGGACACAATACCTTTAATTAATTAATTAATTAATTGTGATTAAGATCAAACCCAGGGCGTCCAATATATTAGGGAAGCACTCTACCACTGACCTATAACCGAAGCCCAGTGTACTACTATTGAGATATGTTCTTAGTCTTTTTAATTTTTTCTCTTTGAGGTAGGATTAACTTGACCATGCTGGCTTCAATGTGGAGATCTTTCTGACTCTACCTCCCAAATAGTTGGGATTACAAACATACAGCATCACACTGGGCATATTTTCACTGCAATTTCAGCTTTATTAATGTTGAATGAGTTCTGCATCAAATTATTGGTTCTTATGCACCTACTTATAAGTTCTGGCAGAAAGAATTATTCAAACCTAGGAATACATAAACCAATTATATAAAACATACTTTCATGCATATTTATATAGACATATAGATGCATTTTTTGTTGTTGTTTTGGTTTGGTTTGGTTTGGTTTTTGCTTTTATGGTTACAATCTTTAAATTTTAACTTTTCTATTTAAGAAGGTTGGCATAAAGCAGAGGTATTTTTTCAGATTAATATAAAATATCAACCATACTGTAAATCTTAGGAACTTAGAACCTTCAAATTTTCTTCTTTATCCAGAATTAAACATACTTTTAAAATTGTACATCTTAATGTATTCTCAGTTCTTCGTCAATATGTTTTGAGCTAATAATATAAAATATTCTAATAAGTAGCCTCAAAACTGGGACTTAATTAACATAGCTCTGAAGGAATATGTAAGAAAACCTACTTACTTTAATTCTAAGTAAACAAAATGGATATTTAGAATGGAGCAGCTAAGAGTAAATGAATATAATGTAGGTTCACGTGACTTTGAAAGTTTTTACTTCAAGATGAATTTTAATTATAGACTCTAAATGCAATAATATAACACTTTCAAAAATTGGGCATTTAAGGGTGGTGGCAGTAAATTGCACATTTTGATTTTTTTATTACAAATTTGGATTTGAATCAGAGGTTTTATTTGCACAAAATATAAAACATTGGGCTTGTTCTTCGACCTCTTTGAAGCTCACTTTGCATATCTATAAAGTAAAAAATTTAAAAACAATCCTACTTCAAAAGGTAGCTATTTACTACCCATACCTTGTGTGCAGCTTTGCCCACCATGCTATATTTGGGGATATGTTACATTAACCTGAGATGAGGTAGCATAAACAAAATTCAACATGAAAATAAAATGCAAGAGGCTGGGGTTGTGACTCAGAGGTAGAGTGCTCACCTAGCACGTGCAGGGCCCTGGGTTCGAACCTCAGCACCACATAAGAATAAATAAACAAAATAAAGATATTGTGTCCAACTACAACTAAAAAATAAAGAAAACACAAATAAAAAAAAGAAAACACAAATAGGGTAAAATTTGGCCCCTGAAAAGCATATTATGTCTCAAAAGTTTACATTTACTATTTTGATCTTCAATATATGATCAACTTCCTTCTCCTCATATGGATTTCTGTTTCTTCTAAACACTTTTATTCTACCCATCAAAGTGTAGTCTCAAGATTAAATAATTCAGTGTCTTTTTAAAAAAACTTTGTTAAATCTCTTGTGATAGACTACTGACCTATCATGTACGAAAACTTATTTATCTGATTACAGAATGTAACTAAAGAACAAAACCATGTATTTTCTTGACTACTTATCCATTTATGTCCTTGAATATTTAGCATAAAACAATAAATACTTTTCATATTCTTCCAGGCAAACATTAATAGACAGTAGAGCTTTTTATACTGCTTTGGGTTGTAATGAATGAAACAGAATGCAGCTAATAAATTGCAGTATCACTGCAATAGTAGAAAATGCACAGCCTTGCAGTAATATAAGTAAAATCTTGGGAGATTACAGAGGCACTAGATGTGGAAACACTGTCTATTGTTAGAATGAAGGTCTCCTCAGAATCATCCTAAAATGGAACAAAGACGACAGAAAGCAGAAAAAAGGAAAATAAATCCCAGACAGAAGAACAATATAAGTAAAGGGAAAAAAAAAAGAAATTTTGAATGTTGTCAATTCTCACTACATAAAATTGAAGCTTAAGAAATATCTACTTTAATTTTAGAAGTAAAATTTCAGCATATTTGAATATGTGTATATCTGCAATAGATGTGGTGAATAGGAAGACAAAATTTTTGTTACAATTTGAGTGATACAAAATGATTTGTATGTAGTTGGCTGCAGTGAGATGAAGAGGGAGAAACAGTTTTTAGTTTTTCTGGAGTAACATTGTATTAGAACCCATAATTTTTTGCCTAGAGGAGGTGAAGGAGTAAAAGATGCAGAGAATTATCTTCAAGTTTCTGATTGGACCACTAGGGATGTGGTTGTACTGAATTGTACAATTGAGATACGAAATACAAAAGTAGAGAATCTTTTAAAAGCGGTGCTCTGACATTTAAGAAAAAGAGAAGTTTCTCAGTTCACAAATCTGAGGATCAGCAGCATACAGATGGTGCTTCCAGCAGTTGAAATGCAGGGCATCATTCAGATAGAAGGCGGGTAGGTCAGAATGATAACCCAAGCAAAACACCAAGCAATACATATATTTTATGAAATGCCAGAGGTAGGTAAAAAGCCCACCAAGAAAGAATGGGAAGGGCAGACTAAAATGTCAAAGGATAGTATTTTAAACACCAATGGCAAAAATGTGCCTAAACAGATGAAGGAGGTCAAGTGACCCAAATTGATTGTGACATCAAAAAAATGTGAAGACAAGTGTCTTTCTGATTTCACCAGGATTAAGATCAGCTTCAGTGGTGTGATAAGGAAAGCACCTAGATTGGAATCAAGGCAAGGAATGCAAATGACTTTTGTTGATTTGACTCTGAAGGAGATGAAAGTTAGGAGGGATTGGTGGAATAGATCATGGGTTATTTATTTTTGTCTTTGTTTCCTTTTGGGCTCAAAAGAAAAGAAAAGGATTATTCGGAGAATGCTAATCAGAAAGAGCAAATAGAGAACAGAAAAAGAGCAAATAGAGAACAGAAAAAGGATAATCTCTGAAGAAAATGCAGAAGAAAATTATGGTCTGGGATCCAGGGCTCTGGTTGAGAGATGGGCTTTTGTAGAAAATGGGATTCCTTTTCCTTAGGTCAAAAGGCAATAGGATTAAAATTGAAAAAAAAAAAGTGTAATTGGAGGATGTTAAGTTAGTTCAAATTTTATTCTAATTGTTTTTTGTGTGTGTGAATTGTGCAGCTATTCATCTATTGAAAATTAAGAGAATGATTGCAGAAAGAAAGTTTTCAGAAAAAGGTCATTTTTATTAAATGGCCTGTGGAAAGTGTGATAGATTTCTCATTATGGAAACAAAGAGATTGCTGCTCAGTATCAATGATACAGTTAAAAATTGTACCCGTGAATTCATGGCTGGACCAATGTCTAATCACCTTAATGCAGTTAGGCTTTTCTACAAGAAAGTTCAAATAGAATGAGAATTAACATGAGAAGTTAATGGTTTTATAGTGTTCAACAAACTGGATGATGGAATCATATTTGACTGGAACAATGGGCTATTAATATGAATATATTTATAAATAAAGAAAAAGTCCAGGCACTTCATAATAAGAAGTCCTTAAGAAGGCAAAGAAGACTCTTGGAAGATATAACCTAGAAAGCTGGAAATGGAGGAGGTTATAGTCAGAATAGAATACTTTATGTTACTGAATTCCTAAATATCAAATTAAAATGTTATTTTCAAATTATGGAAGTTTGCTAGCCACAGTAGTTATACAGAAATTTATTTTCTTAAACACAGTTTGGAAGACCTACAGGAACTTTTGGGAAATTGCCCTATCTAAAGAGTTAAAGAATAATAAAATGAAAACCCTGATATTTAACACAAATGTGAAGAGATTTCTCACAATAACCAGTTATTGAAAACCCTCATCTAATCATGCTATTCTTCAACTTTAAAACATTTTGTAGATTACTGTTTTCTCAACAACTGTGGCCCAAATTCTTAGCATGTTTTTTATGCAGCTTTGAATTTGGCAGTTATCAAATTGTGTTCTATTCTGTCTCTTATATATTAGTATTGCCAAATTGCCACATTTTTGTAACTTTGTACTTACTCTTTTCCCTGAAAAATCATTTTCTTCCATGTCCAGAGTACAAATTCCAGGAAATTTAAAAGTTCATTTAAATACTGAAGGGAGGGCAAGTCATTGACCTAACTTATTACATTTTATCCCTCTATAACTCCATTTTCCTTTTAACTTTTCCTGCTCCTGGCCACTTTCTTTAGTATTTGCCTTGGATGCAGGTACAACAAGCCTGATAAAAAAGCATCTTTATACAAGATGCTTTATACAAAACTACCCATAAAAACGAATAAACCCAGCATGAGATCGTTCTTTTAAGTGGAACAATTGTCCAAGACAGAGCTGAGTCTGCTCCCCTAAACAGAAGCATTTATCTCATGGTAGGAACCAAATCATCCCCCACCCCAGAAATGAAGACCTTCCTAGGACTTCACAAAACAAGTCCAGAGATAATGTTCAGCGAGACGAGACGATGACCTGACCATTTACCGATGACTTACTCTGCAGCTATATAAACCTTCATGCACTGCAAGTGCCCAAACACTGCCCTTGTTTGCCTTTTCTATAAAGCCTCAAAGTTCTGCCATTCCCTTAAAGGTAGGCCTTTTGTCTGTTTATCCCTCTCTCTGTTCTTCCAGGAATGACCACACTAGTTGAAACTTTTTTCCTGCCTTTCACCAATACTTACCTCTGTGGCAATAGTAGTACAGGTGACTGAGTCTAGCCTGGTGGAACTATTAGAACTAAGACCTTTGCCCAATATTAGCAAGTCAGCCAGGAGAAACCACATCCCGTGGGTGTGAGCACTCACAGTTAACTGACCCTGAATGAATATGAAAAATTGAATGATCTCACATAGCTGCCAAAATTATTTTAGGGATTTTTCTTATCTTTCCACTCTGGGAAGGGGCATCAGCTGCTTTCTCTCCCTATTTTGTAAAGTTGAGAAACGAGCCTTAGAATTTTCAAGCCTTTAGATCAAAACCCCATGATAAGTCTGCCCAAAGTACATATTGGACCTTGCTATTTCTTTTTCCTTTTTCTGTTTGAGCCTTTGTGGACTTAGGTTGTTTGGTTTTGACAAGGAAATTTGAAAGCCTGCAGGCAATTCCTACAGTATCAGGTACTTCCAAGAAATGACACAAAGTATGTTTAAGAATCCGGGTATTTGGGAGATCTTTGTTATAATTTAACAACAGAAAATACTAAGTCTTTATCATTTGGTAACCCCTAGTGAGAATTCTAGAGAGATGTTCTAATTGTAGTTATAAATCTATGTCAAAGAAAAAGAAGAATGCTGGGCACGGTGGCGCACACCTATGATCCCAGTGGTTTAGGAGGCTGTGACAAGAAGATCCTGAGTCAGGAGGAAAGAGACTTCAAAGTTTGCCTCAGCAACAGTGAGGCACTCAATAACTCAGTGAGACCCTGTCTCTAAATAAAATATAAAATAGGGCTGGGGATGTGACTCAGTGAGTGTCCCTGAGTTCAATTCATGATACAAAAAAATGATTTATTATTATAATACATATGGCTTATGTATATACTAGATACAAAAGAGAGATGGCCCAAACATATCACTAAATTATTATGCCATTTTACAGCATGAGCTATTTTGCTAAATGTTAAATAGGCAAAAATAATATTATTAATGATTGTAAATTCTACAGAACCCTACTTCATCTCTACTGTGTTTGGCTGTGCCTCAGTTGGCTTTTCTCCCATTCAACAAAGCTGCTAGATCATCAGGAGAGATACCACCTCCTTAATATAAAGGTGAGAATATTTTCTCCATTCAAGATCTATCAGGGTGCCCATTTTTGTTAGGATATCCATGTAAATAGAGCAGTATAGTCATTGAGACTATATCTTTGAGGAGGTTTAATTGCTCAAGGTCTCCCAACAGGCTCCTCTTGGACTTACACACATTTTCTACTTGTGTCATATTAAATTGAAAAAAAAAAACCAAACAAACAAAAAACAAAAAAATCTCTAACCTTCCTTATTATGAGGATGTCAAAGGATGATGGAACACTTAATTACAATTTTTTGCTACCCACTGCCCTCCTTGGACCAATGTACAAGCTTTGGTTAACTTTCCAAAAATGTGAGGGGTTCTGGACATAGACAGTCTACAAAGTCTGTAATTACTGAGAAAATAAAAAAAGGCCAAGTAAGCAAATATCTTTTTCAAAAATATCTAGGATTGAAAACATGGATTGAAAAGGGAAGAGGCCTTTAGGGAAATATCAGTGTGCATACTGTAATAAGAAAGGACATTGGAAAAAGAACTACCCCAGATTCTTCAATTGGCTCAATAAAGGGCAAAACATAAAATGGCAGAATTTGATGCTAACTTTGTTAGGGATGGAGGAGGCCTGAAGATCCCTGGATCTTGGTGCTTCAATTGCTATTTCCCCATAGGAACTCTGGGTAAAACTGAAAAATAAAATTTCTATTTGATATTGAAGGACCTTTATTCAGGGTTTGGTTGGTGGATTTTTCTTTTTTTTTGTACTAGGGATTAAACTCAGGAATGTTCAGCCACTGAGTCACATCCCCAGCCCTATTTCGTATTTTATTTAGAGACAGGGTCTTACTGAGTTGCTTAAGTGCCTCACTTCTGCTTAGACTGGCTTTGAACTCCCAATCCTCCTGCCTCAGATTCTGGAGAATCTGGGATTATAGGTGTGCACCACTCAGATTCAGTTTTAATGGCCCCTTTAACAAAAAGAACTATTTAGACACTGCCTATTAAAGGATTGTGGGGAAAGTGCCAAGAGCAAGCTTTCTTGCAGCCACTAGAGCATTATCTCTACCTACTTGAAAGTTTAGTTCCTTTGTCAGAGACTTGCTTTTGCAAACTCAATGCTCAAATAAGCTTCTTCTCAGAAAAAAAGTGAATGCAGGAAAAAGTGTAATCTGAACAGGTACTTTATCTTCAGCTGACCCAGAAGAAGCCATCAGGGAATGATTCAATGGCCCTGAAATCCTGCAATTGTCAACCAAGCCATAGAGGCTGATGTGATCCAGGCAGAACTAAAAATGTCCTGCCTGTTAAAGTTCTTTTAAGAGAAGGTGCACCAGCTTCCCACTTAAAGCTGTACTCTTTGCACCTGGAGGTACTCAAGGGAATATAACTCATAAATAAATAAATAAATAAATAAATAAAATAATAAGGGGCCTGGGCTCTAGCTCAGTGGCAGAGTGCTTGCCACTGAGCTAGAACCCAGTCTCCTTAATTATTGAGACACTGGATTCAATCCTAAAAACCACATAAAATAATATAAAGGCATTCTGTCCATCTACAACTAAAAAAAATAAAATTAAATTAAAATTTAGAGTGCAACTTGATATGGCTCTTCCACTCACCTCAGCATCCATGAGCTATTAATGAAGTTGCCCAAGTCCTTCATCCTACAGGTGTCTCATCTTTACACTCTCCTAAATGGCTTGTCAGCAAAGTGTAAATAGTTCACTTGCTTTTATTCCCTTTTACTATAAAATCTCAAAAGTGTTTGTTATTTCCTTGAAATATCTATGCCCCTATATTTTGTTCTTTTTGGCATAGTCTCAGGGATCTTTCACCACTTCTTGTCTCTTTGACATATTAAGAGCAGTGGCCTCCGTGGTCCTTTGGGACCACCAGATCTAAGTCCTTCACCCAAGACTTTGCTAAGAACATGACCCCTAAAATCCTCTTGTAATATTTTCTTGACCATGCTTCCCCAAAGTTATGCAGAAATAATCTCTTTAATGCTATGATTGCTTGTCACAAAAATAGAACATTTGCAGATGCATTATTATTATTTTATATATGCACCCAACCACTATGGAACTATACTCTCCTTTTCTAAAATATATTAAATTATATATTGTTTTTATAAATAATAAATATGATTTTTGAAGTTTAAAGGTGCAGTGTTTTCCTCTTGTAAGGACAAATGAAAATTTAAAATAACAGAGTTGATTCTCCCTCTCTTTTTGTTTCAGTATTTATGCTAGAATTACAAATATATACAAGGGTATATAAAACCTTAAAAATACATTCCAATTATGACAAATGCCTTCTTGAGTACTCAGGAATCACCTTTTTAATATGTGAACATAAACACATAAAAGGACATACAATCTATAACTCCTAGCTTACGTGAAAAAGACTGAGTAACTGTCTTTGCTCCAAGCTGCATAACTACTTCTGTGTTAAAGATGTGAGAAGTTTGTTTTTCCTTTGGATGAAGCCAGTTAGCTAACACAGATGGTCACTCCAATTATCAGTTGAATCTAGGATCAAATGTGGGTGACATTGTGCTGTCAAGTCCTGTTACTTGAAGAATAGTTATTGCTCATCTTAAAAAGAATGTTTGTAATAGTATGTATCTATCTTCCTGCCACAGAAAGAATAAGAATTATGAGAATTTTTTAGGTTATAGACTGTGACCATGAATTGTATTATGACTTAATGCTTGTTTCAATAATAAAAATATTTTCTTTATCACCTTTGCAAATAGGTTTTGTGGAGTGAGAAGATATTTTGTTTTAAATTATAGTTCCTCAACACTTTCAAGGTGCATGAGCCATTCCTTTTACTAAAACAAACACACATAGACAATAAAAAATAACTTTAAAACTTATAAGCCCAATTTAACTAGTAGTAACATTTTTATTATATATGTATATATGTATGTATGTATATATATATATATATATATATATATATATGCGTGTGTGTGTGTGTGTGTGTGTGTGTGTGTATATATATATATATATATGATTCTAAATAAATTAGTTGTATGTAATGGTACATGAATATATAACATATATATGTATATATATACATATATATGTATATAGATAATTATATGTGACAAAATTTTTCAAATATACCTCATACACACATATAAATTTTTCTTCACTCTAGTTTTGTCATCAATCCTACCACTAATGCTTTTCACACTTTAAGAATTACTTAAAACATTTTGTCTTCTTATGGTACCTGTTCTTATTTCATAACAGAAACTATATAAATTTTACCTATACTTCATTATATCAAAGTAAATTCAAGATTTAGTCATGTTTTATTTGCATCTGTTAATTTCACATATTACTCTATGAAAGGTAGGAACTAAAAATTTAATAACAGTTTACGTATTTTCTATACAAATATTAAGAAAGCAAAAAACATTCATATTTTGGGTTTGATGTTTTATTTATTTATTTGGAAAAGTATGATTTGTTTGCTGCATGTATAGTTTAGAAACAAATTGTGTAATAAAACATGCACATTTAAAGTACATACATAAACACAGAAGTACCTTTATTTTGTAATAAAGAATAAACTATGGACTACAAAATCTATCTCCTAAGTGTAGTTTGGGCATTTAAGGGTTGAATAATATAAGACCAAATAGTTTCTTCCTGTCTTTTCTTCTTCATCTTTGTTGTATGTATATGAAATAGATCCCCCATGCTTGGTTTTGCTTTTCACAGTTCCAGTTAATATAGTTATGGCAGTTGGAAAATATTAAATGAAGAATCCAGAAATTAATAATTTTTAAATTTCAATTGCCCATCATTCTGAGTAGCATGTCCCACTCTATCCTACCAAGAATATGAATCATCTCTGTTTAGTGTACCTGCCCCCCACACACTACCTGCCTGTTAGTCACTTAGTATCACAATGCTTATGTTCAAGCACCACTTATTTTACTTATGTATGGTCCCAAAGCATAATGATATTGATGCAAAGGAGGTTGCAGTATATAAAATATGAAAAGATAGATTAACTCTGTTACTATGTGGTGACATATCAGGGATTATAAGGAAACAGAATATATAAGGTTCAGCACTCTCTACAATTTTAGGCATCCACTATGGGTCTTGCAAATAATTTTCTGTCTATAAGGGGAAACTCCTTTATGTATACATATACTTTTAAGTGAGGTTAATTTTATAGAGTGCATATAAACTTAAGAAGTGAATAATTTGACAAGCTTTGGCATAGGTATACATTCTTAAATTTAACCTCAAGATGATTTCCACCTTCCCAGAAAACACATTTTACTCCTTAAAGTGCATGCCCAATAAACAGTGTTTTTGCTTCCTATCAGTACAGCTTACTATTTTCTTAAATTTCATGAATGGAATCTTTTGTGTATAACAGTTTTTGTATAACATAAAGTTTTTTGCAATTCATCCATGTTGTTTGTAGAGTGAGGAGTCTTCATTATTGCTAAGTAGTATATTATTCTAAATTTCAAAACAATTTATATGACCAATTTTCACTTTTGTTTTGATTTTAAACTATGATGAATAGAGTTGCCATAGTCTTAAATCACTAGTTTGTGGATCTAGGTATCCACTTCCCTTGAAATTCGATATTAATTGTTGAGTCATTTTAGTTATTTAATATTATAAGAAAGGGCTAAACTATTGTCTTGTCCAAAGAAATTGAATCATGATACACATCAAAAATGTATAAAAAGGCTGGGGTTGTGGCTCAGTGGTGGAGTGCTTGCCTAGCATATGTGAGGCCCTGGGTTCGATTCTAAGCATCACATATAAATTAAAAAATATAAAGGTCTATTGACAATTAAAAAAATATTTTTTAAAAAATTAAATGTATGTTTTGCTCCTTTATTTATTTATATTTGATTGGTTCTTTTTACTTATAAAGAAGAAATTCCCGGTGGTATATTTAAATGTGCACATAACATATTTTAAGAATTCATTTTGCATTCCCCTCCCTCTATTCTGCCTCTCAGTCTTCTTTATCTTTATGTATCTTTATGATATCCTAAACTTCTTTCCCCTTGCCTTTAATAGTACTCTAGCTTTCATACATGAGAATGCAGATGGGCTTGCCCTGCCACAGTGAGCATCTTCACAATAGTTCCTATATGGTGCCATTCATCCTGGGACCTTTCTTGCCACGTCCTGCATGGCCATTAGTTGAAGTCTATGGATGGGGCTATGAGGAGATTGAGAAAAGACAAACACACACAAATAGAGATAAAGCCAGGACCCAGTTGTTCAGCCAACTCCTGATGGCTGAAGACTGACCTCGAGCAAGTACAGGATATTTATTATATAGGCTTAAACATCAAAAGGATCAATTGTGAGAAAGTTTCTTCAAAGCAAGCAGAATCAAGGTCAGGAGCATGAGCAGTTCAATTATGATTATCAGCTTGCATCCATAATTCTCTACCACTGGGCAGCTGGCATTTGAACCCGTGATTAAGAAATGATAAATTCTGTGGTTGGCATAGAATCTCCCTTTGAACAGGGCATCACCATAGCAACTGGGAAATTTCAAGTTGACACCTTGAAACCTAGAGTTCTCAAGAGAGATATCACCTCTGTCTTGGGAGAGCTCAAAGACCATATTCATTTTCTGTTTTCCAAACTCTCTTCCTTGGAATTCAAAGGCTGAGCTATCTATGCAAAATGTTCCTTGTGCCAGTCTCAGTCTCACCCATACAGACACCCTTTGGGATTTTTTTCTTTTCTTGCTTAACCTCCATTTCAGAGAATACTGTATTCCTCTCAGTTGTTTTTATTACTCTAGACATATTTTTCTCAGACAAATGCTTAGGAATTGTGTAAATTTTCTTGGTGTATTTTTATTACAGTAAAGAATATAATCTATATATTGTCTTTCAAATTTTAAGTCTTAGATGTATTTGCTTTTGTTGACTCCTTTTTTCTTTATTAATCTTCCTTCTAATCCTTTCAAATAAATCTTTTTTCTGTTCATTTCATTTGGTAATCCTATAAGCATATTTTTTTAGTGTCCTTTAGCATAACTTCATTCACTTACTCTCTGTCATCATTTACAAAAAGGGAAGCCATGAGGAACATAAAGGTTTGCTTATCTTTATATTTTATTGATTATAATACATTACATATAATAATACTGCATGTCTGATTGGCACATGGATTGTCAGGGGAAGAAAAGCCTGAGAAGGACTTTTAGGAGCAGATGTAATATTTTATCATCAGGAATTATTTCATAGCCTTTTAATAAGAATTTTTACCAGCTGAATGAAAGATAAGTTTAATAAAAACCCTAGGAATAAATCATGGTTAAGTCTCTGTTTAAATAAAAATCCATGATTTCTTGTTGTGAATTGGCCTCCTGAGCAGCACCTTCTATTCACTGTTGGGCCAACTTACAAAAAATATAGGGATTATTGACTCAGCCCACATTTGTTGAGTATTTGCAGGAACCATGCTCATGGTATATCTTGTTCATCAGCTCTAGTCTGGCCTAGAGCATCATGAAGCCATTCCAGTTTTTTCTTTGTTTGTTTGTTTTGGTTTTTAGTTTTTGATACTGGGGATTCAGCCCAGGGGTGCTTAACCATTAAGTCATATCCCCAGCTCTTTTTTTCAATTTCATTTAGAGATAGGGTCTTTCTGAGTGGCCTAGTACCTTGCTAAGTTGCTAAGGCTAACTCTGAACTTGCAATCCTCCAGCCTCAGCCTCCTGAGTCTCTGGGATTACAAGATTGGGCCACTGTTGCTGGCTAGCATTCCAGTGCTTCTGCTTTCCTGTTTTAATGTTTGATGTGTGTGTGTGTGTGTGTGTGTGTGTTTTAAAGGAGCAGCCTAAGATGGAAAGAATCTGAAAATCATGGAATAATCTCAACTTCAATTTTTTTCTATAGATATAGTAAATAAATTAGTAAATAAATTTATTCAAAATGTACTAAATGAACTTATTATTACCACTATCATTAATATAAAACAAGAACTA
Source organism: Marmota monax (assembly GCF_021218885.2). Lineage (NCBI taxonomy): Eukaryota > Metazoa > Chordata > Mammalia > Rodentia > Sciuridae > Marmota > Marmota monax. The sequence continues at coordinate 1,571,821 of NW_026695246.1, read as the reverse complement.
CCTGTATATGTTAATAATATACAATAAATACAATGACCATGCCACATTATTATTAACTTCTAACAAAATATCATTACTTTGAGAAAGCACTTTTAAGAAAAGGGACATTAACAAAAGTCAGAGGTTATTAAATACACATGAGTGACAAAGTGAGAAAGTCATCATGATCCACTGAGGGGGACGGAAGCCATATAAAAAAAAGGGAATAAATTTCCCCAAATAATCCAGGGTAATTTAAAATTGTATCTTTAATACTTAAATGATCACTCATGTGCCACATATTTGGAGAACATGTCCTAGGGAAAACCCTTTTAATCCCAGAGAACAGACTTCTCACAGCTGTTCAGATGATTTCTACATCTTTTCTAATCACTGGACACAAAGCATTATTCATGAATATAGAGAATCAATGAAAAATATCCCTGTCCTTTAAAAAATATCTACTAATTAATGATAACTATAAGTCACATTTTCCATCTAGTTATGGTTTCTAGAATGGAAAATAACTACATTTAGTTTTAAGAGTTCTAAAGAACTAATTATATTTTATTATAACATTGGGTTGATGTAAATTGCAGTCTTACCAAGAAATAGTAAATATCTACCTGAGGAGCAGAGAAAATGTTTTAAAAAAAGAAACTTATCCTCATCCAGGTATTTCACGTTCATTTTCTTTACATCTGTAAATGAATCTGTAGCTCCTGAACACAACCATGATGGCCTAGAAGATTTATATTTTACTATGAAAGTCACATGCACACTCATACATATGTACATTTCAGATGTAAACACAAATAGAGCTCCGGGCAGCATCCTAAACTACATCAGAAGGAAAATGGGAATCTGAAAACAGAGAACAGACAATAAGTGCCAAGAAAGATATTTCACAGCATAAGAACTTTAAAAAAAGAAGGAAATGAAAGAAAAGGCTTAGAAGTCACAATTTCGATTGAATGCACAGGAAGCATACTTTCATTGCAATATAGTTTAGTACAGTACACTTTTTCATTGCAGTATAGTTTAGTAGAGTATGCTTTTAGCTCACAGGTCTAAAGCAATAAACTGGGCCTCAGCATATTTACAGAAGAATACCCTAGAGACATCTCTATTTCTGCAAACAGGCTCAGGCCAGAATTGCTTCTAGGTAGAAGCTCACAGAATGGTATTTGAAAAAAATTCTTTCATCACAATAATTATTGATCACTGTGCATCAATATGTACATTATTTGCAAGTTCTCAACCTGGAAGTCTGCTTTTTACTTTTAACCATCTAGGAAACTCCTATTTAAGGTTAAAGACTGTCCAAATATTTCTCTTATGATGATTCCTGAGCTTCATATTTTGCCTATGCCCATACATCCTTCTCCTGTGTTTTATTGTTTATTTTTGTAGATTTTACTTCATAGCCTCCCTCATTTGTTTAGAAGTGCTATTTTAAAATATTTTCTAATAAGTTAAATTACAAGCTCAGCTTTTTTCTTAGTTTTGTAGCATTTTGGAAATTTGATCTTTTAAAAGTTTCAATTTTTATATTTTCATAGCCCATATTTTAATGAACATAAAAATATTATGGTTTGTATTTTTGATGGTTGTATAAGATGATGAGTCCAGCTTATATTAGATGCTAAATAAATGGTGGTGATTAATATATTTTTAAGTTTGAATTACTACAGGTAAAGGTCTTATCTGAACCTGAGGATCTACATAACTGTATATAATGTATCTGTCTGTATAAGATAGGTTGTATACCTCACTATGTTTGGAATGTATGTGTCACTCAAAAATTCATATGTTGGAACCTAATCTTCAAGGTGATGCTATTGCATAGTGAGACTTTTAGTGATTGGTTCATGGGGGCTCTGCTTTGTAGATGAAACAAATACCTTTTTTTTTTTTTAATTGGTACTTTTTTTTTTAATTTTTTATTGTTGGCTGTTCAAAACATTACATAGTTCTTGATATATCATATTTCACACTTTGATTCAAGTGGGTTATGAGCTCCCATTTTTACCCCATATACAGATTGCAGAATCACATCAGTTACACATCCATTGATTTACATATTGCCATACTAGTGCCTTTTTAAAACAGACTTCAGAGAACTGCCTGCAGTTGTGCTGTGTTGGACTTCCTGCCATGTGAGGTCATAGCATTCCTTTAGTCTAAAGGACACACCAACATGCACCATCTTGGGAGCAAAGACGAGGCCCTCAACAGACACTGATTCTTCTAGTTCTTTGGTTTGGTCATAACAGTCTCTAAACCTGTAAGAAAATAATTTTCTCTTGTTTAATTACCTAATCTCAGATATTTTGTCATAGCAATCAGGTTAAGACACAAACTGCTACTAAAAACTGGAGTGTTGCTACAACAAATGCCTAAAAATGGGGAAGCTGCTATGGAACTGGATAATGGGCATGGAAAATAGGGTCTGCAGGAGCAGACTAGAAGAAGCCTATATGATTGTGAACAGACCATTCTGGTGAGGGCTCAGTGCAGAGGTCTAGAAAATCCTCAACTGTCTTGAGTGATTACTGGAGTGGTTTAGAACCAAATGGTCTTAGAAATATGGATAGAAAATGTAATAGTGTTGAGATATAGGTACAACGAACATAATTTTTTTAAACTAGAGAAATGTTATAAAATGGCAAAGAACTTCATGCATTTATATTCATGCCCTACTCTATGTGGAAGTTAGAACTTAGAGTGAAGAGCCACGATATTTGGCAGAAGAAATTTCTAAGCAATGTATTGAGTGTATGGCATAGCTTGACAGCATAGAGTAAAATTTGAGAAGCAAGAACAAATTAAGTACTTTTGCAATTTTATTATAGTTTATGCATCTCACACAAACACAGAAATCTATCAGGCTGGCATGCAAATATATTACACAAGAATTAAAGAGATATAGATTATTTTTCCTCTTCTTTTCCTTTCTAACATGTCTGGGTTTTAAATATTAAGACAATTAAAATTTTTGATGGGTGGTAAATTTTTCTAATCCTAACTACCAACTCAGAAAATTTTTTGTAAAATGTTCAAATGGAATTTAACAAATATATTGTGTTTTATTATCTATTTATGAAACAAATCAATCTATATCTTCTTAACTTGAAGTCCTTCACACATCAGGGGATAGCAGGATTATATATAAATTTTCACTCATCAAAAATAGAGTTTGAAAAACTAGATCCTGAGTTATTTTTATTATATAATACATGATTTACATAGCAACATAGCTATGAGAGATAAGATCATAAGGGTAAAGTCTTTTAAAATATTAAATGAAAAATCCTTCAGGCATATTTTTTATTGGTAAAGCATATGGATACTTAAGTCATTTTGTAAGTGGATTATACATTATTTCTATATGTTAGCTTGATTTTCAAATATTTATTAATGTAGTTATTGTGGTATTAATGGATTTCATATTTATAAGTAAAGATAGTTTGATGAACCATCAAATTTTAATTTTCAGTTAGTTTCTGATAATATGTTGTGGCATAGGCTTTATAATTTGGGTTATGTAGAAATATTTTAAAAATAGGTTCTTGCCAAGTTCTTTTTTTTTTTTTTAATTTCCAAAGCTTTGGAAATGGCTAGCTTTGAACTTAAAAGTAGTAGCTAAAATGAATATTACTATAGTTCCAAATTGTTCGTCAACATTTCTTAACTGCATCAGATGATTATTTAATAACTTAATATTTTGCTATTACATTTAGGAGCCACACGTATGATGTGCCCAAACTGCCTTAATAATACTATAATATCATAATTGAATGAATGTTTAATGTGACCTATAATATGCATAACATATTACAGCCTAATAATTCTCTCTTTCACATTGTTATCAATTTATTTGTGATGTACTGAAATTTCATTTCTACAATGCCTATGGGTGCATTGTACTGGTATATAACGGTGTGTCTTGTTGTTACATATCTGTACTTGCATATAACCTGACAGTATAATTTGACCAATATCATTCCCCAATATTTTATGCTATTTTTTAAAAATTAACAATTTCAGGACTCAGTGTAAACTGAGTGAACAAATCACTAACTTCAGTATAAAATCTCTAACCCTTGTGACTGTGACCTTGTATTTCCTCCCTTAGTCTATTTATTTCTATCTTAGGACACATTCTCTAATCATTGAACACACACTATAATTTATTTTCTACTTAACAAACACAAAACCCAAAATAAACAGAATATCACTATTTAAATGCACATAACATTCTCCCAAATATCCATTTACATTAGAAATTTATATAAACTAAAAACATACAAGTCATAACTTCATTAGATTACATAGCTGGATGGACTGTACTGTGGGCAAAGCATTGATGCTTTCCTTGACACTTTCTTATTATTTTATCATCACATTTTTTGTTAGATGTAATATTACCAATTATAGGAACATTTAATTGTTGGCCATTTGAGAATACAATCAATGGGAAAGCAAACATCAGAACTTTAATAGAATCAAAATGTCTCTAAATCTTATATAACCCAGTCACTTCATTTAACCAATACATCAGTGAACGAGTTTATAAATCAGCATCAGAAATTAAACCATATTTCTCAGAGTTTCTGCTTTTTGGAGTACCTTTAATAGGATAAAAGAAAGAAGGGGCAGGGAAGACAGATCAAGGAAAATAATTTAAATGTTTAAGTATTAGAACATACTTGAAAAAGAAGATCTCATTCATTTTTATCATTTATTTATCCTATTGACTTTACTGTGCTGCTTAAAAATATTCTGTAGTTTCTCCAGTACTCCAAAAGAAATTGAAAAGGACCTTCTCCTTGATTCAACTGTGCTTTATTATGCTTTCCTTTTCTCCAAAATGTCTTATTATATTTCATTATAAATCCATTCTACTTTTAATTTCTATGTATGCCTTCAGTCTTCATCTCTTACAGTTGTAGCTTTCTCCTTACCTCTTGCTGAAATTGTCTCAGAGGTTGCTAATTTGGTACCTTTCCCCAAAATGAGCATAAGTTCAACATCACTGTTGTCCATCTCTACTGTTGGACTGGAAACTACAATTTTTTTGTTTGTCTCATTTAGTGTCCAGAGATGAATACGGTTAGATAGCTGACATGTTGATGTCAAGTCTAAAAGGAAAAGCTACAATGATTCTCAAGTTTATTGAATTTTGGAATTAAAGACGGTTTTATTTTCAGAGTGCTTTTTTTGTTTGTTTTTAATTAATCAATTTTAATTAGGTATATATGACATCAGAATGCATTTTGATTCATTGTACACAAATGCAGCACAAGTTTTCATTTCTTTGGTTGTATACATTGTAGCATCACACCTGATGTGCAGTCATACATGTACCTAAGATAATGATGTCCATCTCATTCCACCATCTGATATGGGCTGGGGTTGTGACTCAGTGGTAGAGCACTCGCCTAGCATGTGTGAGGCCCTGTGTTTGATCCTCAGCACCACATAAAGATAAATAAAGAAATTGTGTTCATCTACAAATAAAAAATATTTTTAAAAAATAAAATATTAAAAAAACACTTAATATATAAAAAAACAAACTTATCATAAGCTCTCAGGTTCCAAGTACACATCCTGCCTTTTAAACTCAATTTCTACCTAAACATTCTTTGGATCAGACTCTCCATTTTCTAGTTTTCTGTCCTTGGACATGATCATTCTATTAGTTGCTTTGTCTTTTTCCATGATGGCACTTTTGGGTTGGTGATCAATGAAGGTGTTGCTCTTCTTGTTCAACTACACAAAGTTTGTTGATTAAAGTGTAAAATGGAAATCAAGTGGCAAAAACACATGGTTCCTGGGAAGCAGAGATGTAGTTAATTTCTATGAAATGTTATTAAGTTGCTTCTGTGTTCAAACTTTCTGGTATTCCACTACTTATTGACATTTCTGCTTTGCATGGGAGAGTTAATTTATTAAGTTTTGCCAATCATGCACTGCTAATTGTCTTCTTAGAGCTGGTAAAGACCTAGTCCACCTCATCTCTTACCATGCCCCAATAATTCCCAAGAGCTTTGTGATCTTATAATAGTAGTTTCTAAATTTCTATTTTTTTTTCTAGTATAAAGGATTGAACCCAAAGCCTCACACATGCTAGGAAAGGGCTCAATCACTAAGCTATACTGCCAGTCCTTTTTTTAAAATTTTATTTTGATCCCGGGTCCCCTGAAGTTTATTAGGCTGGCCTAGAATATGTGATCCTTCTGCCTCAATCTCCTTAGTAGCTAGAATTGGAGACATGCCACTAGGTCCACCAGGTCTCTTAATTTCATTGAATTCTACACACTGATTTTATCTGTGTATCAACATATCAATGCCGCAGTCTGGCTGGGCACAATTCAGGAGCCACTTGTCAAAAGAAACAACTTTATTTTTAGAACCACACACGCCAAACAAAACAGCTCCTCAGGAAAACCTTCAGAGCCCAACTGCCACCACCGGCTTCCCACAAGCCTCTCAACCTCCCCCACTCCTCCTGCTCTTGAGGCCGATTGGCTGGGTCGCATGGGCGGAGCCAAAAAAATTCCCCCAATGAGCAGCTCCATGGTCTGAAAGGGGCGGGGAAACAGCCCAATGAGCATCACCGCAGAGGAGCCAATCAGTTGGCAGCTAGAAGTTGCTGGGGCCACTGTGAGCCAATCATCAACTGGCTGCTGGAAGTTTGCTGGGGCCCCTTTGGCTGTGGCTCTCAACATATCTATATATCTATACCCATATCTTTATATCATTTAAGGTAACAGTAATAGGGAAAAACTCAAATAAAGTAAGTTTAGGGTTCCCTTGTCGAGGTACTTTAGTTGCTAGGAATAAATAGGTATACAAGTGGACTTCCAGGTTAGTACAAATATAGGTAGTTATGTCAGTTATGTGTAGAGGCCTGAGAGAGGTCTATAAACATAATTTTTAACAGGGCTAAGCCTCAAACAGATTGTTTAAAGTGATTCTTCAGTCAGTGTAGTTTTTTTTCTAAGTTGTGATATGATGGCAGAATGCATTACAATTTATATTATACATATAGAGCAAATGTTTTCATATCTCTGGTTGTATACAAATTATATTCACACCATTTGGGTCTTCATATGCGTACTTTAGGGTAATAATGTCCATCTCATATCACCATCTTTTTTACCCCCTTCCCCCCTTCCTTCCCCTCCCTCCCCTTTGCCCTTCCTAGAGTTTGTATAATCTTCCCATAATTCCTCTCCCAAACACACTATGAATTGGCCTCCTTATATCAGAGAAAACATTTGACATTTGGTTTTTAGGGATTGGCTTACTTTGCGTAACATTATATTATCCAACTCCATCCATTTTCCTGCAAATGCCATTATTTTATTGTCTTTTATTGCTGAGTGATATTTCATTGTGTAGATACATCACATTTTCTTTATCCATTCATTCAACTGAAGGGCATGTAGGTTGGTTCCACAGTGTAGCTATTGTGAATTGTGCTGCTACTATAAACATTGATGTTGCTGTGTCCCTATTGTATGCTGTTTTTAAGTCCTTTGGGTATAGACCAAGGAGTGGGTAGCTGGGTCAAAAGGTGTTCCATTCCCAGTTTTCCAGGGAATCTCCATACTGCTTTCCAGATTGGCTGCAACAATTTGCAATCCCACCAGCAATGTATGAGTGTGCCTTTTTCCCCACATCCTCACCAACATTTATTATTGTTTTTATTCTTTAGAGCTACTATTCTGACTGGAATGAGAGGAAATCTTAGAGTAGTTTTGATTTGCATTTCTCTAATTGCTAGAGTTGTTGAACATTTTTTTCATATATTTCTTAATTGATTGTAATTCCTCCTAGAAGTGTCTATTCAATTCCTTGGCCCATTTATTGACTGGGTTATTTGTTTTTGTTTTGTCTTGTTTTTGTTTTGGTGTTTAGCTTTTTGAATTCTTCATATACCTTAGAGATTAGTGCTCTATCTGATTAATGGTAAAAATTTCCTCCCAAGCTGTAGGCTCTCTATTCACCTCACTGATTTTTTTTTTTCTTTTGCTGATAAGAAACTTTTTAGTTTGAATCCACCCTACTTATTAATTCTTGATTTTAATTTTTGTGCTATAGGAATCTTATTAAGGAAGTCGGGGCCTAATCCGACATGCTGGATTTTTCACTCTATTAGATGCAGGTTCTCTGGTTTAATTCCTAGGTTATTGATTCACTTTGAGTTAAGCTTTGTACATGGTGAAAGATAGGGGTTTAATATCATTATTTTGCATATGAATTTCCAGTTTTCCCAGCACCATTTGTTGAAGAGGCTATCTTTTCTCCAATGTAGGTTTTTAGTATCTTTGTCTAATATAAGAAAACTGTAATTATGTGGGTTAGTCTCTGTATCCTCTATTCTGTACCATTGGTCTATTTGGTGCCAGTCTATTTTGGTGCCAATACTATGCTGTTTTTGTTACTATTGCTCATATTATAGTTTAAGGTCTGGTATAATGATGCCAGCTGCTTCACTCTTCTTACTAAGGATTGCTTTAGCTATTCTGAGTCTTATTTTTACAGATGAAATTCATAACTGCTTTTTCTATTTCTATGAGGAATGTCATTGGGATTTTAATTGGAATTGCATTAAATCTGTATAAGGCTTTTGTTAATATGGTCATTTTGGGAATATTAATTTTGCCTATCCAAGAACAAGGGAGATCTTTCCATCTTCCCTTAAGCAGTATGAAATGTACTTCTTTATCCCTTCTTAATTAACTTTGGCTTGAAGTCTACTTTACTTGATATGAGGATGGAAACCCCTGCTTACTTCCTCAGTCCATGTGAGTGGTATAATTTTTCCCAATATTTCACCTTCAGTCTGAGGATGTCTTTTCATATGGGATAAGTCTCTTGGAGGCAGCATATTGTTTGGTCTTTTTTTTTGTTTTAAATCCAGTCAGCCAGTCTATGTCTTGTTTGGTGAGTTTAGGCTATTAATATTCAAGGTTATTATTGAGACATGATTTGTGTTTCCAACTATTTTTGTTTATTTTTGTTATTTAACTTCACTTGTTTTCTCCTTTGATTAGTTTTTCCTTTAGTGTGATACCTTCCTCTGCTGTTTTCATTATTTTTTTTCAGTTCCTCTTTATGTAATATTTTGCTAAAGATGTTTTGTAGTACAGGCTTTCACGTTGTACATTCATGTTTGTTTATCATGGAAGGTATTTATTTTATCATCAAATCTAAAGCTTAATTTTGCTGAAATAAGATTCTTGGTTGGCATACATTTTCTTGATATATGTTGTTCCAGGATCTTCTAGTTTCAGGATCTGAGTTAAAGAATCTGCACATAATCTAAATGGTTTCCCCCAATATATAATCTGATTCCTTTCTCTCATGGCTTTTAATATTTTCTCCTTATTCTCTGTGTTAGGTATTTTCACTTTAATGTGCCTTTCATGTGGATCTATGTGATTTTGTACATTTGGGATTTAGAAAGTCTCTTGTATTTGGTTTTCCAATTGAGTCTTCATGTTTGGAATTATTTCTAACATTATTTCATTGGTTAGATTGCTCATTCCTTTGGTTTGGAACCATATGCCATCCTCTATTCCAATAACTCTTAAATTTTGTCTTTTTATGTTATCCATATTTCGTGAATATTCTGCTCATGTTTCTTACCATTTCATTATGTGGTCAACATTCTTTTCAAGATTATATATTTTTGTCTTCATTGTCTGATATCCTGTATTCCAAGTGGTCTACTTTTAATTTGATTTATTGTTTCTTTCATTTCAAGGATTTCTTTTATTTTCAGAATCTCTATTTCCCTATTGAAGTAATCTTTTCCTTCCTGTATTTGTTTATGTAGTTCTTTGTCCAATTACTTTTGCTGCCTGAATTTGCTCTCTTATATCATTCTTTAATTCATAGAACATTTTAATTATGTACATTCTGAACTCCTTCTCTGTCATTTCTTCTGCTGTACTGGTATGACCAGTAGAATCCATGAATTATAATAATGTGTTATCTTGATATGTTTGGGGCACTTTTTTCCCTTGTCTTTTTATATTGCTTGTGTGTCCTCCCTTCTAGATCTGTGAATCTGAGGCATTCCTGTTTTTACCCTATAGTCTTATATTGCCCCTGTAGGGATCCAATACCTCTCCTTGAGATAAAGGGCAATGTTTTCAGATCCCAATATAAATGGTATATACCTTAAAAATAAATGTTTGCTATTAAGATGTTTACAGTTTGGTCACAATGTACAGAAATGGTGAATTCAAATGTTATCTATAATATAATTAGAAGGTTCATAAAAGCATTTACAGTTTCTCATGGTGGACAAAGAACAGGGGGTGAGAAGTAGAATGATAGGCTGAAGAGGTAGGAGGTGAGGATATAGAGTTGTTATATCTTAGGAAGTATGAAAGAGAAATCTAAAGAGGAAGATTAGTAGCAGGACAGGGAGAGGAAGTTATTTTTGGTTCACAACTAAGTGGGAAGACAGTAGAATACATAAAACAAACACACATTTATATTGAGAATAACTAAAAATGTTAAAATAGTAGAAATTGGTGGGGAAAAAAAGAAAAAAATAATAATATACAACACAGCTTTAATATACTATTCAGACATCCCAGTCCTCAAAATCCTAATTCATGCAAAGTACTTGGTTTCACATATGTTGGGGATATGAGGGCAGAAGAATAGAGAGGGAGAAGTAACAAAAAAAGAAAAAATCTCGAAGGAAGAAACAGGATTGTTTTGGTTGGAAATCTGTACCTTTCTTACTTCCTTTCTCATCCAATATGTGGGGTTGTATATTGTTAGCTGGTATCTCCACCCTCAGGATGGTGAATGTAACCATGGTGTCACTATTCCAAGGTAGCAGCTGCTGGGGTGAGGGGGGGATTTAGAAACTGGGCACCTGTCCAGCCGGAGTTCCAAACTGCAAGTTGCCTCCACTGAAGATGCTGATGAAGGTGGCCCAAGATGGAGGTAACTTCTTTCAGCGGTGGGCTCTCTGATCATGTGGGGAGAGCCAAGCAATGGCATTGAACAGTCAGTTCAGAGAGGAGCTCTGTGGCATGCAGCATGTGGCTGTAGGCTGTCTTCAGAGCCTGTGTGAAGTACCCACATGCAAGCAGGTTATTTAGGCTGCTGCAGAGTCCCAAGATGGCGGCACCTGGGGGAGCCCATGTTGGTAGATGAGTGTCCATATGGGAGTGGCAGCTGGAGTTCTTATATGTGGGAAGTTGCTGGGTGTCCTGTGTGGGAGTGGCATCAGTCATTTCTGCTCAGGTGGGTGGCCAAACATTCTGCATGGGTGTTAATGGTGTCCACTTGGGTACTCGGCTGTCTGCCTCTAGCCCATCATCTTGGATCCCCCGGTCAGTGTAGTTTTATGGTCTCAACAATAAATTGTTAGTTGAAAACCAACATCGTTGATAAAATGCCTATTTCTGATGATTCCTGCTTATATTGTTGATTATTTTCAACCTATATATATGTTGAAAATTGTATATATACATATATATATATATATATATATATATATATATATTTTTTTTTTTTTTTTTTTTTTTTTAAGTAAGAATTTCTTTGGTCAAGTTCACAGTTTAGTGTAAGTGAACTCCTTGATCGCTGATCACTCTTTACATCAATTATTTTTGAATGAGTCGTCTCTTCCAGATTTAAACAACTTTTATATGCTGGAAGGCATGGTTAAACATTAAAATAAATGACTTAATACCTGTGACTTGATGGCTATGGATGAGGCTGTCTTAATTGGTTTAGACTATTGCAAGACACATATTGACATTAATCCACCTATTTTATACTTCTTAAAGAGCGATTGCATATTTTTTTCACTTTTTAAAATTTTATTTTTAAAATTTATTTATTTTCCATTTCTGATATCCCCTTTCTTGATTTACCCATGGATAGGTGCCTTAAGGTTTTGTTCTTGCATGTACATATTTTTTTATCTTCTCCAGACATAATAATTCTTGATAATTCACATATCACATCTTTTATGTAGTTCATGCATCTATGATTTTAGAATCAACTATCATTTTAAGTGTCAAATTCACCTTCCTAATTATTTACTTGTTTTCTATACTTGTTTATGTTTAATTGTTCAGAATCAAACTCATTGCACTTAAGAGCCACTTCGTTTCACTTCCTGAAATTTAGGTTTTCACTAATGGATTGACAATTGTATTGATTCCAGTGTTTTAGTTTTGAACTTTAAGTCCTTCTCTTTCATCCACTACTCAGTGAGTTGTTAAGTTCTATGAATTCTGTCTCTGCAATATTTCTTGAATCATAATTTCTTTGTTTTCACGTTTAGCACTTAGTTCATATGCCATAATTTTTTCTAGCCAGACTCACATATTCAACCTCTTTCTTCTTTACATCATCTATTCATCACTGTCAGATTAATCTTCCCATATGGATTTCAGTTATATCAGTCTCAATTTCAGTCAAGACCCAGCAGCAAACAGATGGTGCACTCAAATTGGCTAAGTTTAAGGGAGTCATAGATTTTAAAATGTTGATGCAGTGACGAAAAACACACCAGGATTTTTTATCCCAATACTTTTCCCATTCCTACATTTTAAAGTAAGAGAAAAGCAAGTAAATATTAAAACCCAGATATACAAAGGGCTGTATGGAGACACCATTTGTTTTGAGAGAGATAGCAAACCCATTAGAAAGAAAAGAGGAATATAATGCACCCAACTTTCGGTCCACCTTCCAGACATCTTGTCACTGCTTCTATTTGGGCAAACCCAACTGTAAGTCTAACACCCAAGTAATCCCACAGATGTGGTCCAGATCAGTAAGTCTTCCACAATAAATGTAGAGGAGAGTCCATTCTCCTTAAATATTCAGTCACTTCACATTGAGTTATAGAACATGTAGGATGCATTTAAAAATTAAGTAGTCTCAATCTTTACAATTAATTTTATTGATTAAATTTATGAACCGGAATTGCATTTTCACTTTTTCCTATAGTATATGATTTTGTGTTTCTTAAAATACATTCTGCATTCTGTCTTCCTTTCTCACATCTCCAAAACACCTGGAAAAATATGTATGCCTTAAAGAATTACTTCACATTTGTCATCCACATCCTTCCTCCGTGTATGTAATTTCAATTTCCATAAATCTGAATTCTGCCTTAGACATCTGTTTTACTCCAACCTGTCATAGGCAGAATTCTTAGTTTCCCTAAATGATCCAACCCTCCTCTGTGTATGTGCCCTGCAAAATCTCCTTGCTCTTGATTTTAAGTAAGCATAGTGAATACGATGGGATTTCATTCCCAGAATTTTGCTTTTATATGGCAAAGTGGTTTAGCTCAGATATTATGGTAAATTGACCCGACCCAATGAAGTGAGCCCTTAAGAGACTGAAACTTTTCCTAAAGAGAAGAATTGAGTTGTAAGAAATTCACCTTCCAGCCTTGAAGGATCAGAAAAATAGGGCTATATGGAGGGAATTCTTTAGGAGGAGAGAGTTGCTCCTTGTTGATTACCAGAAAGAACACAAGATCTTCTGTTTTATGGTCAGAAGGAACCAAGACAATTACCACTGAGACTAGAACAGAATACTGAGTGAGCCTCCAGTGCACTGAAGCTCTGGCCTGTCCTTTGCTTTCTAGTTGATGATACTCAGAAAAGAGGAGTTCAGCCATATTCAGACTCTGACACATTTAAGCTGTGAGATAATTTTGTTGTTGTTTTAAGCCACTAAGTTTGTCGTGGTTGTTTACACAGCAATACAAATTATTATAATCACTAATTATGTACCTATCTAAATCAAATTACTGAATTTCAAACTTCCATGAAGTCTATGACTATCTACAACTTCTAGAAGGTAGAGTACCCACAAATAAAGACCAAAACTAGGCATTTATGAGTCAGTTATAGAGTGAAGGTAAAAATTCAAGTCCTATAATTTACCATACAGAATAACATCTGTCATCTCTGTCTATACCTCATAAAAACAATTGACCTAAGAAGACAGATGAGAGTTATGTGTTTCCTAAGTGGGCTCAATGTCATAGAAAGAAGACATCTCAGGATGAATTATAGCAATTCTATTTTCAAGGCAGCAAAATCTTGCAAGATTGGAAAAAATAATGAATGGTATTAAATATGCACAGGGAGACCAGTTTGTTTGTTTGTTTTTTGTTTGTTTTTGTTGTTTTAAAGACTATGGGTTTTGCTACTGAATATGACTCTTTAACCCCTCAATAAAGGGCAAGTTGGCACAGGAAATTAAAGATGGGTTTCCAACCAATATACTGAAATAAAAGATTGTGTAAGATTGGAGAGTACTGAATGGTAAAGTTAAGATACATTAAAAAGGAGACAACCACTGAAATTGAAAACAGCAGAGGAATTTTGGAGGGAAAGAAAGGAGGCAGCACTTGAAAAGATGAACTGTTTCAAAGCCAGCGTTTTCTTTCTACAAATAGAGTTAGAAAACAGAAGGCAGATGCTGTGTGATTATCTCAGATTCAGCTATAGGAAGATGTCATTTGTTACTCCAATTTACAGGAATTGCATAAAACAGTCATAACTGGAGCACATTCTCCTTCCCTGGGCCATGTTAATCATCATTACGTCTTTTTCTGATCACTCCAGAAAGAAAAGTTGCAGATGGGAAGGGAACAGGCCACACATAAACAAGAGGACTATGATCCAGGGTAGTGTTATTTTTTTGCAGAGGAAGTGAAAAGGAATGAAATACTCTAATTTTGTAAATAAAATGTGAAAACGTTATGTCTGTCTTCATATTAGTCACATTCTAATATAGTAGATAACAGATGAGGTGAAGGATTGTATCCTTCATTTCTCACTTTCTCAGAATGCTTAAAATAAATCTTGAGAGAAATACAATAAGAGAACTTCTCTTTTGTTCCAGTATTTTTTTTTGGACTCTTTGTCGTATGGCTATATTAAATTTGAACTCCTCTATTCGCCAAAGTTCTTTCAAAATTGTTTTTACAATAACTCAGTATGATTCTAAAACCAGAGTTTCCAATTGTCTTGAGAATACTTTGAAAAATCAACTGGGTACCAAGGGTAACCAATGCTTATTTCATGTTCACTTTAAATTACACAAGTGATGCTTTGAATTTTAAGATTTAAAATGAATTTCAAAGGTCATTTTAGCTCCTGTCTTCATTCAAACCTGAGTAAGGCCTTTATCTTTCACCAGTTAGGAAACTCAAAAGTGATGTGATATTGCTTTCACTACTCCATTATTTAGTCAAATTAGAAGGATTTTTGTATGTTGATATATGTTGATTTTTACTTTTGAAGTTATCTGAAAACACATTTACAAGATACATCATTGGGCTGGGGATGTGACTCAAGCGGTAGTGCGCTCGCCTGGCATGCGTGCGGCCCGGGTTGGATCCTCAGCACCACATACAAACAAAGATGTTGTGTCTGCCAATAACTAAAAAATAAATATTAAAAAAAATTCTCTCCTTCTCTCTCTCTCTCACTCTCTCTTAAAAAAAACATTAAAAAATAAAATATACATAATTTATCACAGCATGATTGGTGGAATACTTTGGTGAGAGGAAACAACTTCCTTAGATTTTGTAAACCTGGGATTAAGATGAAGCAAAACAGGATGATTTCTAGATCCTGATATTATTAAAATAAACTATCCATGTCATTTTTTAGCTAAATATAGAGGTTGAATTATTCATATATCAATGGAGAAGAAAGCTGATGTAACATTTCTTATACAATATAGAGTAATTCAGAGTATATATTCTGTACTATCTTATTAAAATGGAGAATATTAACCTATTAACTTATGCAATTTAATTTCTTATGATTAGAAGCATTCTTTAACTGGGAAGCTCTTACCAATGAAAAGAATGCATGCATTCCTTTCAAAAAACATGTCACCAACATATAAGTGAATGGACTTCTAATTACTAAAGGCCAGGATCTTTAGAGTGTTTGCCTACTCTTTGCCAGGCTCTAGGGTTTGATCTGTAGCACTGAAAAAATATATGGCAAACTTGTACTTAATTTTGTAGTTTCACATGCACTAGCATCTTTCCTTCCTCTTCTGAGCTTGTGCCAGGTGTTCAATGGTCCCTTACTCACACACTATGTATCAATGGATACCAGTGGAATTGTGCAATGCAAGAGGCTCTAAATGTGCTATTGGTTTCACTTAATTAATACTAGATTTAAAGACAAAAATAGATAAGGTTTTTAAATTTTTGCATGTCCTAGTGTGATATTTTAAGCTTTTATGTGCATGCACATAATAAGCACACAAAATAATTATTTTATTTTGATATTAGATTATAAAAGCAATATGTGCACATGGCAAATAAGATAATCATGATTTATAAAGATACACTCTACGATTCCCCATGGTTAGTACTTTAAACTCATTTCTAATTATTTATTATTCTGTTGATCTCTATAATTCCAAATAAGTTTTTTTTAATACTTTTAATTCTGAATTTCGTGAGGAATTTCCTATTCACCTTCTTTGGATGATTGTATTCACTGAAAAATCCTCTTCCCATCCCCATGTCTATTACATAAATGGGCTTTCATTTATAATTAGGAGTGACAAAACTCAGCTTTATGTTTTATTTATTTTTGCTTTTATTTTCATGGTTTACTGCAAGGGGATTCAGTTTCATCTGAATGTGCTCCTGCCATCTCCACACAAGACTCTGATTTTCTGTGTTATTTGTTGTATTTACTTTCCTTTTTGCTTCCTACTTACATGCCTGAGAATTAGATCACTATTTCTTGGAACTATCTTTGTGTCCTTTGATTTCATGCATAAGCATATAGACAATTCTTTCAAATTTAAATTACCTGATAATTCAATTTTTCTGCATTTTTGTGTATTTCTAGGGTTATTGTTTCATTCTTATTATGAAAATTCACAAGAATGTTTCTAGATGCAAGGTATTACAATATGAAATTTTCAGTCTTCTACTTTTCAAGTGCATTGCAACTATAATTTTTATTATTTCTACAGTTTTCACCTAAGTGTTCTGAAAAGGTTTTAGTTATAATCTTCATTTAAATTATCTTTTTTGTACATGGATTAGATGTTGAACATCCTGTATTTACCCTCCGTGACTTCATTTTTTGTTACATTCCTTCTCCTTCCTTCTTGTAATTCTTTATTTTCGAAGTTATTTGTTCAATCTATCTTGCAATGTCATTTTTTAAAATTTTGGCAATGACTTTAGCTTCAAAATGTGTTTTTGTTAATGAGGCTTACTTTAGTGCGTTAATTGATTTGTTGTATTTTTATATGCTTTTCTTTATGCTTACTTTAGTGCATTAATTGATTTGTTGTATTTTTATATGCTTTTCTTTATGCTTACTTTAGTGCATTAATTGATTTGTTGTATTTTTATATGCTTTTCTTTATGTTGAAGCTTAACATGGGAACTGAAATTTATAAAATATGATAAAAGATTTATAATGGGTGGGGAAAACAATACAATGAGACATACAAACTGAAATTCAATGTAACAAAGAACCAATGACTGACATATAGATTATTAAAGTCATCAAAAATTCTACCTGTGCATGGTATTTTACTTAAGTCTAAAACTTGGGTGACATTTGTTCTCCATTACTCCATTATTATAAAGTCTCTTATCTTGGTATCAGTCACATGTATGGAAAGGTATTATATTTTCTATTATTCTAATTTTGTATTCAAAATTTTCTGCATTTTCTAACATTCCTCATATTCAGTTGTATAAAAATCTTAAAATAGAAATAGGATTGTGACTCAGTGGTAGAGCGCTCGCCTAGCGAGGTGCTCGGGATCAGGGTTCGATTCTCAGCACCACGTAAAAATAAAAGCATTGTGTTGTGTCCATCTACAAAAAAAAAAAAAAAAAGAAAGAATGTAGTTTCAGTACATTCATCTATGTAAATTTTGGGTAAACTTTCTCCTTCTGTATTGTCTTTTTCTTCACATTTTAATGTGATTTTTGTATATTCAGGGTGAAAATAAATTTTAATATACTTTGTTTTAGGTGAAAAATTAATAAATAAGTAATTATTTTCACATATCTATTGAGATGTATGTATGTTTCTTCGAATGCAGCTCAAGGAAAGATTCACCAGGTACTTGAAAGTCAATTAAACAGGAAGCATCATGGTATTTCACACTAATTCTCTAGTGAGTATCTAAGTGGTAATTAATTCAACTCTTTGTAGGGATTTCAGAAACGAATTTAGCATACCATGAGAAAAGGCTTCACACTCTTCTCCTAACCCCCAGTCCTCAGATACCCACCAATAAATAGATGGAGATTTAATTTGAAAGATATTTTGTTTTATAAGAAAGTTTCATGTGTGTAATTTAAAATTTCCATTTGAAATTCTAATTGAGTTAGGAGTCACTAAAAAAGAAAAAAATATGTACATTGAATTTCCACTGAAACATTTTACTATCCAAGTACCATAATACAAGACATAATATTTTTTTTAAAAAAATATTAAAATAGGTCAATCATCTCCTTATTTAAATTAAACAGTATGTTATAATATACTTTAACATTTATAAGGTATCTGAACTTATAGTATTTTTGAATCTGAAGCATAAAGGGAATTTAAAAACCATATAGTACTTTTCAGTTTTAGATAAAATATATCAGAGAAAAATAAATTCATTATCATTATACTTTAAATAATTTCATACTAAGAATCTCTAAATTGCTTTTAATAGTATACTTTATATAGAAATATATGTTTTGTTTTCTATACTTGTTAAAATATGTTCATACAAAATTTAAATTTTATTTAGCAACCATCAAAATCCCCTTAGTCTTTCAACTAATAAGTTGTTGTAATTGCACAGTCTTCCTTACAAATTAACAAAAAACAAAAACACTAACTTTCATGACCATTATTTCTAATAAATAAATATGTTATGATTTTTGCAATAAGTAGGCACAATGGAACACATAAATATGTTAGAATTTAAGACCTAGCAATGGAAATGCATATATAAATTCACAACTAACCAAGGTAGCATGAAAGAAACACATAAATTCTGGACTAAGGGAATAAACAAATTTATGAATATTCTGAAAATAATGTCTCTTCACAAATGATTATATGAAATTTATGAATATTTATAAATATTTATGAAATTTATGAATATTCTGAAAAATAATGTCTTCACAAAAGATTATATGAAAATATTCCATTTTAAAACATAAGATAAACAGAGATATTCCAATATGCATACAGGTAATTCCATTATTGAATATGTATTTTGGACTACATAGAGAATGTATAATGAAGTTTAAAATAACAGTTGGAGTACAGTTCACATTTTATCAGATAAATTTCTACAACATTTGTCCTAAAACTTCACTAAAAATTAAATCAAGAATATTCTTGAAAATATTAGAAGTACTATGGTAAATAATAAAATTACCTTAATAGTTAAAATGATAGTTGAGAAAAAATACCAGGTTCAACAAAGAGATATATGTAATGAATGAAAGAAATATCTGCAATGTGTTGGAGAGATGGATTAGAAGACTTTAGAAAATGGGGAAAATTGATAACTTTTTAATGAATTTGTGGAGCTTACCGATAATAAACTGGGTCCTTGGGAAGGCCATGA
Source organism: Marmota monax (assembly GCF_021218885.2). Lineage (NCBI taxonomy): Eukaryota > Metazoa > Chordata > Mammalia > Rodentia > Sciuridae > Marmota > Marmota monax. The sequence continues at coordinate 1,552,186 of NW_026695246.1, read as the reverse complement.
TTTTACTTTTGAGTTATGTGGGTTTTCCCTCCCCATCATGAAAACTGTATTTGTTTTATTATGGGTGAAGTATGTGCCAGTCATTACCCAAATGGTGTTTGCATTTTATCCTGTAAAGCTACTACTTCCTGGTTTCCAGTTTGTCATAAAAAAGGAAAAATGAATTTTGTACATTTGAACTAATTGTGGAAAAAGCAGATAGAAAAATGGAATTTCAGACAGCAAAATAAGGGAATTACTTCTGATCCGCCTCTGTTTACTTTAGTTGGTAATCAGAGGAGTTAGGAGAAAAGAAAAAAGGAAAGAAACTCATGATGTACATTTTTTTTTACAGAGTGCATTTTACCTTGCTAAGTCTTGGTGCATAAAATTCAGAAAAAGGAGGGAGGAAAAGAAAATATCAAATAACTCAAAGAACTCCTATTCTTTCAGTGGTACACTATCATTTTTTTAGAACACAATTTTAAGATATCCATGTACCGCCCTTTCTATAACATTATTTCTGATTTTAACTTCTCATTATCTTACTCTTTATCTCTATTTTTTGTTAGATGAACATCTTACACATCATTTTCAACTCTACATATTTAAGTATCTTCATTTTTTTTTTGCCTCAATTCCTTCTGTAGGTTCCATCCTCACAAATGTCATCAGTTTATTATATCAATTTGTCTGCCACACAACTCAGTGTTTCTTACAAAGGGAGACAATCTCTTTATACATCTTTAATATCATTTCTGATATTCCTTGTAACAGAAACTGTTTTGTTCACAGATTTAGCTCTGAACTAATCAGAAAACTAGGGATGTCACTACACTGACAGATCAGATGCTAAAGAGGGAGTGAAAATTATGTGAAGAAAATGAATCAAGAGCAAAAGGAAAATCGCAGCTATGGAATATGGTCCAAATAACAAAAATAGTAAATAACTATTACTTTGAATAATAATGCAACAAATTATATAATGCAATAAATAATAATGCAATAAAAAATAGCTCAGGTAAGCATTTTATCATTAGTTTTAAACTGAAGTATACTGTTCATAGACCCTTTATTTTAAAGTAGAAAGCATTTCAAAATATGGCCTTGTTGATAAAGTTTGCATTGTGTTCATAAAACTACTGGGTAAAAAGGGTAAAAAAAAAACCAGAATCTGATATTTCTCCTTTCAGTGATATCATATAATGATCTTGGAAATTGTTTCCACACGTCTTACAAGGAAAAGCTGACAAACTGGAAATCAATATCTTTTTGCACCCTGTCAGGGAAAGGAGGTATCATTGTGAATTATTACTCTAATCTAGAGTAACGAATGCAACTGGAGAGACACAGTAATTAATATCTTAATCTGAAACAGAAATCACTTTGGCTATAAATAGTCAGGAACCCTTAAAATTCTGATGAATTAATTTTAGAGCTGAAAGTGGAATTGAATGAATATAAGAAAATCTTGAAAGTTACAGTCTTAGAGGAGCCCCACTCTTCTGAGAACTGTTTTTCCAGTTTTTCCTGGTGAAGATACAAGAAAGATTCTTCATGACTCTAAAAGGGAGAAGGAATCCTTGTGCATAACATCCAGAGACTTCTCCATTAAAAAAAGTCTATTCTCCTATGTAGTTCTTTGCTAGAATATAAGTCTGAAAGCTAATATCATCAGGTAGAAAAGAATTACTGTCTATTCCAATCTTTTCTAGCCTCCCTGTCTCACCTAAGAGATAAGAAGATTAACACAGTCAACAGGAGAAACAGATTTATTGAAATGGATACTGAAATATATAGTCAGGGATGATAATAGAATTTAAGAGGAAAATGATACACAACTGAAGGAGAGATAGAAACTAACTTGTACAAAGATATACCTCTTGGACTAAGGCTCAATAATTGACCCTATCATGTCCTAGCAATGTAGTGGGGTAACTTAAGATATTAATACCGAATTTCATCTGAAAAAGCTGCAATGGACAGAAAAGCCAAGATGGAATTTAAAAACACTAGAGTCTGACATAAATAGCCAGACAAAAATTAATCACTGTTCAATTCATAACCATATTAAGATAAAACACTAAATGCCTGTTCATCCTAGATCTTATTACCAAATACAATATACTTGACTTCAATAATGCCAAAAGACAAAAATCTACTTTGAAGATAAAATGTGACCATGAAAACCATATTCAAGTATAAAACAAATTTTGGAATTTCTAAACAGGAAATTTAAAACAAGTTTAGTTCATATATTATATATATATATATATATATATATATATATATATATATATATATATATTTAATGGGAGAAGATGGAAATATACAAGAACAAATGGGTACAGTAAAATTAGACTAAAATGAACAAATTTTAGTATGAAAAATAAAAATGATTAAAACAGAAATCAATAAGTTATTTGATGAGTCCATTATAATCTTTTGATATGGCAGAAGAAGAATCAATGAGCTTAAGTAAAATGAACTGCATAGATAAAAAATAGTAAAACGAGTAAAAAACAAATGAGGTCGCCAAGAACTGTGGGATAATTCCAAAAAGAATAGCATACAGTAATTGGAATATTAAAAGTAGAAGAGAAAATAAGAAATATTTGAAGTGTAAATGGTTGAGTATTTTTCAATACTAGTGACAGACACTAAGCCACAGATCCAAAACTCTCAGAGAACAGCAAGCAGGATAAACACCAAAAAGTGTGTACATAGGAGCATCACATATAAATTGTTGAAAACAAGGACAAGCTAGGAGAAGTGGTGTATGCCTATAACCACAGGTGCTGCGGAGTCTGAGACAGGAGGATCTCAAGTTCAAATCCAGCCTCAGCAAGAGCAAGGTGCTAAACAACTCCATGAAACCCTGTCTCTAAATATTATATAAAATAGGGCTGGGGATGTAGCTCAGTGGTCAAGAGCCATTAAGTTCACTCCCTGGTACCAAAAAAAGAGACAAAACAGATAATAAGTAAACTAAAATTTTATGAAATATTTATAAGAGTAATAAAATAAGAATTATAGAAGACTTTTAATTACAAACTAGTCAAGCAAGAAGAGAGTGGCTTGAAGGAATATTTATATTGAATAAAAAATAAATACCAATATCAATATGGAATTCTATATCTTATCATCAAATAATTCTTAAAGTTAGTAATAAATATTGAGCATAACTGTCCAGAAAGAAATATTAAAAAGATAGTTTTCATGCAGAAGGAAAATAATGTAGATCAGAAATTTTAATCAACATTAAAACAATAAGATTTTCTTTGAGAAAATGAAAATAAAATAAAAACTTTTTATCTCATTCATAATTTATCTAAAGGATAAATTAAAATATTTATACTAACAATATATTGGGTTAAAAAAGTACAATGAATTACAAAATGTCTAAAGGGATAATATAGAGTATTTTGAATATTGTTTTATAAAGAATATATGGTTTGCATTTGAAATGTTTCCAGATTATTTACCAATGAAGACTTGTTTCCTAGTCCAGCAATTATCGGAGATGGGGTTTTGGGAAGTGGTTGGATTATGAGGGATTTGGCCTTATCAGTGAGTGTATGCTTGAAAACAGAATAGTCTACTGGGAGGTGGTAGAAAATGTAAATGGTGGGATATGATTGGAGGAAGTATATCACTGGGTGTCTGCCCTGGAAGGTATTTCTTGTTCCTACGTTCCCCTCTCTTTCTGCCTCCCAGGTGTAGTGAATTGAGCAGCTTTCTCTGCCATTCCCTGTATCTGCTTTGGAGGAGGTACATGACCGTAGACTGAAATCTCAGAAATCATAAACAATAAAATTAAGTCTTTCTCCTTCTTAAGGTGTTTATATCTTGTACTTTGATTATATTGACAAAAATATAATATAAAATATCTTCAATAGATGTTAGCAATTTGATATTTTAAAGTAATTTCAGTATTTTACTATAGATTTTAATTACAAATGAATACTGTGAACAATAGAATAACCACCAACTTTTCCTTAAATAGATGTATAATTGTTGAATTAAGACAAGAGAAAAAATAAGATTATGTGAAATATGCAAATCAAACCAGGTAAATTAGGAGGAATTTTGGGAATGGGGCTAAGAAACAGAATTTTAATGACTGAAAGTTTACAAACATTGTAGTGATCAATCTATCTATACCAATAATACTGTAAAAAAAATAACTGGACAAAGCTTAGCTCAAAACTGATCTCAATAATATATTTTCAATTAATTGGAATAACAGGCCATCCAAAATCTGTTATTTAAAAAGGCTGCAGGATTTAATTTTTGTTGATCTTGTCATGCATGATATATACCAGATGCTGGGGAATTTCCAGGAAGTTAATAGTCTCCAATGACTTTTTAAAACTCCAAAAATAGCCATGTAAGAAATATCTGAATCTTCTATTCAATATTAAACATAAATACAGGCTAGAAGTTACACATGCTGCGTGCAGGTTGATAGCTAGATTTATGTGGGAACATTACAGCTTGGTGTAAAGTACATTGTGTGAACTATTTTGTGTGTTACGAAATACTAGTGGCTACATTAATGATTGTTTACTGAGAAGTTAGGGACATCTAGAAAACATATATTAAATGCTAAAAAATAAATCTGTTGTTCGTTGTTGGCCAAACTATTTTTTGTTTTGATTTACTTTTTTACTGTTTTTATGTATTTTGAGGATAGGCAAGCTCACTTTCTTGTGAGTTTTAAATTCTTGTGTTGAAAGTTTTATTTTTATTTTTAAGTTTATTATCACACAATAGGGAGCCCAACGCCTAAACCAGGAAAGCTCAGGAAGAAGCATCATCTAAAGCCCCATGCTGTTTGTCAAACACTCTGGAAGAAATATCTGCATTTGAGGAAAAATGGTTATTGAGTATTGTTACAGTATTTAAAAAACTGCCTTGTTAAATACTAAAAGAACTAGAAATGATTTTTAATTTGTGTCAACTATCTCCAAATATTAATAGTCTTTACTATGATGTAAAAACAATCTTATTTCTTTGAAAACATATTTTAAAGGGCATTAACACTGTATGATGTTTTTCCTTAGAAAGGTAGGTAAATAATTTCACTTATTTATAGTGTATTTTCTTTTTATTAAAAACAAATTCGCCTTTGGCAAATACCTGAGCTCCTTCTAAGGAACTCAAATGTATGGCTGTAGTAAATTATAAGGAGATAATTTTCTTCAAACATAAATATTTTCCCTTACCCTACAATTCTGTTTGGTTCTCATCCTTTAGTTTATGTAGCCATTCAACTCAAATGTTATATGTATTCATTTTTCAATTGAGATATTTACATTACACAAATCTAGTGGGTTACTAAAAAGCTTTGGAGTAAACCAAATGATACGTTTTGAAATTTTTAAATGAATAAAGATTATGGTGAAAAACCTATTAACACAATTTTCATTAATAACTGATATTTCTAAGACTTGTTATAATATCTAAATAAAGCTAAGTGGAAACAACTTTCTTAAAATAGTAATTACAACACATAAACATTGTAATGTAAATTCAATTATTAAAATACTATATAGACACTTCTTTTAATAAGTCTATTGAGTTAGAATAGTCTATCAGTTAATTTCACTTCTCATCTGTTTCATTCTTTTTGTCTCTATGAAGACAAAAATGTGTACTTCTGTGTTTATCTTTTTTAAATAACTTTAATGATTTAGAAATTACTGATGTAATCACTGGAATTCTTATATTCTTACTTCCCCATATCATAAAGTTTTCCTTCAGTATAAGAATTCTGTGACTTTACATTTTTCATTTTTCAATGTGAAAATCTCAATAATCACTTTTCCTAGTGAATCATAAAGTTTATGAAATTATTATTAATATATGCTGAACATTAACCAACTCGGTTGTAATGCCAATATTTCAGATTTAGTCTTTATAATCTTGGCATTTGATAATCTGGCTTTGGGACGGGAATTAGTGAGGATAATTCCAGATGTTTTTCCCAGAGAAACCACTGGAAAAACATAAAATATGGAGAGAAAAGAAAGGTACATTTTGTATGAATGAAATCATCTAATTACAGTTAGGTAGTTGTACTTTTTCCAATATTTTGAAAAAAATTAAAAGGATGCTACTCATTAATTTTCTTGTAGTGATATAATCTGATACTTGAGGTACTTATTTTGAATTAAGTGAAAATAAAATTTCAAATCAGTTCAGTCTTCAAACATTATCTCTGAATGATGAAAGACCTGTGACCTACCATTTACTTCCACTCAAAATTACAAAGTATTCAATATTAATAAAATTGCTTTGACCTTTAAATGACAAAATAATATAGTTAAATAGTCAAAAGCATATGCTGGAAATTTCAGTCAGCACATTTGAGAGTGAATCTGATTTTTGCCTTGCTTCACTTTTATGTTAACCAAATTTTCTAACCAATCAATATTTCCACACACCATGTAAAATAGGAAAATTATTGTGTAGAATAACAGATGTTAATCACTCAGCTCCATTCTCTTACATGGTTAAAACTCAGTTAAAGGTAAGTCATTACCATCATTATTATTATTTTACTACCATTATTCTTACTAATTCAAGTATATGTGTTATTTCTAGGCTTATTTCTATTCGATTGATTGTTCTCATTATTAGTTTTTTTTCTCAATTTTTTGCATGCTAGCTAATTTTTTATTGAATCAGATTCAAGATAAATTTTATGTGATTGTGTCCAAATATTTTATTTCTGGTTTTAAAACGTTTTTGGATTTTGTCCTAGGATTCTTTACTTGGAAACAATTTAATCCTTTTTATGTTTGCTTTTAGGTTTTGTTAGGTGAAATCGGATTAGTCTTTAGCTTAGGATTCATTTGTCCATGTGTTATGAACTTCCTGCTCTGGCTATTCATAACTTGAGCCATTCCCAGCCCTTTATGATTTCCAGTAATTGTTTTGCTTATTCCTTTCCAATAGTCTTTACCTGATCTTGGCCTGATTTGTATATGCTAATCAATATTTGAAGATATGAGTATAATCATCTATAGGTCTCTGAAGTGCATTCTTTCTCTCTCACTTTTTCTCTCTCTATAACTGTATTTTTTCTGGATTTCTGACTTGTGAATTCTAGCCACTTTGGCGTTCCTGATCTCGCACTTGGTTTCAACAACACAGGCAGATCTAAGAGCTTGGATTTGGCATTCTTTTCTATTTACTGCAGCCCAAAAACTTGCTGAGTGGGTAAAATTTTAAATTTTAGCCATAACCTCATTTGTTTCCTTCTCTCTGAATCATTATTTTAAGATGCATGTTGGCCATGGGAGGAAATATTTCATAAACTTTGTAGTTTTTATTTGTTTAAAATAAGAGGTTTTTTGTCTCAGTTACTCTTCTTTGACTAAAACAATCTCCATATAATGATCTCTTAAAAGCCTTTATCATCTCTAAAATATATGTTCTATCTTGTTACCCTTTTAATCTAATTACCCAGTAATCTATCTCTATTTTCTTTTTGTTGTTGTTAAAGACCTTGCACAAAGCAAAATATAAAGTGATTTTTATTTTTATTGTGTTTGCATTGACATCCAGTTTTAACTTCATCAGTATTTTTTTTCTTCATGATAAAGTGTTTACAGTGAGGATTTTTCTGGTTTCTTGATTTGAGTGCTTCTTCAAAAATAATTTTTCAGTTTTCTTTTTTTGAATAAATATAATCCAGGCATCACTGTTTTGACCTCTAGAGGAAAGTCTTCCTTGCTTCTCTTTCACTATTTTGTTCTATCACCTGACTCAATACTCAATTAAGCCTCAAGACAGCCTCATTTAAACCTCCCATTCCCTGTTTCTTTCCTGACAAATGAGACACTTTCCTTATATCCCGTTCAGTGGCTTGAAAACTTATGGGAGTTCATAACCCACTTGAATCAAAGTGTGAAATATGATATGTCAAGAACTATGTAATGTTTTGAACAACCAACAATAAAAAATTAAAAAAAAAATAAGTTAGAACAAAAAAAAAAAGAAAACTTAGTTGTGTAAGTTTGTCATTGTATATTGGTAAAACTATATTCATTTGAGGTTTCCACTGGCTGGAAGTGGCATAAGTTCAGATCCTTCAGGTATGTGTGAAAGATCATGATGCTTAAGTGTAGTTTGGTCTCTTTTTCCTCCTGTGAAAATTGAGTTTATTTTCTCTTAACTATATACTATATTTATATGATAAATATAATCTTCCAAAAGGAGTATTTTTCATAAAATCACACCAACTAGTATATATGAGACATTCTTATACAGATTTTTTTTAAAAAAATAAAACTTCTGTAGTGATTGTTAAAAGCTGACTCTTTTCAAGTGATGACATTCCATTCTAAATACACATTCTTGTCTGAGCTACCTAGGATCTCCTCAGATGAGTAAATAACTTACAGCACATATCCTGTAGAAAATCAGCAGTACACAAATCTTGTGGATTAACAAATAAAAATAAAAAGATAAGAGGGAGTGCATAAAGAAGGATTTATGACAGGACCCATTAAGGTCAAGGCAAAACTAGGAGTTATTGCCCTGGGTGTCTCAAGTGTATCTCAGAATGGGGGATTCATTAGTGGTACTGTTGCAGTAAAGGAACCTGTGACCAGTTGCTGTCCTCATTACTCATACTACTTGTAGGTGAAGTATCCTTGAATAGAATGGTACCATCACATTTCCAGAGAAGACAAACTAAGATCAAAACCCCACTGTCTAATATAAAGGAGAAGTTGAACACCTGATGGGTGAAGTTTGCTGAAGGAGTACTTCAATTTCCAAGACAACCAATAATGAGTATTAAATTTGGAAACGGCATTGTTTCCTTTGCCATTCTCTGCTCAGAGACAATCTATTCTTTCCCTTGAGAGTGTTCAGTGCTTGAGACTTAAATCTGCTTTATTCTCACTTCATTTCCACTTTACCTTCACTTATAATACAATTCTCTTGCATAGATATTGGCATCTAAATTATCTTTCATCTGTACATAAGATCAGAGGTTTGGAATTTCAGCTCCCCACTCTTCTGTGACACCACCTCAGCAATTTTTCTCTGCTAAAGGAGGTGTCCTATCCAAAATCATAACCTCTTTCCTAGGTAATTCTCATCTAAAGACTAATGATAAATATTCAGCCTCTTGATTCATGCCAATTCTGAAGTTTCCTGTGACATTCATTGAAGGTTTTGATAACAACTTCATTAAAGTATAGTTTCTCCCTCAACACAATCCTGCCCTCCCTACTTCCTCAGATATTGTTGCAAACTTTTTCGTGCATTTATAATGCAAAACTTCATTTTATTGTCTGTTTTCCTTAGACCTTAACATAAAAAAATACCTATCCATTTTTTATCAACATATCCAGACCAAAAGTGTTGGATTTATAGTCCTCATATGTACATATTTATCAATATTTTCACATAATCTTTCACTTTGCTACAATGATAAAAATGTAATATCCCTTTTATTTTTAAACATATATGTTTGCAAACTGAGTTATATATTGAATCTCTTCTTTTACCCAAAGGAATTTTAATTAATTATCCCACTTCTCAATTCTTTTAACCTTGCACATTCCTTATCTTAAAAAACATTCTTCTCATATTCCTCATTACCTCTTAGCTATCTCATTCACTCCAACCAAAGTAAAATATTGAAAAAAGCAATTTACACCATCTTTCCCTGCAATCTAATTTTCACACTTACCTATGATGAAAATGTCTAGTAAAAGAAAAGTGACAAGTAGTAACTTTATGCTAAAATAAGTAATTTTATGTGTGCATTGTGTTTAATTCTTAAAGTAAAAGAGTTCACAGTTCCTTTAAATTAAAACTCATTACTCCCTTGGATTTCCCTGAAAATTTTTCTCTCTGAACCCTTTATCTCAGTATTCTTAACCTTTTGTTTTTGTTTTCATGCAAGTGGCACTAACCATGTTTCTATCCCCTTCTCATTCTAAGTATGTTTCATACAACTGACAATAACCTATATGCTGATAACAATGAAATTCATGCCATTTGTCTGGACTGCATTCATGTGTTCTGAACTAAGTATACAAATTGAAATTACTACCTTGACTTGATGATCATGTACCAAAGGAACAGTGTCATCATTCTATCTACCAGATGTGAACATTTTCTATAATGGCCTGCTACAATAAATACCATATTATTTGTACACTATTTCTAACAGGATGGTTGTAAAATATCCTATTTATTGCTGCATGTAGTGGGACACACCTGTAATCCCAGCAGCTTGGGAAGCTTGAGGTAAGAGGATTGTGAGTTCAAAGCCAGCCTCATCAAAAGTGAGGTGCTAAGCCACTCAGTGAGACCCTATCACTAAATAAAATACGTAACAGGACCAGGGATGTGGCCCAGTTGTCAAGTGCCCATGAGTTCAATTCCCAGTACCCCTCCCCCCCAAAAATATCCCATTTCTATTTCCCAATCACTCAGTAACCTAATCAACTCTTATTTTGTCCTCTCTTATCTCCCTTTTTTGACAACTGTTTAAAATTATGTCCCTGGATTTCACATGGAGTATTTCAACTACCTTCAAAATTTACTTCATGCATACATCATTTCCAATTCTCCAAAACATCCTCAACACTGCCATTATATAATTTATTTCCTAATGTTTAAAATAATTTCTATGAATAAAATCTCATGACTTATTTTCTACAAGAATCAATCTAAATTCTTTAGCAGATAATTCCATTATGATCTGATCCCTACAAAACTTCTAAACTAACTTCCTGCTGTTTTCCCCCTATTATAGACAAAAAGTACTTAAAAACAAACAAACAAAAAAACAATGAAAACTTGTAATCCTAAAACTTCACTTTGTCACATCTATATCTTTTTCACTGCTGTAATTCTCTACATAGGATTTTTTTCTCTATCTTTCAATTTGTTACTAGGAAACTTTGTTCCTCATAAGCTTCCTCAACTCAATATGTATTAAATTTTATCAGTGAGATTCAATTGCATGATGTATGGTATACATCTGAGGAATTAACACTCATCATTATCATCTTTTATTTTCTTGCCTACTCTATAGCCAATCCTTAAGGTAAAGGAATTATATTTGCCTATGTATAATTCTATTGCCTAAATTAGAAGGTTCAATAAGACTGATGAAAAGAAATACAAAAGGTAAGGAAAGGAAAGAAAAGATAGCTAAAATGAATCAACTTGGAATATCTGACTATGAATGATAGACTTAATGTAGAACCCTGATGGACTAATCACTTCCCAAAGAACTTATCTGTTTTTTTTTTTTTTGTTGTTGTTGTTATGGAATTTTACTATATTGCTCAAGCTGCCTTAGCATTCCTGATCATCTTCTTCCCTTATTTTCTGTTAGATGGGATTACAGGTACATGCCACTGCACTTAGTTAGGTCTTACCACTTAATGCCATCGCCTTGGAGGTTCATTTCTAACATGTGCATTTGGGTGCATAACAATCTGGCCTACATCAAAAATCATCAGAGATATAAAAACTGAATCCACAAAGATATATTATAAAAAATAAAATTAATACCACATTTCTTATAACTGAGGTAAGTCTCATAGAAACATTCTAAATTTATAGTTCATATAATTGTTGTGTCCCAGTTATGTCCAAATTGAAGAGTTTTTATTTTAGACCCATAATTGCCTCTGCAAGGAACAGCCCCAAACCTGAGCATTTTAGGATATTTAAAAGCAAAAACCACATCTGGGTTGACATAGATGCAAGCAAGCAAGTACAGAAGCTGAATTAGGCAGTTAGTGAGACAATGCAATGGGTACATTGATATTTTCCATGGGACTTTCCAGGTTGTCAGAGCAACAAGCAAGCAAAAGGGAAGTGGGTTAAAATAACCCAAGTTCAGTACTAGTTAGAGAATTGTTACTAATGTCTAGACAATCAATCTCTGACAAGGTACATTGCCCAAGAGAAATGGAAACCAAAGAGAACAATCTTAAATTTCTTTGTCAAAACCGTTATATAGCCCCTTTACCATGTTGACCTGGAATTTATCACATGGCTTGTTTGGGCCAATGGAATAGTATCATTTGCTTTGGGATTTATTCTTTGTTGTTACTCAAGACTTCCAACTGGGTATTGGGTTTATGTAACATAGTCAGTCCCTATTAAATCCTCAAGACCAGCACTGCTTGCAACAAGTAGCTTAACTGACAACTGATTGCAACTTTTTGAGTCACTTCAGATGTTAACAGCAGAACTTCTCAGTTTAAACTAGTCCAGTTTCTTACCAACACAATTGAAAACAATAAAAGGCCTTTATTTTAATCAGTTAATCTTTGGGGTCATTTATTATGTAGTAATAGATAATGGGTATACTCTGTCTTTCCTAAATTACATTTAAGAAAAAAATTTCAATGTATCATGCCAAACTGCCAATTAACTACAAACATACCTGCTCTTGCTGTGTACAACAGCAAGCATCCTGACTTGTCTATATGCCTACATGATCAAAGGGCAGCTTTAATTGGACTGATAGTTATTTTATGAATTCAAGATCTCTTTAAACTCTCCCTGCTGATATCACCATTATGAGTTCTAATAATGGAAATACTCCTGATACTATGCTGATGCTATGCATTTCTAGCTACTAGTAACAAACTAGAGATAAGCCAATTTATTTCAACTAACTGCTACAATAGCTGCTAGATGGTAAGATACTTTAATTATTTAGAATGGACTGAATCTCCTATTAGTGAAACTTATTAATAGTACTAAGAGCCCTAAATTGCTCTACTTTCCAATAAATGGCTTTGAGAAATTGAGGTAATGTAGATTGAATACTTTTAGAAACATTGAATGTTTCACTGACTCATGTTGGCTATTTTAGAAATATGCATATTTCATTGTTTTAAATAATTTGAGAGGTGAATCATTTAAAATTAATGTTTCTTGCCTTTTTCTGAGAAAATTCAATCAATGAGGCTATTGTAAACAGTTTTAACTATTTAAAAAATAATTTTATTTTCTAAATAATTTGTTTTCTTTCTTTAAAAAAAATTAAAACATGCTAATTGATGATTTCATTCATTTATTCTACTGTATGAACACTGATCATGTGCATGAGTGGTATTGGAGAATTTTCATGAGGGGTATATAATTTAGACACAAAATTTATAAATAATTATTATTCAAGGAAAGTCAGAGCACCTGTAGCAGAAGTAAAACTTCCATAAGCTGAAAAATAATTTTGAGTGCTCCAGTCAAAATTAATGAAAATTAAAACAATGCTCATCATAAAGAAACTTTTAGACATAAATAGAAAACAAATAGTAGGTTAAGAGTCAAGGCAGAAAATACAGCTGTATTCAGATTTATCCACAATAATTCTGTGAAGTTTATTTTTTCTGTCTTCCAGATAGCTGAACAAATTGTATTATTTATGCCATAAAGTGACACAATTTGAGGCACTGCATGGAATCTAAAGGTTGAATAAAATAGGAGCCCTGCTTTAGAAACTCTTAAAGTGATAGGAGAAATATAGACATGAAAGTCTCTGGATAGAAGAACATAAGATAATAGTAAACTACAGAGGAGGGAATTTTATTTTTAATCAGAAGTTTTGAAATGATTCATAGAGAAATAACTTTTCATCTTCCCTTTCCCCATCTCTGTTGATAATGAGGAAAATCAGAGGACATTCCTGACAGAAAGCATGATCTGGATGAAAAAATTGAGCTGGGAATTGCAAAGCTCAAAATGATTGATAGCCCTTTTGGGCTATAGGGAATGTAAAAAGATTCTCAAGTGGTCAATAAGAGGTCCTCACTGTATTTCAAGAACACATTGGTGTTGATACCATTAAACCTCAGGGAATCAACAAAGTTTAGAATGATTTGTGGTCATTTGTGGATGAACTAACTACCTTCTTGATTACCTAAACATGGGTGTCATTAGTACTGGCTTCTCTGATGAGACAAAAGAGTGATATGTTAATGTAGAAGCTGGAATGAGATGTTGAACTTAATGAAGGCTGTGATGAAATGTTCCCAACTCATTTTGTCTATATATATATATATATATATATATATATATATATATATATATAGAGAGAGAGAGAGAGAGAGAGAGAGAATCATGCTAACTCTCAAGTGTGTATTCATTTAAATGATCCATAAAGCTGGGTGTTGTGGTACTTGCTGAAAAGACTGTGGCAGGATTGTGAATTTGAGGTCATCCTGATAACTGGTCCAAAAATTTCTACAAAAGGTTTACCTGTGAGTTAATATAGATCCAAGAGACGTGTATGGAAGCCTATGTCTCCAACTCTTTCAGCATGTTTCCAATAAAACAGGTTTACTTTCCATCAGATATCATGTTATTACTAGATGAATAAAAAAGAAAAGAGCAAAATCTTTCCTAAACTTTTCAGTATGTTCCTAAATTTCACTTGTAAATTTACAGATATCAGTATAAGAAATTGACATAATTATAAATGTTATGAGCATCCAGTAAAACAAATGGTTCAGAAAAGAAGTGATGTGTTTTTGCTAAACATGTGTTTTATTTGTCCTAGTAAATTAGATGTTTCACTGTGAGAATGGTATACAGTCTACATTTTCAAAGAGTTTTTGCTGCCCCCAAGGAAGAAGAGATGACATGTCTTAAAATTATTAGTTTGGGGAAATATTATTTTTAAAACAAAACCTCCTCTACCTATAGTTTGTGACTTCATCCCAATTCCCAAATACTATGGCCACATAACTTTAATAAAATAGCACCATGACTAATAGTATTTTTTTTTCATAAATAATGGTCTACCTTAATTTTCACCACATGTTCAGTTGTCGATGAATTAATAATACACTGATGAGATCAGGCCCTTCATAATCTAATAACTCCCCCTAAACTCCCTCTCTGGAGTTTGGTGTACTGTGGGACATTCCAGATCCAAATATTAACAGTAAGCTCTGTAAATGTGTATTAATCGTAATGTTTTTAAAGGAAAGAAAACTCAATTAATTTTCACCTATATGACTTTGTCTCTTAAAAATATCATTGTCTTAGATAATGACTCTCATGATAGTTAACAAAAAAAAGTAATGTATTTGATTTATACTTTTATTTTTTTGAAAATATGATTTTTAAACAAGGAAAATAATTCATACTATTTGGAGAAATATAAAATTCAATGAAATATTGTGGTTTGAAATGTAAAATGCACCATATATTAAATATATGGTAAACAGCCTAAGTCCTATAAAAAACTGATACTATTTTGTAATATAATATCTGACATTTTATGAAAATTATAAAAATGACTTCAAGTATTCCTGGATTTTTCTTCCTCAGTTACCTCTTCACAAAGTATATGACCACAATTTTAGTACAGAATATTATTTCTCAGATTTAAAAATAATAAAAAGTAAAATTAAAAATGAGCTTTTCATAGGGCAAATTGTGAAGGTCTTTGTTACTTCGATGTGTTAATGACTTAGCCATGGTTTTCATTAAGATTCACTGTTCATGTTTCATGTTACACAAACCTAAACAAGTATCTGCTTATACATGTTTCCTACTATATACAAACTTTCTAATTCACATATTATGAAAATATCTGCCACTTTTTATATTCCAGGTACTGATAAAGTTCCCGGGAATACAATAATAAATAAAATAGACCAACTTCTTATTTTTATAGCAAAGAATCATGTTTGAAAGCACAGATTTCTGAGCCATTTGCCTGTGTTCAAATCTGTCACATCTATAAATTTTTCTGTGTAAACTACAACATATTTCTTAATGTCCTTATTATTTCATTACCCTATTTGTAAGATGGGGATGAATGCACATTACTCAAATTGTTGCATGGTTTTTGCTAACAATAATATCTCTTACATAGTAAACCCCGTATATATGACATTTAAGGGAAGACAGCCTATTCAGAAATAAAAATACAATTAATATGTCCAATACAGGGAGTAATAAATTGTTGATTATCCTTCAGAGAGAGTGAAGAAAGTCAGAGTAGCATTTCATGTATACAGCATATAACAGAGTCAGTTATTAATTCAATTACCTACAGCAAGAAGCTGAGGATGAGCAAGGAGGCTAGGAGTAAGCTCCTTATGTTAAGCCCCATATATTAAACAATTAATATTCTCAGTCTCTTTGCCTCCATTTCTTCTCTTCCTTCCTTTTTTTCTTCCTTTTCTTGTATCCAGAGACTTGATTCTACATTCACAAATATCCTGTATTTTGGCTCCTCAGAACAAAACTAAAAGTCTCAAAAGAAAATCATATTCTTGGTAAGTGCAATGTGGACTATGATTCAAATCTACCAAGATTTTTCTTGTAGTGACTAGATTGTTATCATCATTGGGAAAAGAAGAAACTTAAAAAGTCAAGAAGAATCTTAATAAAGATCACTGAATTCCACGTTTTCTGAGGAATCTCCATACTGCTTTTCTGATTGGTTGCACCAAATTGCAGTCCCACCAGCAATGTATGAGTGTGCCTTTTCCCCCACATCCTCTCCAACATTTATTGTTGTCTGTATTCCGGATAACTGCCATTCTGAGTGGCATGAGCTGAAATCTTTTGATTTGCATTTCTCTAATTACTAGAGATGTTGAAGAGTTTTTTCATGTATTTGTTGATCAAATGAATATATATCTTCTTCTGAGAAGTGTCTGTTCAGTACCTTTTTTTTTTTTTTTTGGAGTTAAGTTTTTTGAATTCTTTATATATCCTGGAGATTAGTGCAATAAAAATTTGCTCCCAAAATGTAGGCTCTCTGTTCAGCTCATTGATTGTTTCTTTTGCTGAGAAGCAGCTTTTTTTGAGACCATTTCATTTATTAATTCTTGATTTTATTTCTTGTGTTTTAGGAGTCTGGTTAAGGAAGTCAGGGCCTAATTCAACATGATGAGTATTTGGCCTACTTTATGAGGCACAGGGTCTCTGGACTAACCCCTAGGTTCTTGGCTTACTTTGATTTTTGTACATGGTGAAAGATAGGGGTTTATTTTCATCTTGCTGCAAATGGATTTCCAGTTCCCCCAGTCATTTGTTGAAGAGGCTGTCTTTTCTCCAATGTGTGTTTTTCCCACTCCTTTGTCTACACCCAAAGTACTTAAAATCAGCATACTATAGTAATACAGCCACATCAATGTTCATAAGCAGCTCAATTCAAAATAGATAAACTGTGGAAGCAACCTATATGCCCTTCAGTAGATGAATGGATAAAGAAACTGTGGTATATATACACAATGCAATATTACTCAGCATTAAAAGTTAATAAAATCATGGCATTTGCAGGTAAATAAATGCAGGTAAATCATGCTAAATGAAATAATCCAATGCCAAAAATCCAAAGGCCCAATGTTCTCTCTGATAAGCGGATGCTGATCCAATATGGGAAGGGGGTGGCATGGGAAAAATGGAGCAACTTTGATTGGGCAAAGGGGAGGGAGGGTAGAGAGGGTTCAAGGGTGCAGGAAGATGGTGAAATGAGGTGGACATCATTACCCGAGATACATGTAAGACTGCACATAGGGTGTGACACTACTTCGTATACAAACAGAGAAATGAAAAGTTGTACTGTGATTGTGTACAATGAATCAAAAATGCATTTTTCTGTCATATATACCTAATTTTTTTAAAAAAGTTTACTGACATAAAGGTTTTCAAATACTCAACTAAAAATCTCTCCAGATTCCACTTCGTAGCACTTTAAATGCTTTTTTTTTTGTATTATTTTATGACCTAGGAAGAATGGTTTGCTTATTTAATTGTGTTGATAAGCCACATGTGTACAGACAAATTTATATAGATTTCAGTATTCCAAGTAGACTCCCTCAAGTATAATCATACTGAAAGTTTAATCTTTTCAACAAAAGTACATTTAAAGATGTCCATCACAGACTACATTTTAACCTTATAATCACATTGTTCCAGTTTTCCAAAATTTAATTAAGTCATTTGAACAAGTATATCTGTGATCACAGTCACTTATTAATTCCAATTTCCTAAACTTAGAGAATTTTCTTAAACCATCATGCTTTGTTTGAAATTGGTGCCAATATTCCTTAAGTTATTTAAGTTTAGCCCCTTACACTAGCTTTCATGGGCCTCCATATGCATATTAAATGTCACTTTCTCTAAGAATTTGTTGATTCGACTGCTCTGACCAACTTGTTACAAATAGCTTTCTATTTATGGACTTGGTAATCCACAGTTTATATTTCTCATAGACAAAACAGTCTAGCTCTAAGAATAGAAATTGTGATTTTACAGTCTTGACTAGTCATGTGTCATTGCTTAATGTTGAAAAAGCTTATGAATATTTCCTAGCTTTATTGTCTTCTTCTTCTCTAAACACTTTATTATGTATGTATTTTTATTCTTTTTTTTATTTGTTTTAATTAGTTACACATGACAGTACAATGACCTTGATATATCATACATTTGAATCAGATAGGATATAATTTCTCATTTTTCTGAGTATACAGGTTGCTGAATCACATTGGTCATGCAGTCACTTATATACAGACAATACTGGCACAATGCTGAAAATTTACTTTATCCATTCATTTCTATTTTATATAAAATCTTCCTTCCAAAATTTTAAGCTTCATTAAAAAAATAACTTGTACTGTTCCATTTTATACTCATAATGTTGACAAATTTGAAAAATTCACACACAAGAAAAACATATTTTCTTTTCCTTCTCAGATTAACATGTTCATAATTAGAGTACTTATTTATTTATCAGATATTTTGTCAGACTAAAATTTTGGGATCCTTTGGGCCCTTGAAACATAGATGAAGTCATAGAGGATGAACATGTACCTATGAAGGCTATGAACAGTGCACATATTAGAATGATTAATAAAGCAAAATATTGTTTTTCATTTAATGAGTACCTCAGAAAATGGACCTCTTTCTATATTACAAAGAGAATTCATAGCATAATTTACACACACACACAAACACACACACACATACACTTACACATATATATATATTTGTCTTGCTTCTTTCGTGAAGATCAAGTCAGAAAAAAAATGATTTGGGCATTTAAGTTTTTTTTTTTTTTTTAATTTCACTAAAGCCTTACCATAATCTTAGAAAACTTTCTAGAATTTCAAGTAAATAAAATTAGTAATTGAATTCCTTTATAAGACATGTTAGAAAAAAAGAACAAAATCTCATCTACCATGGTGAAAGCTCTTCTATTAGTTTATACTTTATAAATATCCAGTTACAAAATAGGTACAATTCCAATTGTCTTTCTTTGCCTTTGGTGTTAACATAGGTCTGGGAGGAATTTAATCTCATTGCCAGAGTTTACTTCAAATGGCTTTCTTGTAATAGGTTTAGAGTAGCTTAGGGTCATCATCTGTTACTGAGATATCACTCCACCTAAGCTAACAATTACAACTCCCTTAGCAGAATAATGGAAAACACCACAATATATAGGAAACTAGCTCTATCAGAAATTAAAGGATTAGTGTAAGACAATTTATACATGGGGAATTGTGAAAGGGTTTCAAACATTCTTGATAGCAGCCACTTTTTGTTGAAATAATTCATTGTATATAATAGTGTTCTCTTGTTCTAGAAATCTGTAATGAACTTGAAAATGACAATAAGGCTATTTATTTGGTCATTAATTGTACATACTTTCAAGAAGCAATGGTAAATGAATGTAAAGATGACACTTAGCATATGTTGAAAACATTTCTCATTATACAACTGATTAAATTTTTAGCAAAACTAGATAGATTGACACATTAAATCGCAAGAGTCAAAATTTCTTTAAAATAAATAACTAGTTAGATTGAATATTTTCCTTGTTTTTCACCTTTCATTGTGGTTTAATTAAAAAATAAAATTTTATGTATTCAAAATATACAATTTGATTTAGATAAACATTGTAAAATTATCATAATTGACTCTTTGCTGTTATTTCTTCTGAAGTATTTCACCTATACTCAAAGGCATATACACATATTTTCATATAATTAGCATTTAATTAAAATTGAATTATTTAGTTTGTAAGATAGGCAGATGGATCTTTGTCAATTTAATAAATATTAAGCTGCAATTTCTTATCTAGTAACTTCTCTGAGAAATAAACTATAGTAATCAGAATCAGTTAACCAATATTAATCCTCAAAAATAAATGTCAGTTTCATACTAGTAGTGTTATAAATTATAATACAAAGTGTTTAATTTATGACATATATTACTATAGAAATGCATTCTAAAGAGTTTTCAAGATGCTTAAGAGATGGTATAAATATCCATTTGTTATCCTCAAACCCATATTCTCTACATAGAATTGTTTTTCTATCCACTGAAATGTCATCATTTAATAAGTAGGACATTCAAAATTATATAATAAAAATATTTTACATTTTACCACAAATCTTATTGTCAATAGATGGCAATAAAATTCTTTGCAGTGGATTCCTTCCTTCTCTTTTGTTACTCTTTCCTGATAAAAATTTCATAAAACAGTAAGGTTATTTATATCTGAAAAGTTCTGTATTTCTGCCATTATAATTTTTCATGTCAATATAGGCCAGCTATGGGGGAGGTATAGCATTACATTGCTTTTATTAATGTTGACACTTTCCCTGTGGATTGAAGGAGATTTCATCCTGTGTATATAGAGAGGCATGTTATTAGCATTCAGATACCGTTTCTCCATCAACTAATCCACTTCAAAATATTTGCATGAAATCAAATTTGCTTACCAGTCAGCTACATATAAAATATAATTTACAGACTTGGGTTCACATTAGTGAAGTTCAGTTATTTAGAGCAGAGAATTATTAGTCAGTCTCATTACCAAGGGAAGACAGGTAGTGAATTCCACAGGCACTGTCACTTTGCCTGTCCTCAGTTGATTTATACACAGTGTATTTCAAATGTTCAAAAATATGTTGAACTTGGAATCTTTTTGATGAAGTTGGAAACATTAAGATTTGAAATTTGTCATTTATACAATTTTATAAAGTGACAGTCTTTTCCCTTATAAAATTTGCATAGTAAAATTTTAGACCCCTTGCATTTGAACAGGTTTGACACAGAAACATAGTTATTCAAATAAAATACTTTCAATTACTTCAAAGGCTTGCATATTAAGATTAAATATGTATGAAGGCAACTTAAATAACTACAATATCTATATACATTTGTATTTTGGGGGATGATACTAGGGATTGAACTCAGGGGCACTCAACCACTGAGCCACATCCCCATTTTATTTAGAGACAGGGTCTCACTGAGTTGCTTAGCTTCCCACTTTTGCTGAGACTGGCTTTGAACTTATGATCCTCCTGCCTCAGTCTCCTGAGTGCTGGGATAACAAATGTGTGCCACTATACCCAGCTTACATTTGTATTTTAATGTAAATAATTGCCTAGGTAATCCATTTACTATGTAGAAATGTACCAAAAAGATGACCAATAATATCTCATTATATGTCAGCTAATAGAGTCATTAAGATATCTAAAAGGTAGGGGCTGTGGATATAACTCGGTTGGTAGAGTGCTTGCCTCACATGCATAAAGCCCTGGGTTCAATCCCCAACCCCAACAAAAAATAAATAAATAAACACAATATCCAAAAGTAACAGAAAAAAATGTAATTTAAAAATATCTAAGATTTAAGGCAGGTATAGTGGCTCATTCCTTAATCCCAGATACTACATAGGAGGCTGAGGCAGGAGAATATCTAGTTTGAAACCTGCCTAGGCAACATACTGCAACCCCGTTTCAAACAACAACGTGTGTGTGTATGTGTGTGTGTGTGTGTGTGTATTTATAGTACATATATATCCACCCATGTGCATATATATGTACATATATATATAAGCTTTCAATAAAAATAATTTTATACCATTTAATCCCCTACTACAATAATGTAAATTGTATCATTTGTCCCAATTTGTTTTAAAAATGTTTTTATTTCTTGCTGTGCAAAATTTCATCAGTTCTCTAATGTATGTGAATTATATACACATGGTACACCTTATTTTGGTGTTTGTTTCTATGACAATATACTAAACCAGACAAGAACGAGCCATGTCTATTCTGCTTTCTACCTTTTTAGTATTGCCAAAATCAAAATTTTTAATTTGAGATTTCTCTGAGACTTAAATTTATATGAAACTAATGAATGTACAAGTTAGATGCACTTCCAATCATTGTTCCTTCCTTGAGATTGGGTTGTCTAACCTGCACAGTAAAATTTGTACCTTGTGTCAAATTTCAAATGATTCAAAGATTTAAAACATAAAATAAATGACAAAGATTCTGAAAAAAAATCATGAGTAAAAGGTTGGGATGAGAAAATTTTCTCAGCAAATCTTCTGAAAATGTGACTTAATAAAATAATAATTATATGAACTCATGAATTTATGGAAAGTCTTAAACATTCAGACCATAGCAATATGTTTCTTTAAAAATGTCAAAAGAATGTTTTATGCATTTTTTTCCTTTTTACAGTTCAGGGGTCTTTATTTGTTTACACTCTATATGACATGAGTTTATAGGGAGTAGTCTTCTATAGCTCAGGCTCTTTTCCATTGTTTCTCACCACACATGCTTGTTTGGGTGGAAAAGGCTGGGGCGTCAATTGAATCAATTGACTGCTTCACATGTACCTTATGGCTTCTTTATTTTTCTCGTCAGTACCTTTCACTCATTTCAGAAAGTTATCTTGGCTCTTAAGAGCATTTAGCATGCTTAATAGCAACAATACCAGCAGCATGCTGGGCAATGCTAGATTATTCCAGTTTTGCCATAGTGGTATTTTGAGCACATTCACTTATGAATATTTTTTTTTCCTTAATGGCCGCAGTATCTTCCTCCTTGTGGATTTATACATATGGCCAAAGGGACAACTCCATATTTTCTAAAAAGTCTAGAAGACGTGTTTCAGTACCACTCATTTACCATTGTGTTTGTCACTTGGTGAATTACTGGAAGACAAGTTTCAGGCTGGCGACGTAGCTCAGTGGCAGAGCATTTGCCTAGTATGGTGCAAGGCAAAACACAGAGAAGGCCTTTGCTCTTCAAACTAAAGGCCTCCTTGCTGAAGAAGACTGTGGGGGCTATTGCTGGATGTAATACAGTGAGAAAAGAACACATATGGTAGAGTTCGATAATATCCCCAAGAGTATGTACTGATATGCTTATGTTTGCAATATAGCTAGAATTTAGTGGTTTGAAATAAAGGAAGAATATGATTTTAGAACAAAGATATAGCATATGCACAGAAGTGTCTTGAAAAATGTGTAAATATTTTAGCTGTGGAGTAAAACATGTATGTACACAATGAAGCTAGGAAGGCTGATCAACGAGGTCTCCCCTCAAATCTTGTATGTCTTCCTTACTGTTGCTTCACATCTATTTATCGATTTAACCTATCAATCATTTATCATTAGTCTACATTCTTTTCATCTACTTACCCTTTAAACTACGTATCTTGCATCTATGCTTGTGGGAGACAAGGCTATGAAGTGATACTTTGTGATGATCTTTTCTGAAATGCCCCTTATTATTCTGCCTACTTTTTACCAATTAACTCTCCAATCTCTTTTATCATATCTATATATAAAGTGATTTATATTGAGTCCATTTGTTTTTTTTATTCTCATTAAATCAGCTTTGTGGCAATTTCACATATTTTATTGTCTTTAACTGCCATTCATGCATTTTGCAAATATCTCTTAGCCAATGTCATTCTTCTGCTCATCACAACTTTCTCTTGCATTTTCAGAGGCATTTCAAATCAAGTGTCCTCACGTTAAGCTCATTGTCTCCTTACCTTGCTTCAGCACTTCAGCCTGCACTTTTGGAAATAACATTTCAACTTCAAGTGTAGTTATTTGAAATTTTGAAATTTTCTGGACTGTTCTTATTTCCATATTCCATGAATCTGTCATTACTTCTGCAGATTCCATTTCTAAATCCTCTTTCAAATTCAAATCTTCCTTAAAATTATATCTTCACTACTCTTACAGTAGTGTCTACATATCTTCATGTTTGGTATCACTTTTTTTTCCTATTGCTATCACCACAGTAATATATAGCCAGAGGTGAACTTTTTATTACTCTCCATATGAAACTCATTAGTGACCACCCAGTGAAATCATAATGATATCCTCCAATGTTTTCCTTTAACTTTACACTGTGGAATAAAACATAGTGATAAAATCTCATAAATGCCTAATGTAATTTATAATTAGAAAATGACTAACCAAGTCAAAGTCAGAAAATTGCCACAGCCCCAGAACCTCCTGAATTGTTTTTGTTTCATTTTATTTTTTTAATATAGAAAACCCCCTTCTAATAACTTACAGGTATTTCTACCATGAGCTTTGGGATAATATTTGCATGTTTTCTTTAATAATGTTATATAAATATGCATCATTAAATGATAAAATCTAGTGTTTCCTAATTTAAAATCTATATCCTTTAGCTATTATGGTAGATATTATTTTACCTCCTTGGATATCAATATCCTCTCTGTAATACAAAAGTTGGACAAAACTGGTGTCTACTATGAATATCAAATAAAAGAATATGTTTCTGTAAGCAGTCCTTGATGTCTTGAGCTAAGTTGCTCATTATGAATTCCACTCAATATTTTTTCCTAATCAGTGACCTCCTCATCCATAGCGAACTCAATATTTTATTTTTGACAGTGAGGTGTGTCTAGGGGAGGCCAGCTGGTTTTTATTCTATTTTCTCCAGTGACATTAATGTTTCAAGAAGTGCTTACATTTCACACATTATAGTGTCAGACATTGATTAGTTTTCTCTGAAATCTCTCACTGTTAGAATTCAATTGACTGAATAAAAAGAGACCAACCAAATAGCAGGACTGTTTTCTTAATAAATGCAGATGTCTTCTCACAAAGTTAAAATCCTCAGTCTTTCTATAGCATTTTTCACTCAGCCCTGAGAATAGTTGTAGTTTTGACTTTTCAAAGTAATGTTATTATCCATTTGATCTCCTTACATAAGTGGATGGAAACATTTTTATATTTATTTTTATTTTATTTTTATTGTCAATGCATATTAATGGGTTTCACTGTGGAATTTCAATACACACATCATTTTTAAATCAAATCCACCTTCTCTTTTCTCCTTTCTTACCCTCTCCTCTCCCCCTCCCCTCAGTCCCCTTTCCCTTTCAGCAAGGGTCCTCCACTCTATAAATATTTTAGTCCTGAGAAGGCACTCTAGTACCCTCCCCTCCATGATTTGCTTTTATAGGGCACAGAGAGTACTTGTTCACAAATTTAAATTTCTGAAATAATAGAATTTTAAAACAATCTGCCATTAGATTCTATAGAAGTATAGGAAAGATTGTTTAATTCAGTTCCCTTTATTACAGAGGAATCATACTTGACAGTCATACTTCCTGTCATCTAATATTTATTAACTGTTCGTTTGAGTTGTTAACCAAATTAAATGGCTAATAACACTTTTCATAAATATACAGGGTATTTTAATCTGACAATGTGTGCTAAAGATGCTTTCATGCCAAATTGCAAAATAATCATTTTGTTATTTTCATCTTTGCTATACTTGTAACTGTACTATGCTTAAAGATCATTTTTCTTCTTGAAATTCACTTCTTTGTTGAGCCCTTTGACATAAAATTTCCCTAAATCATATAATTTTTATTCTCAGGTTTTTCATATTCTTCTTATTTTTGCTCTACTTCATAAGAATTATAAATACATCAAAGGGAATACACACACACACACACACACATACTCACACACAATCGCTATAGTAGGTTTTATCAAATCACTTATTATTTCTTATTGATTTAAAAGAATATTTTATAAATCAAAGATATAATAAAGTTCTTAAATACAAACCAGGTCAATCGTGCAACTTAAGTGGAAAAAGGTTTAAAGGGAGAATACTATGTATTGCAAAACTGTTCTGAAAAAAAAAACCTCTTCTGAGAAAAGTGATGCTAGGCATTCAGAATCATAGCTGTCGCCCCCTCTCAGAGGCTGCTTGATCACAGGTACCATAGCTGCTGCTTTTCTATACCTGAAAGCACTATTGCTTTTGGAGTGGATTATAAATTCACTCATCCATGTTACTTTGTTCCATGCTCAGAGTTTCAGATGTAAGCATGCAGTAGAATGAACTACAGTCATATGCCCAGGTGGCAAATTAAAACACTGCAGGGACAACCAGACTGGATTTTCAACTTCTGCAGTGCTAGTTAGGATTCTGGAAATGTAACTCTCCTGATACTGTCATCAATGCCAATCCAATAACAAGGACAAAGTTTTGAGAAAAAGAAGAAAAAAGTTTTATTCCTTTTTTTTTTTTAGCAACAGAAAAAGGAAACAGACTCGTGTCACAGAGGCTGCTATTCTAACTGCGGAGGGAACAGAGGACTTTAAAAAGGGGTGTACAAGGGCTGTTTTGAGTTATCATTATCACCGAATCTAATTAATATTTAACTTACATGCTTGAAAGAACTGTTATTCTAGTTTCCAGTTCTAGAGTTTCTTTACTTTTATGGACAGTGAGTAGAAGGGCAGATAACTCAGCTTAGGACTTATATAATGTTAATCTTGCTTCCACAAAACTAGGGAAGAGAAGAGGAAAAACAGGGGGGAAAAAAGCTGTTCAGTTTTAAAATAAGCCATGAATGGTCCCAGTTTTATATGCACATTTCTTAACAAAGCTTTTCGTGTCTGTAACCAAAATACCTGATAAGAACAAATTCGTGGAAGAAAAGTTTATTTTGACTTATAGCTTCAAAGTTTCATTCCATGGTCATATGACTCCATTGCTCTGGGACCCAAGATGAGGCAAAATATCATGGAAGAAGGACCTAGCAGAGGAGTAAAACTGGGAACAAGGAAAGTGTGGTTGTTGAAAAAATCACAGCCACTAAAGAGATACTACATACTACTAAATACCTTGCACAGAGATAGAAGAAAAGATGCCTTGAGGGCATCTCATCTTGGGAATTGGGAAGACCACACCCATCATAGGCTTAAGGGTTTAAAAATAAAATCTCATTCGAGAACAGATCATGGAAGCACCCTGCTCACACAGGGGTGCCTAGAATATGGTTTCACGATGTTCATCCACTCAAAGGCCACTGTAGCCAAGGTCTGCTAGTAGACATTGGCATTGTCCAAATCGTGCTTGTTTTGTAAGATCATGGAGACTTCCACTGAGAACGGGAGGGGCTCCCAAGCCCTGAGGAGTTCACAGCCTACAGCCATGTCACCCAGATTCCAGAGATGGTGCTATAGGACTTGTTTGCCCAACTGGGTTATAATCTTGTTTTGGTTACATTCCTTTTTTCTAGGTTCCCATTCTTCCCTTTTCGAAAGGGAATATTTACTCTATGCTGTTGCATATTAAATATATGTAACTTGCTATTTTGTGGGGAGAGTGTACTGGGAATTTAACTCAGGGGTACTAAACCACTGAGTCATATGCCCAGCCCTGTTTTGTTTTGTTTTTGCTTTATATTTTGTTTATTTTTTATTTATATATAACAGCGGAATGCATTACAATTCTTATTACATATATAGAGCACAATTTTTCATATATTCACACCAATTCATGTCTTCATACATGTACTTTGGATAATAATGATCATCGCATTCAATCATCATCAATTACCCCGTACCGCCTCATTTCTCCTCCCACCCCTCTGCCCTATCTAGAGGTTGTCTTCCTCCTGTGATCCCTCTCACTATCCCACTATGAATCAGCCTCCTTATATCAAAGAAAATATTCAGCATTTGATTTTTGGGAATTGGCTAACTTCACTTGGCATTATCTTCTCGAACTCCATCCATTTACCTGCAAAAGCCAAGATTTTTTCTCTTTTATTCCTGAGTAATATTCCGTTGTTCATATAAGCCACATTTTTTATCCATTCATCTATTGAAGGTCATCTTCACTAAGTTGCTTAGTGCCTCATTGTTGCTGAGACTGGCTTTGAATTTTCTATCTTCCTGCAGAGCCACTGGGATTTACTTGCTTTTGGTAATTGAAGGAGCTCACAGCCAAGAGTCTCTCAGATTACATTTTGAACTTTTGGGCAATGCTAGAACTGTAAAGACTGTAGGATTCTTGGAGATGAACTAAATATATATTGTATTATAAAATACATATCAACTTTTGGGATCCAGTGGCAGAATGATGTCTTGGATATGAAGTATCCCCCAAAATCCTCTTAATTAATGCAGGAATACACAGAAATGAGATTATTAGATTATGAGAACTATTTTGAGTGGACTGAGTGATAACTATAGTCAGGTGGGTTGTGGCTATAAGGAACAGGAAACTCTTCCAGCATGTACACTTGACGACATATCCCTCTTTGAGCCATTTTCCCACCTGAGTATAGTTATCACCAAGGTAGTCCATTCAAACTTGGTGGACCAATTTAATTTATAGCTCTTATAATCTAATAGTTTCACCTCTGGCTATTTCTGCATTAACACAGAAACTTTTAGGGACACGTCATATCCAAACCATAATAGTTATTAAATTCTAATTCAGTGTTTCTCTTTTGTTCATTGTTCTATTTCTTGAATTCATTCCAATGTCATAATGGAATTTTACAATATAGAGTCATTTATTGCTTAATGAAATTGATGTTTTCTGAGATATGCAACATTTGGCAATTTTGTTTCTGTGAAAACATTATAGAGTGTACTTCAACTAACCTAAATGGTACAGTTCAATTACTCAGCATGGCCTCTTGATGCAATCAATGCACACAATAAAAATGGATGTATGAGGCTGCTGACAATAAAACAATGCATATGTTATTTTGTGGCAAACTTTCTTTAATAAGTAGAAGGTGTATACTCTAACAATGGTAAAAGGGATAATATAGTAACTATGGAAGCTAGTAACATGGTTGGTTATTATTTCCTTAAATTTTGCTTTACCTTTATCTGTCAGTTTGTTTATACCAGGATCACCACAAACAAAAGACTAATACATTGGTCTGGGAATATAATTGAAAGTTATAACAATTGTGTAGCATGTACAAACTCCTGAGTTTAATCATTGACACTAAAAAAAAAGTAATGCATTATGCTATAACATTAAAACAATGTATCTAGATGATAGAAAAATTTCAACATAATTATAATCTTATGGAACAATCTGTTATATGAAGTTAAATGTCATATATGGCACATGATAGTACATTAATAAGTGGCTTCCAGAAAGGGTAAGGGGTCCATTAGATTTTCTCTTTATTAAAGCAATTTAATTGGCAAAATTTGTAGAGAAAATTTGTAGAAGAGCTTAGAGCAAATATTGAATCTTTCTTTTAAGAAAAATTCTTTGCATTTGTAAAAATAGCAATAATCTGTGGCATTTGAGCCACAGATTGCTACCATATATATATATTGTCACTTTGCCCTAGTATACCAAATTAGACTGAGTGACTTATACAAAAACATCTTATTTCTTTTACAGTTCTGGAAAATAGAAAGTCCAAGATCAAGTTTCCAGGGTGCCTGGTGAAGGGAAAATTTCTGGTTTACAAATAGTTGTTGTCTCATTGAATACTAACATGGGACACAGGAGAAAACAAGAACCTGTGTCTCATTCTTTAAATTTAAAGTCCTATACAAAAGGAGCTCTGCCATTATGACCTATTATCTCCCAAAGGCCCCATTTTCAAACACCATCACAATAAGGATTAGACTTCAACATACAAATTTTTTAGGTGTCACTAAGTGACTGACTTTGTGCTTGTGTGATTGTTTTATTAGTTTTATCAATACATGCATTTTGATCCCATTATGATAATATCATCATCATCATCATCATTACTTAAACTATGGATATTTACTTATTCATGACTGATAATTTATCTTGATATTCTTCATTCTTGTTTTATTTTTCAAGACACAGTATTCTGTTTTATCTTTTTTAAAATTTAAACTCTCTCAGTTATTGTTTTTGAAAAATATTTTATTTATTTTTATTTTTGAAGATATTTCATCTCTTTATAGCCTTCTTCACTGGCAATATTTTCTTTCATCATTTTGCATAATGATGAAATCTTGTTCTATAATTCCTCTTGAACAATCAATGAACATTTTATTGTTGTTTTTAAAGAAAATGCAATTTTTTCTCTGATTGCCCCTATTTTTTTCTTTTGCCATTTTAAACAGTTTTATTATATGTCTTAAATGTTTCTGTATACATTTTATGCAGTTCAATATATTTTATCAATTTTGAAAAATTTTAGCAAGTATTTTTTTTCTTCTATTTTTCTAAAATATCACCCCCTTCCTTTACTCTTTAACTATAAGAATTTACACCATATGTTCATGTCTTTATTTATCACTTCTGTATTTTTACATTCTTGGTTTTCTACCCTTCAACTTCAATCTGGATACTTCCTGTTAACCTACTTTTCATATTATTAATTTTTGTTCTTCTGTATCTCTTGAATCATTAATTTTACTTATACTTTCTATTTATTTTTTATTACCTTTCTTCCTTCCTTCCTTCCTTCCTTCCTTTCTTCTTTTCTTTTATTTCCCAGTGATTGGTCCCAGGGGCATGTAACCAATGAGCCACATCTCAAGCCCTTTTTTTGTATTTTATTTAGAGACATTGTCTTGATAAATTGCTGAGTCTTGATAAATTTGCTAAGGCTGCCTTTGAACTTGTAATTCTCCTGCCTCAGCCTTCCAAAATCCTGGGATTACAGGCCTGCACTACCATGCCCATCTTATGACATAAGTTTTGGAAGAATCAAATTCTTTCTTAAATTAGTTCTGAAAAAAACTATAATTAGTTGTGAAACGAAATCAAACCTAACAGATAAGCTAAGAAATATAAGGAATGCAAATTTAAAATGACTTCAAGTGAACCAAGAAGATTTACAAAGTAAATACATGAGAAAACTGCTGTCATTCAACAATTTAAAACAATCTTTAAATTGCTCCTTTTTTAATTCATTTTTTAATTTGTTTTCATTAGTTATACAAGACAGTAGAATGCATTTATGCACTTTGATATCCATAGATGAGATAAAATTTCTCATTTTTTGAGTGTATATGGTGCAGAAACATATTGGTCATGTGGTCACATATATACATAAAGTAATAATGTCTGTTTCATTCTATTATCTTTCCATAGTATCATTTCTTACTCCTATCTTGTATGACTTTTAGAGTTTCAACTAAGTCTATGGTATTTACCTCACAATATGTATTGAATTCTAACCTCTTGTCTCTTCAGCTAAGAGATCCTCTGACATCTTAGCTCAGAACTTCAGTCTGCTTCTGCTTCATTTTGGAGTTATTAGAATCTTGATCTGCCTTGATGACTTCATCAGCATATAATTGCTTTATGGGGAGATTGCAATGTGTTGTGTTTTCCTTTCTTAATTTTCCCTTTTCTTCACACTTCTTCATCCTTTTTCTAGGCACTTTGAGTAATCAGTCTTCAAATTCTGTTTCCTTAGTAAAATAGGTAAGACCTATTTTGCCATTCTAGGAATTTATAAATGATCAAGAAAAATGCTATGTATGGTAAACAGGATGCTCACCAACATCTGATTCCAGTTTTGTTTTTTTTTTAAATCATAACAATCCCTCAAGTGTTACTGTTGGTTTCACTTAAATAATTTAAACAGATACTCCTACACATTACACAGATTTCACAGTTGTTTTCACTATTATAAGATCATATAAGCTCCTCTGTCTTTGCCAACACTTCATTATTTTTTAAATAAACCATAATCATTTGAAGTAAGAAAAGTTCAAATCTGATACTTTGTCATTCATTTGCTTTTAAGTTGTTTGATGACTTTGTTTTTATTTTAAATTTTTTTTTAAATTGGACCACTTTTTGGTCCATTTGAGGTCATTTTGAATTACTATCTTTTATATTTTATCAATTCTGTATTATGTTTAGTTTCCTTTCACAATATTCAATCATTATATCAAGGGTATTACTCTTTCTGAATTTATATTTATGAAAATATGCTTTGATATTCTTACAATTTTTTCTTCTGTTAGACTACAAAGACTGATTATTTAACATTATTCTTGGGTATCAGTCAATTGCTTGTAATTTGCTTGGCAAATTTGTATCTTACAGACAACAAAAAGTGCTGTTTGGTACACTCATTTCCTGGTTTAATGAAAAATATGAGGTGTCTATAGAAAATTTTGGAAGAACGTTTTCTGTTAATCTTATTGGCTATAAGTTAAGAAAAAAATATAGATCCACAACTATGGATATCTGATTTTATGATTATTTTCCTCAGACTTTAAAATTGTGTTTAATTTTTTGCCCTATTGGATGATCCACTGCATCGCAAACATATTTTCTTCTCTATTAGAAAGTTACCTTGTATGTTTGAAATTGTACAGTTTAACTAGATGAACTAATCCTATTCTTTATGTTTAAAGTGATATCTAGGGTGTTTTATGGCAGTGTGCATATTTTTCTCTTAATTTGATTCTTAATGCCATGAAGATGAATGTTTTTCTGACAAAGATGCAAACTTAGAGAAAATAAGTTTATGGCACACAAATATACATGCACACACACAAATGAATATATATATATATATATATATATATTTACTCTATAATTACTCTATATTTATGTTTAAATGTGTAAATTATAACATACTTATTTAAACTTCAAATATTTATATATTTGTATTTAAACATAAAAACATATTATATGCATGTATATATATTTTTTTCTTTTGTCATTACCTTTACACTGTACATCAACATTGCTTCTTATAAAAAACTAGTATTGTTGATGGGTAAAATAAGTTTACAGTTTCCCTGTTTTGTATTCTGTTTTGAATTCAGACTGAACCTCCTGCACTCCTCCTTCAAATATGAAAGCTTTGATCACTTGAAATCATTTCCACGTATTCTTCATCAGAATTTACTCTAAGGACAGAATATAAGCCTGCTATGAGCTGCTTCAGTTTCCATCAATGACCTAAGCTATACTGTACTATCTTCTGGCCCTTTCTGAGTTTTATTTATTTATTTATTTATTTATATTCATTTTTGTATTTAAAACTGAAAATTAAAAATGTAGGTTTGCAGTAATTTTTTACATGATGCTGGGTTCTATATTATTTTTAAATTTAAATTATTATAATGGCACTTGAAAGCAGTAAATGCATATATATATTTTTTTGATTATTTTAACTTTTATTATAAAAAATTTTAAATTGATTTTAAAAATGTTAGCATATATTCATAGTGGTTTTTAGCCATAAATAAATTAACTTTTATTTAATGCTCTGTTCTACTATATTCTATGACTTAGGACATAGGCTAAGAAAGATAATAAAAATATAATAATATTTGTATTTTGCATTATATATGTATATATAAATATATATCTGTGTATAAATATGTATATAGGTATATACACACAAAGACTATATATATATATATATATATATATATATATATATATATAATTTGTCACTTTCTTTGGTAGAATAGGCTGAAGATCATAATTATACAATTAGAAATTTCTCTCTTTAGGTACCTCATCTCTTTTAATCAAGTATTATTAATACACAAGATTATTCACCATTTATTATCCAAATGAAGCTTTGCCAAATTAAACTCAGGAAAATGAAATTAAGCCTCTGATTTAATCTCTACTTTCTAATTCATTTGAGAAAAGAAGCAATTTTCTCTGTTTTATGTTTAAAATTTTTATCCATGGTTTTTTAAAATTTATACTCCCCTTTTTCATAATTAGATCAAGAATTTGCTCTCTTTTAACAATATTTAAATTGTCAAATTTACATCATAATGTTATAATTCATTGAAGATCATCCTACAAATGTGAATAGAATAGAAAATAAACATGCAGATAATATTTATTGAGAAAATTTCATATTCCGCATAGATCAATTTAATCAGACTTGTAGTGTTGAGCACAGATTAAAACTTAAAATTAAAAATATAGGTTTGCAGTAATTTTTACATGATGTAAAAACTTAGGTTTTTCTGGGATCTATATTATTTTTAAATTTAAAGTGCTATAGTGGCACTTGAAAGCAGTAAATGCACATTGTATAGTTTTCAAATAAAACAAAAGAGGGAAACAAAACTTCTGATCTATTTTAGTTATCAAGATCCACTTAATTGGTTAGTAAATGTCACAATTCTAACATGAAATTAGGTTAATTTGTATTTTAATTAAATGTAATGTGTTATTTTAGCTGAAAGAAACAGAACAATTGACTGTCAGATATCCTAAGATGAAAAAGTAGAAATGAAGGAGATGTTGGTTACAATTTCAAGTGTGAATGCACACTCACATGCACACAGACACACACACAGCCTTACTTGCAAGCAATTGAGTCTAATCTACTGAATAGTTAACATGTACAAGTAGAAATACTTCACTTATAAAACATGGGAAATAGTTTAATCATTTTTAATAGTAGTTTAATAGTAGTGATTAAACATTTTAGTGATTGTCTTAGCTTAATAGGTGGTTTCCTACATTTCATATTTTAAAAAAATAGAAATCCCTTGACACTTTATACCATACTTGTGATTTAAACAGTAAGCTCTGGATTATTTCAATGTCACTAGGTAAATTTAAAAGTTATGATATATTAAATAGCAAACAGATCTGAAAACTTCTCATAAAGACTATTTACTGACAGATTTTGTATAATGCTTTGCTGTATTTAGATATACAGGAAAATCCTTGCTAAAATTTTCTCACTTGACTAGATTTCCTTAATTAAGACTAGTGATTGTAAACATAGTCTATAATTAATTTCTTTTGAACAAATAAACTGCCTTGGGGCTCTTTATATGATTTACTCAGTCTGCTAACTAAATAAATTGATTTGCTTGCATATGATGGTTGTTAAGTTTTGTTCCACAAGTTCCCACTAAAGATCATTTTGTCATTTATTACTGTCACTTGTATGGTATGACTCAACCTTTAGAAGGTACTTAAAACCACCAGTTATTTTCACTAGTGCTTTACAATGTTAAGGATATGAAAAATAGAATGTAGTGCATCACAGTTAATTGTAAATCAAATTCAATTTGAATAAAATTGGCATTTCTGAATAATATCAGTGTGACATTATAAAAAAGTACTGAGTCCTCATTGTGCTAGTCTGAAGAGTGTAAAAGACCATATAACATTACAGAAGGGTAAGCTTATTGTGAGTTAATGAAAGGAAAGCAAAGGTGAAAACCATTTATCTAATTTATATTTTGTTTAGGATCAGCCTGGAAGAAAAGAAAATGTTTAGATATGGAGAGATGACTGAATTTCTGGTCTAATTATCTTTGTTTCTGAGGGTTGCAGGAATATTGCCAAATTTATTACAGACTTTGTAGAAGAGTTCTGGGCAGAAATTTGACATAGGACAGATGAAGCAATGAGAGAGGTGAAGCATAAATATACCCAAACAACCTCTTTTCCATATTGAAATGTATTTCTTATAAGATAGGAAAGCTTTAATGAAGTTGAAGATGACTGCAAAGTGGCTTACCTGACAGATGAAGCAATAAGTCCATTCCCTCTCTGCAGTTAAAAGCTCGAAATGACCCATCTGTCATCTCTCTAGTGGGTGGGGATTATAATGGGAGGCAGCATGCCATCTTAATTACATAACTATTCCAGTTCCAATTATACATCATGTAGAGTTTAAAACACATTATCTCCTTACCATAAGTTGAACATATAGCTGTGGCATGACTCATTTTTATCTTGATTTTTCTGTGTTATTCCTTACTAACTTTTGTTTAATATAATATTTTAGCACATTTTACATTGATATGTTAGCAACCACAATATGCCTGAACTCATATCAGTATAACTCATGTGTTTTGATGAAGAAAAAAGAACATGATATGAGTTCATTTTTTTCCTTTCTTCTTTTTCTTGTAAAGGAATCTTTCACTTGGTATAACTGTTGTCTCATTATTACAATGAACAGACATGTTTTTTTTATGTGAATTTAAGTAATGGTTCTTATGTTTTGTTTCAATTGTCTTCCTTTATACAGCTGGAAAAATGCTGGAAATCCAAATTTGGGTACTTTTTTCTTTTTCACTTGACTTTCTCAGTGATAACCTTGAGCCTTTACCATCACAGCTGAATAGGTGACAGAAATGTGGAGATTTGAAGGATTAAGATAACAAAAAAAGAGGAAATATTTGAAATTTTACACATTTTATTGAGCAGAGGGTACTGGGGATTGAACTCAGGGGCACTTAACCCTTGAGCCACATCCTCAGCCCCATTTAGTATTTTACTTAGAGACAGAGTCTCACTGAGTTGCTTAGTGCCTTGCTTTTTGCTGTGGCTGGCTTTGAACACGTGATATTCCTGTCTCAGCCTCTTGAGCCACTGGGATTACAGGCATACACCACCATGCCTCGTTGAAATTTTATGCTTGATCACAGGAGAAGATAATCAATATATGTAAAATGCTTTTACAACCCAGAATTTTGAAAGGTGTTATATACAAGAGAATATATTATTCTTTATTTCAGTAGGAAACTGAAACCTTGAAACATTGATGATTTAATGTGGAATTTATTGTAATATGAAAGATTGTCTCTAAACAAGTATTAGTTAATTCTGAATGGCAAACACTACTAAGACTCATTAGCATAGGGCCTGGATGATCTGAGTGGGGACTGTCTGGGGCAGACTGTCTCTGAACCATGTAGTTTTCTCTCCCAGTTCAGGGGGTTTAATCCCAAATATGCATCTTTTGGACAATATTAATAATGTAAGATTCAAGTGAAAATGCACAGGGCCTCTAAAAGTCCAGGCTCTTGAAACTGGTATGCAATGACTTCAGCGTGATTTCATTGGCTAAATAAGTCAAATGACAAAGTCCAAAGTCAAGAGTCAGGGAAATAAACTTTGTTTCTTAACTAGAGAAGCTGAAAGCCACCTGGGGTAAAGACATGAGGTTAAAAATGTCATCCACCTGGTAAGAATTGTTCTGGATCAAGTGGGAAATGAGAAACTTAAGACAGTGCCATTGTGGTTAACAAATTGCTTATGGAAAAACATAAATTATTGTTACATAAATGTGATTTTTCCCCATTATAATTCAGGGGAATTTTTTTTAAGATTATATACAATGTGATGGTCTGTTGTAGTCAGAATATGCCTCTCGTGTGGAAAATGAAACAGGAAATTCCAGACTTTTATCCCCAGCTCCCTAGATTCTGGAACTAGTTTCTCCAAATAATACAACTTAACAGACACAATAAATCATCTAGATAGATAGAGCAGATTAATGTCTTAAGAAATCCTTGTTACTTCAACATATAGAATGTTAAAATTTGCTTTATATAAGTACATTAATATTTGACTTTAGGAAAAAGCCTTAAATAAATGAATGTGCTAATTATATATAACCAACTTAGTAACACACAAACTTTCTGAAATTTACCCTCCACCAACCTTTTACAACTTATTTAGACATTCTATAACTTTTACTTTACCACACAAAGAAATTTCTAATCCCAAACATGTATTTTCCCTTCTACTTTCCATACTAAAACATATTTGCATACCTAGAACCTTCTTATATCTCTTTCCTAGTTGTTGACCCCATTTTAAATTCATTTTCTGAAACAATTTTTATAAAATTTTTGAACTTAGGCCAATTACTCCACTTTAATATGATGAAATACTTTGTTTTATAGTACTTTAATTGAAATGTTTTATACTCTTTGTATTTAAAATTACAACTTATAAAATATTAACTCTTTCTAATCTTGTTTTTAGTGGCGACACAGAAACAAAGCAAACTTTTTAAAATTTAATTAACATATTTTTAAATTTCCCTATTTATGAAAACACATATAATGTTTAAATATATTACCTTATTGAATTTAAGATGTCAAGAATACTTGATTTTATATTTAGCAGTTGATACTTTAGCACTTTGTAAATTGGTCAGATGTCTCCACTAACAAACACATTAATGTTAAATCTAATTTACTCATTTTTAACTGTAAATATATATATATATATATATATATATATATATATATATATATATATAAGAGAAAAGTAATAATTATCTTATTATTATTAGCTATCTCTTCCCTGTTGAAAAAAATCCTAGAAGCAATGGATATTTTATTCTAGATATTTTATTGAAACCTCCTCTCTGTCAATTGTCTGACCTCCTAGAAAATCATGTGAGTGAGTAATTTTAAAGACAGCCTACTCTTACCTGTTTACATAATTTAAAATGGACTTTTTAAAAGTCATGTGGATTAAAAGGTATTTAGATCCATTTTAAAAAATTTTTGCCTTATGAGCAAATCATAAGGCAAGTCTATATGCCAATTTTGATACCATGTACATGCCATATGGACACACACACACACGTAGACAGTATAATACAACATAAAGTTGTGTACACATACATAAAATAGACAGGAAACAGAGATCTTGTAACTTCTTTTAGGTAGATCCCCAAAGGTGGGAGGTAATGAATACAGATGTTTATTAAAGCATCCACTAGATTTAATCTATTGGAAATTAAAATAGAGCTTATCAGACTTTTATATTATGATTTTAATTTAGTGCAGGCCTGTATAGTTATAAATACCAGAGTGAAGTCTGATAGCCATGGTGAACACTGAAATTGATTGTTCAGCTGGCCACTTGTCCTTGGTGGCTATCAGATTTATGCTGAACATCACCATGTCTGTGTTGTTCTTTGGATTTGGTAAAGGAAATTTTTCAATATATTTGAAAGCCAACCCTTAAAAAATAGACTTGAAAAAAGTGTAAAAACCTCTATACATAGATAAAACAAGAATGATCACAAAATGTTATTAATTTAAGGCACAAGACCACATGTGAATTTGACATAAAACCATGAGCTCAAAAATATAGAAAAAAAAGGAACCAAAAAAATGACATGGCCATAATTATTCTAGAAAAAGATCATGGACATCACCTTCATCAGATCAAAGTGCACTTTGGGCTCAGAATAGAGTCAGTCCATATATCTAAAAGGAGGTTTGTAATATGACAACATTTCATTTTTCTTCTTGTTTTGTATTTTTAGGGAGGAAATTCTTAAGAAAGCATAAAGGTACAGTATAAGAGCAGATAACAGCTAAACATTGAGGTCCTACAGTGGCTTGAATTTAAAACTCAAACTGGTCCCCTGTAAGCCTTGAAAGTCTTGCAAATCTGCATTCTTTGTAATCTTTGGAGAGATAGACATGTGGAAGAAGCTAAGTGGAGAAGTTACTGTTCTGAACTTGAGAGGCAAAACATCATAAATAAAGCATTTTAAGTTTTTTTTTTTTTTTTTAAACACAGTATCTTACAATGTGGTTGTATAGTTTGTTTCCTCAAGAGTCGAGTTTTCATTCACCTCAGTGATAATTGGGCCAGATTGGAAGCAGGAAATTATGAGACATCTCTTTTGTCCAACTGTGACTAGGTCATTTACTAATGAAGCCTAGCAGCAAAAGAAATGAGGCACTTTTTGAGCATCTAGCTTCCAGACACTCTAGACACCAGCTTTACCACCCCTCCTTTCTGAGGATGAGGCTCCCCTCTGAACAAAATGAAAATCCCTATTTTTACAGTATGCAGACTAGTGGCTGACATAACTGTTGACTACGAAGCTCCCATCTAAGTACAAGCAAACAGAATTCGGGTGCCTGTGTCAGAGGAAACTCCATTTTTTTTCATTAGGGATGCCACCTTATAGACCTTCTGATGGCCAGGAAACACTTCTATCATCACCCTCAAGAGTTCAGACTTAGAAGCATGACTGACCTCTGCTGTCCCAGTAAACATGGTAAAAATTTGATCTACATGGAGTGTATTTCTCTACTCTTTGAGCCAAAGGAGGACATCTAATAGTCCTTAGATGCTTGCTTCCCTTTTCCTGGAGGAGTTTACAGAAGGAGTAATTTGAAAATGCGTCCCTTTTACAGCTAAAGAAATTCATGGAGCACAGAAACAACAAGGGGGAGAAGCCCTAAGACTTCATATGTGAACAAAGGGAACCCAGGCATTTCTTTATGAAGCACTCCATGTAAAATGTCCCTCCCTCAGGAGAGGAGTCTGGGGAGAAACCATTGTGGTTCATCACAAACTGGCACCACCCAAATCTCTCACAGTTGTTTCAACCCTGTGTCCATCTCTCCATGCATCCAAGGCAGACCAGGATTAGATATATAATGTGTACTCATGCCAGGCATGCTCAAAGACAGATAGTAAAGTGAGAGACAGATTTGGCAGAACCCAACATGCCTAACCTACAGGACAGGTGATTACAAGCTGCCTAGGCAGTGAATCCTAGCGCCCAAGCCTTGTAGCAGGCAGCTTGCAAAAACTGCATTTAATTAGCCACTAGGTGCCCATTGTTTTCCTCCAGAAAGAAAAGCAGAAGTTTCACCTCAGAAAGATATGGGATGCAGAAGAACTTTCCCTGGTGATAAATAACTGCAGAGCCCCAACCGAAACTGGTCTTGAAAATCAGAATTCCCCCAATGTTGAAGATCAAACACCAAAGAAACTCAGTGGCAAGAACAAAATGTTTTATTTAAAGGCTAAAAGAGAGAGAGAGTCCTCCAGAGATGATGGGGTCCAGAGCTGGTGCCTGAGAGAACAGGGATGTCTTGCCCCTTTGATATATTTCAGGATTTTTCCTAGTACATCTCCCTATTTTCCATATTTGCCCAGAAATGCAGGAATGGAGCCATCCAGGGGGTATTCATTAACAACACTTGGCCAGGAGGAACAATTCCCTGGAGGCAAGTAACCTTGGCAACAAGTTGGAGGAGGGATATTACACTTTATTTAGTTTTGAATCAGTCTGTGTCTTTCTGACCCAAGCATTCATTATCTGTCCATTTACCCTGGCCTCAATGACAGCAGTTTTGATCTATTTATAATTAATTTGATTTCTTTGGCCAAGCATGGTAGCACATGCTTATAATCTCAGTGGCTTGGGAGACTGAGGCAGGAGGATCACAAGTTTAAAGCCAGCCTCAAATCCTGTCTCAAAATAAAAAGGATGTAGCTTATTGTCCATGGGTTCAAACCCCTGTCCAAAAAAGGCGGCAGTACTTATGGGCTTTGGACATCTGTGCAGTTGATGCATCTCAGCACAGACTTCTGAGTCAGTCAGTGGTAGCAGTTGTAGAGTAAAATTAATGTCACTTGGATCAGAGGCCTCTATAATTACTGTGAGAAAAGCCACAAATATCTGGCCATTTTCAGCTCCAATTGGGATAAGGAAATAGTTTTTGCCCTTCAGCAACATTTATAGTGGGAAAAAATCTGCCAAACACAGAGGGTTTCAGGTGCTCAGTAGCCAATAGAAATGTAGAAACGACTCATGCCAATGTAAAAGTAACCCAGGGGGAGGCAGTTGATGAATACAACAGGTCATATCTAGGTAGCATGATTTGCTGCCTTAAGGGTCCCAGATGTCACCCCAACCAATATTCCTAGCTTTAAAACAGAA
This sequence comes from Marmota monax, assembly GCF_021218885.2. Classification (NCBI taxonomy): domain Eukaryota; kingdom Metazoa; phylum Chordata; class Mammalia; order Rodentia; family Sciuridae; genus Marmota; species Marmota monax. Next base: position 1,510,654 of record NW_026695246.1, on the reverse strand, counting down.
AAAAAAATTGGGACAGAGCTCTGCCAACTGCATCATTTTCCCTTTTATTGAAAAGGCAACTGCTTTTCCAGAAATCCTCAGTAGATATTTGCACATGTCTCTTTAACCAGAAAAGTGTCATGTCACCCTTGATATGAGTGAAACTAAGAAGTTATTTAGTTGGGTAGATTGCTACGTAGGTATTTGTTGTATCAGAGCTACAAAAGTGGAGATAGGACAAGCAATGAGCACTGTCTGCTTCAATTAGCACTGGGCCTGAAAGGGTGATGAGAGCTGTCTCCCCAGAAACCATGATATATGATCTTCTGTATTAGCCTGCTTTCTGTTGCTCTAATAAAATACCCGAGAATGGGTACTTTATAAAGAGATAAGGTTTATTTAGCTCAGAGTCCAAGATTTGGCTGCCCCTGTGACTGTCAAATCACACTCACTTTGGTGAGTATCATCACAACCTGGTGAATAGCATCAGGGTGAAAGGCATGAAAGGGGAGGAGATTGCAGGCCCAGAAACCTGAGGAGGGACTAGAATTGCTTTTTTTAAATAACAGCCCACTCTCATAGGAAGTAATGGGGGCCCAGTAAAATTACATAACTCTCTTCCAAGGTCATCATCATCCCCATACAGAATTACCTCACACTTGGCCCCAATTCTTACATATTCTACCACCTCAACACTGCACACTGAGGAACAAGCCTCCAGCTTATGAACTTCTGAAGGAAAAAAACACATACACATACACACAAGCTCCAACAAAGCCCAAATTATAAGATCGGAATGTCCCAGTATACAACACGTGTGTACGTGGTCATGGGGTAAGGTTACTCTCAGCAGTCAGTGGACGTAGACATACTTGGTACTTCTTTCCTTCCCTGATATAGTCACAGAATTCTGAGTGGCAACCCAGAAGAGGTAACTGGTGGCTTTTATTTCTCTGGGAACAGGAGGCCTAGACATGCCATTCTCAAAGGATGTCATGCCCCCAAGCCAACCTCCAGTCGGATATTCCTGGTATCTCCCAAGCCTGTTTGCTGCTTTTAATGTAGTGCTGCTGGTCAACTTCAGTGTCCTCTTCTTGACATTCCTGTGAGTCTCCCATACAAGTTATCAGGTTTCTTAACAAAGAGGTAGAAAGAAAAAAATAGACAACGATAGTGAAGAGGCAGAGAAGTGGAGAAAGAGGGTAAGGAGTGGAAAGAATGGTATATAGTTAGTTCTAGAGTGCCTGTTGCATTTAGGGAACTGTGGGAGGCTTGTAATGCTGGTGACATTTGGTGGAGTCTCTCTGGTCTGTCTTCTAGCTTGGGTATTTAGTTCTGTGAGTCGTACCTTAGATGAGCCAGACTTCGTGGGGAGCTCTGGGTTACCCCTGACTAGAACTCAGTCTGCCTCTGGTTTCAGGTGCAGTTGTCTGGCTCAGAACAGGGAGTGGGCCTTTCCAGGGGTTACAGGCCTTCTTTTTGTCATCACGTTCTGACCCTGGAATCTTGCATCGAGGTAAGGCCCCTGAAGAGAGTGTCGAGGTAAGACCCCTGGGAGAAGGAGGTGGCGTGCCATGGACTGATTCCTACATGGGAGATTTCTAAAGGGCTATCCCAACCTCTGACCTCAGGATTCCTTCTTTTAATGTCTCATCCGCTGGCTTGCAAATACTAAATACCCTGATGCTTAGACAAGCTGCTTCCCTGTTCTGGGGATCTTTGCCCCTCCACCTCTGAGTGTCCAAGTTGGAGGGTTTCTTGGGTTCTGAGTGCTCTTCTATCATGTGCACAGCCTGCATGGATTTCCAAGATCATATGGCTGTCTGTGCATGGGTGTTCTTTTCATCCTTACCCGGTATTTGAGAAAATAGATGCATGGAGTTATTCTATATCTTGCTCCAACTTACACCAGGTAAGTCTTATCTCTAAAAACCTCACTCTTGACAGGTGGCCTGATGAGCAATGGACTCCTAACTGTGCTCTAACAATGGAAATGCCAGTTTCTCCCTGGAGACAAGATCCTGTGACTAGGGCCAAACACAGGCAGCCTAAAGTGCTGGAATGGAGGAGGCTTGAGCATCTGGGGGTGATGGAGGCCAGGACAGATAGATCCTTGAGGCCTGTCTACTCTCCCCTAGAAGTTTGACCACCACTGCAGGTGGGTGAAAACTGCATTGGCCATCACAACTTTTTCACCTTCTTGCTGCTACTCCTGTCCCTTGACCTTTTCATGGGTCCCCTGCTGGATATTCCTTGTGTGCACAAGAGACATGCCATTCTCTTAGAACAAAGCCATGGTATATCCATAGAGTCCCAAGAGCCCACATTAGGAACATCACAGGTTTGGGGAGGAAGGCAGGGACAGCCAATGAGCAGGGTAAATGAGAGCAGGGCTTATATAGGGGGTGAGGAGAGGGAGAAGCCATTTGGGAGGACCCGTGAAGGATGTGTTGAAAGCAAATGGGGTCAGGAGGTATGCAACATAGGATGCATTTTAGAGTGTATAGATGAGAATGTAGCAGAGTCACAGATTGGGTAATAAAGATTGAAAAAGGACAGGCAGAACGACAGGTGGTGGAGTGAGGTGTCATGTTGGTGTACTGCATCAGGGAGAAAGAGTAGGTGGGTGGGGCTAGCTGGGGGAGTCAGGTAGAGTGGATACTAGTCTGTGGCCAGGGCCAGTGAGAAACTGTCCCTTGGCTTGGCTTCTTACCCTGCACACAGCTTCATCGTGGCTGTACCTTCCACCAGAGACTTGCTGGAGCATCTCATCCTAGAGATGCTGATCCAGGCTGTGGCAGTGAGCTCCACCAGACACCCCTACAAGGGCCAGGTAGGTGGGGTCTAATGTCTGTGCAGGGATACCCGGTTGTGCAGAGGCAACTTGTACCTCTGTCATTTTTTATGTTTTTTTCCACTGCCCTTGCCCCTCTTGTGCCTCATTAACTTTTCCAGACCCACCTCTTAAGGTGCAGTTCAAATCTCTCCTCCTCCTGCAGCTTGGTGGTCATGTGCCCTCCTGAGTGCACTGCTTCCAGAGCCTACTGTGTGCTAGGCTGTATGTTATTTGAGGCATGGGTATAGGGGTGTGTGATTAAATCCTTCTCTTGTGTTGATAAGCAATCTGCAATCAGAATAACACCAGCAGACACACAGGAGCACTCTGAGAGAGGGTTGGTCCTGAATGATGTAGCAGACTGGAAGAAACCGAGAGTTTGGTGCTGGTCCTAGGTGTGATTGTGGAGAGGCAGAGGACAGGAGCACATTGCCTGTGAGAGACACACCTGTGCAAAAAGGCACAGAAACCCAAAAGTAGGGTGTTAAAGGACTGATGGGGATAAGCTGTAATTCAAGCACAGGTTAACCCTGTGACTGTCAAGATTAATAAGGCCCAGAAAGTCAAGTATGGAATTTAGTTTGATTGAAGTAGGAACCTAGGAGCAGGGTTTTTTTTTTTTTTTTAAGTCATTGATTGATTAAGGAATAGTTTACATATAGTAAAATTCTCCCTTCTTAGTCCACAATTATGGATTTTTAACAAATGGTTACTCTCTTGCACTCTCCACCATGATCAAAATTAGACCAGTTTCATTACCTCAAAAGATCTTTTCATCATCTTTGCTATCAATTTCTCTCCCTATGTCTTTCTGGCTTTTCTCTGACCAGAATCATGTATAAAATGGGTCTTTTACCTTTTTAGTCTTGCTTCATTTATTTAGGACAATGCATTTGAGATTCATCAATGTTGCTCATAACAGTAGTTTATTTCCATCTATTGCTAATAATGTATGGATGTCCTACAGATTATTTATACATTCAAAAATTGAAGTATTTTTACATTATCTATTTTGGGGCATATGTTTTGTTGGTTTGTTTGTTTATTTTTATTTATTTTTTTGTTGTTGTTGTTTTGTTTTGTACAAGGGATTGAACCCGGGAGTGCTTAACCACTGAGCTACATCCCCGGCTCCCCTTCCCCTCTCCCCATCTTTCTTTCTTTTTTAATTTTTAAGTGAGCTAAGGTCTCACTTAAGTTTCTGAGACTGCTATCCTTCAGCCTCAGCATCCCAAGCCACTGGGATTCAGGCATGAGCTACTATGACCAGCGAGTTTCTGGAAGTTATAAATAAAGCTGCTACAAACATGAACATTAGTTTTCATTTTTGTTGGGCAAATTTTTCGGGATGACATTGATGAGTCATAAGGTAACTGTGTGTAGAACTTTTATTAGAAATTGCCAAAATTTGTCTTCCAAAACTACTGTACCATTTTGAATTTCTACCAGCAATGTATGAGAATTCCAGTTGCTCCACATCCTCACAAAAATTTGACACTGTTATTTATTGTGATTTTGTTTTGTTTTTCAATTTTAGCCTAACAAATTAGCAGTGGTATTCCATTAAGGCTCCTGTTTGTATTGTTGTAATTACTAATGATTTTGAGTATATTTTTATGTCTCATTATCCATCACTATCTCTTTGGTAAAGTGTTTGCTCCAATCTTTTGCCCATTAAAAAAAAAGCTTTTTTTTGTTTTGTTTTGTTTTGTTTGTTTGTTTGTTTTTTAGTTTAAAGAGTTCTCTATACTGGATTCTGACCTATGTGGCTTGTCATTTCATTTTCCTCACAGCATATTCCAAAGAGCAGGAGTTCTTAGTAATGTTGTATTACCAGTACTGGGGGTTGAATCCGGGGTGGCCTAGTGCTGAGTTTGTCCCCTAGATTTTTTGTTGTGTTAATTGTACATGGAAAATCAAGACATCTGTGAAGAAGAGTATCATTACTTTCTTTTCAATCTGTGTGTCTTTATTTATTTTTCTTTTCAATATAGAATAGGAATAAAAAAGAGTGGGCATCTTTGCCGTGGGGTTCTTTAATATGACAATAACTTGACTAAAGGTCTTTCAGGAACACTGGTGGGCAGCATCAATGGGGGAGGGGAAACAGCAGAGTCTGAGACAGCTGAAAAGACAGAGGAGCCTCTCTGCTCATCACCTCCCTTCCCTTTATCTACCTCTCCACCACTGCAATATTTGGTTCTCCTCCCACCTGTGACACACTTCCTGGGAAGGCAGGATGCCCTGGGTCACTCTTGGGCTTCTCTGGTCTTCTCTGGCCTTGCTCTAAGTCTGGGTTGATGCTGGTTCAGTGCTGCTGGTTCTGAACTTGTTTTCTCATCTCATTTCCCTCCAGGGTCAGTTTTTTTCAGGGGGACAACCACTTGAACCAGGGCTGTGCTAACAACTTCTATATCACTCTCTGTGCCCCACTGGGACCCAAGTGACTTGATAAACCAGAGGTTCAAGTGGTGGACCCTAGTGCTGGTGAGGTAGGGTGAAGCTGGGTCTTCTTCCCTGGTCCCTTACCCCAGCTCCCCAGCCCTGACTCTCATTGTTCTTTTCCTTTGGGGTTTATTCCAGGGCATTTATTTGCCTTTATTGGTTCTTTTCCCCATGAAACGGGGCAAGGGAGACCTGCAGCCTGAATGATAGCCCTGGGATTGATGCTACCCAAGCTGAGGGGTGAGGGTAGTCGGGGAGACCAGGCCAGGTAGTTACTGACCCTTTGCATTTGGCCTGTCATTCACCAGGTACATGTCAGAAGCTGTGTGGCTCCAGAGGGAGGAGAGGCCTGGGTGGGAGCCCATGGCAGCCCTGTTCTCACCCAAATACTCCTCTGGTGCCTAAACCCTAACTCACTCCCCCGTTGAGAGTGCCTGTTAAATATTCATGAATATTTTTTTCTGCTGTCTTTAGCTGTTTCAGGTTCAGAAAAGTGTGATTCCTGGAGAGTTGCGGGGGGGGGGGGGGGGGGGGACAAATGCCTCCTAGAGAGAAAAAGTATTTCTCTCTGGAGACCCAAGCTCACCAGCAACACTATCTAGGTCTTTAACCTTGGGCAAGACAGTTAGCATTTCTCACATCCTTAATATGTGGCAACAGCAAATATCATGGTGACTGACCTGGCTGGCTTCCTGGCAAGAGCTAGGGATTAGAAAATTGAAACCCCAGCATCCTGGATAATATCAAGTGCACCTAAAACTATTCCACAAATAGAAAGAACCTTACTTATTATTAGTTTTAATTGTGTATGTGCTTATGTGTGTATACATTATTATTTTATAGTCTCTCACTCTGTGTGTGTGTGTGTGTGCATGCATATATGTGTGTGGTACTGGGGATCAAATCAAATCCAGGACATCACAAATGGTAGATATGGTCTCTACAACGGAGCTGCATCCTCAGCCCTTTATTATTTTCAGTCATGGTATTAATAGATTGAAAAGGCTGGCCTCCAACTTGTGGTCCTCCTGTCTCAGCCTCCCATTTTGGTCTCCCAAGATATTATAGTAGTTCCCATTCATAATTGGCTTAGGGTTTTCTATATGCAAGCTCTTTCCATCTGCAAATAGTATTTTTTTTTCATTCTGTCTCTATTTCTTTCTTTCTATCTCTAAATTTCTTTTTTTTTTTTTGCCTAATTTCTGTGGCTGTAACTTTTTAATAAATATCATGTTGTATTTTTCATATATGCCCAAATCAAGTTCAGAAGTTTGCTTTTATCTTTAGGGTGTGTGTGTGTGTGTGTGTGTGTGTGTATGTGTGTTCGTGTTTTAATCATGGAAAGGTATTAGGCATTGTCAAATGCATTGTCTTCATCAACTGATAATGTTGATTTTTTTCTAGACTATTAATGTGGTGTACTACGTAATTGACTGACCAGGTCCAAGAAAGGAAGATACTGGCCATCAATCCATAAATTAACTACATAGTATTTGATAAGAATACATTTTATAATATAAAATATTTTCTATGCATAGCAGTTAGCTGCAAAAAAAAATTCTCAGCTTAGTATCAGTTCTATTGTCATCATGAAATACTGCTTCTTGCAAGAATTTTAATTTCACTTTCTAATAAGTTGTCATTGTGAAAATGTTTTACATTGCAGCTGAGATTGATGGGAAAGGAAAATGCTAGGGTGTTGTTGTTTTGCTGTGTTCTTGGTTTTTAATATATATATATATATATATATTTTTATTTTTTAAAGATATACATGACAGTAGAGTGTATTTTGGCATATTATACATACATGGTGTATAAAAATTGCCATTCTTGTGGTCATATAGGATGTAGAGTTTCACTGGTGGTGTGTTCATATATGAACACAGGAAAGTTATATCTGATTCATTCTACTGTCTTTCCTATTCCCATCACCCCTCCCTTTCCTTCATTCCCATTTTTCTAATCCAATGAACCCCCAACCGTGCCATTTTGTTTTAGCATCTGCATATCAGAGAGAACATTTGTTTGGCCTTTGGTTTTATGGAATTGGATTATCTCACTTTTTTATTTTTACATTTTTTAGTTGTAAATGGACACAATTCCTTTATTTTATATATTTATTTATATTATTCATTTATTTACTTATTTTTATGAGGTGTTGAGTATCAAACCCAGTGACTCACACATATAACTCAACCCCCAAACTTCTAATCTTCATGTCTTAACCACTGAATAGCTGGGATTACAGTCCTAGCCACCATGCCTGCCTCAATATGCCAATTTTAAATGAAAGAAGATGTTACAGTGGAGACTCTTAGGTGACTTCATTATTAAGTATTTTCTGTTATGTGTGTGTGTTTTCAATGTGGTACTGGGGATTCAACCCAGGGTCCTGCCTGATGTGTGGTAGGCAAGAACTTTACAACTGACCTATACTGCTAGTTCTTGTATGGTGTTTTGTTCATAACTGTATGAATTTAGATGATAATAATTAAGAATGCACAAAGTTCCTTTTATTTGAAAACTACCAAAAAAAAATGTGGTGCTAATATCAATATATTAATGAAACAAAACATCCACAAACTGACTATAGAGTTCAACATGAAGGATGTTTACCTGAGATTATTAGGGGATACATGCCCATAGAAACAAGAGGAGAAAAGGGGAAGATGTAAGACTGAGCAGAGAAAAGTCACTGCCCAAGAAAAGCTCAGCAAATCCAAAGGTCACATGGCCCTTCAAATTTCCCTGCTTTGAGGCAAAGTGGCTGGGCCTTTATGCCCTGTAGTGACCCTGTAGTGCAATTTGTCCCTGGAAGGAAGAGATGCATGCAGTACCCAAATTTGGGGCTATGTCCAACACACACTCTAGCAGCTGGGCTAGTAGTTCTTCATTCCTGGATGGGATTCCATTTCTGGATGGGATTCTGGGAGGCACCTCACGGGGTCCAATCCTCAGATCTTAGTGTGTATGAAAAAGTCAGTTTCCATTGGAAGTAGTGGTCACAATCACTTGATAATTGATGCTTGCAAATTAATTATATCTATGGGGAACACATATGAATTAGACCGTTATCTTCCTTCATAGGTTAAAGAGTTTAAAGAAAAAGGAAACAGTATATACCTAATACAAGTTTGAAGGAGAGGGAAACACAAGTAAACTTAGATGATATTAATAAAATGATTAATAGATTTAATTACACAAAACAATCATCTTACATTCAAATTTTTACACAAAATTAAAAGGCAAATGTCAAAACTGAGAACACATTTGCAATAAACACCCCCAACATATTAATTTCTATTAATTTACATTTGATTGGTTCTTTATGTTATCCCATCTTTTCCTCCTCTCTTTCTTTATTTTAATCTAGCTTCTTTATTTGGGAGAAATCACTTGACATATGCGTTTTTGAGTTTGGCTTTATTCATTTACCGTGATATTCTCCATTACCATCCATTTCCTAGCAAATGACATAATTTCATTTTGTTTTAAAAAGTGATCCTGAAAAAAAAAAAGAAACCCAACACTTACATCAAAAATACAATGAAAACTTCACATGCATTAAGATGGCTAGTGTAAAACAAACAACACCAGGAAACAAAAAATGTTATCGAGTATGGGGAGAAATTGGCTCACTCATGCATAGTGCATGGGAATTTAAAATAGTCCAGAAACATTATGGCAAGTCCTCAAGGAATTATGCAGATAATTACCAGATGACCCAGCAATTCCACTCCTGCAGATATACCTAAAAGCATTAAAAACAAGGACTTAAACAGATATTTGTACATCAACATTCATAGCAGCATTATTTATAGCTGCCAAAGGGTAGAATCAACTGAAATGTTCACTGGTAGATGAATGGATAAACAAAATGGACAATATGATGGAATATTATTCATTTTATTTACACACACACACACACACACACACACATGTCCCTCTCCTCCCATTGTGCCTATGTTGCCCAGAAAGGCAGGAAGGGAGCCACCCATGATGTATTCATTAACAACACCTTGCTGGGAGGGACATGTTCCTAGAGGCAGATAACTTTGGCAGAAAATATCAGAGGAAGGAAAGTGCTCTGGAGGTATGAGCGTTTTATTTCTTTTTGAATCAGTCCCCACCTTCCTGACCCAAACTTTAATTTTCTACACTGACTGTTCTTTTTCTGTGATCTCTATGCCACCAGCCATAACCTACTTATAATCAATTTAATTTCCTTGGCCAGGCATACTGGCATATGCCTATAATCATGGTTGCTTGAGAGGCTAATGCCGGAGAATCACAATTTCAAAACCAGCCTCAGAAACTTACTAAGACCCTGTCCCAAAATTAAAGGGCTGGGGATATAGCTTAGTGCCCTTGGGTTGAATCTCCAGTCCAAACAAAGGGGTGGGGGTAGTATACATGGATGGACTTTGGACATATGTGTAGTTGCTGCAGGTCATCACAGACTTCTCAGTCAGTGGTAGCAGTGCTAGAATGAAATTGATGTCACATGGATCACAGGTCTCTGTAATCACTGCGAGAAAAGCCCCAAGTATTTAGTTAGCTCCAACTGAGATGGGAAAATGGTTTCCCTCACCAAGACAATGATGAGAAGAATCTGCTGAAAACACAGTCTCTTAGGTGCTCAGTGGACAATACAATATACATGTCAGTATAAGAGAAACCCAGTTATTTTCTCATAATATGTGGCTCAGAGGGAGGCAGTTGAGGAATATGGCAGGGACTCAACAATGTAACAAGTCAATTCTGTGTAGAATGTCTTCTTGTCTCAAGGGTCACAGGTGGCACACCGTCCAACAAGTTTAGCTTCAGGACAGAAAAAATGGTGGCAGAGCTCTGCCAACTGCATCATCTTCCCTTTTATTGAAAAGGCAAAAGCTTTTCCAGAAAAACTCAACAGACATTTGCACATGTCTCTTTAACAGGAATTGTGTCATAAAGCCCACCCCTGAAATGAGGGAAACTGGGAAGTTATTTAGTTGGCTAGATTGCTACACCCTTTCCTAAACTGTAACTCTGTCACAACAAATGAAAGAGGTGGAGAAAAGGTAAGCAGTGAGCATTGTCTGCTTCAGTTAGCACTGGGCCTGAAAGGGTGATAAGAATCAGCCAACTTCTCTTCATTTCATCTCCCCAGAGACTCTGTATTATCCTGATTCATGTTGCTCTAACAAAATACCCCAGAATAGATAATTTGGAAAGAGATGATGTTTATTTAGCTGAGAGTCTAAGACATGGCAGCCCCTGAAACTGACCTTGAAGAAGGGAAGAGCCTCACGGTGGGAGGACACACAAAGAGAAGAGATTGCATGGCTAGAAAACAGGGGAGGGATGAGTCTTGCTCTTTTTATAACAGCCCACTCTCACAGGAACTAATGGGGGCCCTTGAGAAGCACATTACTCTCTCCTGAGGGCATCATCCCCATTGACCGTAATTCATACAGGTTCTGCCACCTCAACACTGTCACAGTGAGGACCAAGTCTCCAGCCTATGAACCTTTGGGGGACAAACCACATCACACCATCACAAGCTCCAACAAAAGCAACATCATAAGAGCAGGATGTCCCCATCTACAACATGTGTGTATGTGGGAGCAGGGGATGGTTGCTCTCAGAAGTCACTGGAAGCAGCCAGAGCCCCCATTCCGGAACCTCTGTGATGTCACACTTGATACTTCTTTCCTTCCCTGCTGTTGTCATGGCACTCTGGGTGTCAACTCAGAAGAGTTCACTGGTGGCTTCATTTTGCTGAGGACTGGAGACCTAAATATGGTGTTCTCGAATGACTTGAAGTCCCATACCCAACGTCCAATTGGATATATTTGATTTATCCCAAGTCTCTTTGCCACATTGAATGTAGTGTTCCTGCTGAATGTCAGTGGCATGTTCTTTGCTTTTCCGTGAGTCTCTCATCCAAGCTGACAAGTTATTTACAAAGAGACAAAAGTGAAAATAGACAATGAGATTTCAGAAGCAGGGAAGTGGAGAAAAAGGATCAGGATGGAGAAGAAAGATACATCTTTAGAAGCACAGAGGTCTAGAGTGCCTGCTGCATTTAGGGAACTGTGGGAGGTTGGTAATGCTGGTGACATTTGGTGGAGTTTCTGTGGTTTGTCTCCAGCCTGGATATTTAGATCTGTCCTTAATGTCTGTGAGTCCAACCTCAGATGAGCCAAGCCTCATGGGGAATTTTGAGTTGCCCCAGACTAGAACTGAGTCTGGCTCTGGTTTCAGATGCAGGTGGCTTTTCCTGAATGGGGACTGGGGCTTTAACCTGGTTACTGGCCTAAAGTTTCTGGTCACCTTCAGCAGCCTGGTATCTCTGAACTTGTCTGACCCTGGCATCTTACACTGAGGTAAGGCCTTAGACCCCTGGAAGAAGGAGGTTGCACCCCAAGGGCTGATGCCTACAGTGGTGATTTCTAAAGTGTTAATCCCACCTATGGCTCATGATCCCTCTTTCGATGTCATCATTACTTAGACCCTGGCACTTTATTTCCCAAGCCACCAAGGTGTGAAAAAACAGAATCCTGGACTTTTTCTAGTTGCTTTAGGAAGGAAGAGTGGGCAGGCTGGCAAGAGAGGCCAGCAGGCTCTTCTAAACCACACAATTTCCTCTTCCTCCTTCCCATTTCACACATGACTTAAGCACTGATCACTATTCAAATGTGGGGAGCTCTCTATAGGGAGCTCTTATGGCTGGAAACTCCTTTCTACCAGCCCATCGGATTGGTCAGCTTGCTTAATAGGGACCAGGATTCCCCTGCCCACCTCTCCCCCATCTTTCTTGTTGTCCAGTGATGATGTGGGGTTGCCCTGAGCAACCTCATGATGGAAGGGCCTCCTGTCAATGTCCAAACCTCTTTCCATTCCAGGCTCCTTCTAGCAGGACCCTAAGGCAGTATATGTGGCCTGAATGTATCAAAGGGCTTTTCAAATGCCCTGGTGCACACATTGATCCTTCCACTGCCTACTCAGGACCTTCCACTATGAATTTTGCAACATCTGAATGGAGGTGAGTATTCCTCCTCCCTGTCCACTTACCAATCCATCACTGGACATCTGGCCAAGATGGGGAACCTCACAGTCTTACTGAGCCAGGGGTGGGACAATCTTCCCAGACTTCTAAAAGTGGCTCCAGTCACTCTTGGTCACTTACATATGTTATTGCCTCTGTGCACCTGCCCCTCCTGAGGGCCTGGCCCTGTTTGCACAAGTGCTGACATGAAAAGGGCATCACATATGTGCTAAGCCTGGTGGAGTCAGATTGAGGAAAGGCAGTGCCTCTCCCATCCCCTGGCTTGCTGAATTAGATATCCAGACACTTCGGCCAGCTGCTGCTCTGTTGTGGGCACCTTTGCCTATCTTCATCGAGTGTTCAAGTTGGAGGGTTTCCTGATTTCTGACTGCACTTCTCTCCTGTGCACATTCAGCACGGGTTTCCAAATTCAGAAGGCTGGCTGGGCCACGGAGATCCTTACATTCTTATCCAGTATCTGAGAAAACAGAGGCCAAGAGTTATTCTATATCCTACTCCAAGTGACACCAGGCAGGTCTAGTCTCTAAAGCCCTCACTCATGATAGGTGACCTGATGAGGCATGGACTCCTAACTGTGCTCTAACAGCAGAAATGCCAGTTTCTCCCTCATATGGGAGCTCATGTGTAGGACCGAGAGCAGATGGCCTAAAGGGCAGTGTTGGGGTAACCCTGAGCATTTGGAGGTGATGTTGGCCAGGCCAGATTAGATCCTGGAGACCTCCTCATCTCCCCTAGGAGTATGACCACCACTGTCAGTGGGTGAATAACTGTGTGGGGCACCGTAATATAACCCAGCTGTTCCTGCTGCTGCTCATGTCCCTTTGCCTGTACCTGGTTGCCCTGCTGGTAACATGCATCATCTTCCTTTTGTGCATCAGAGAGATGCCATTCTCCTTGGACAAAGCCATGGCATATCCACACAGTCCCAAGGGCCCACAATGGGAACAGCAGGGATTGTGGGTGGAGAGGAGGAAGTGGGGCTAGAGAGCCAAGAGGCCTGGTAATCAAGGATTGGGCTAATGTGTATGGGGCTAGAGGGAAAAGCCTCTTGGGAGGACCTGTCAAGGACCCCTCTAAGGTAAGTGGGGCCAGGGAGATGGACAGGATAGGATGGAACGTGGAGTTAAGAATCTAGCAGGGCCACAGAAAGGGTAATGAAGGTAGAAAAGGGACAGGCAGGAGGACAGAATGGTGGAGTGAGGTTTCCCATGGGTGTACTGGACTAACAGTGCAGCCCAGGGGGGAAGACTAGGTGGGTGGGGTCATATGGATGCTGAGCCATGAAGAGTGCAGTGGGTCAGGTCCAGGAGCTGGGCCAGAGAGGAGCCATCTCCCAGCTTGGCTTCTTAACCTGCCACGCAGCTTCATAATAGCTGTCCCTGACACTGGTGCCCTGCTGACACTCATTTTGGGGCTTCAGATCCAGTCTGTAGCGGTGAGCACCACAGGAGCCCCTACCCAGGGCCAGGTAAGCAGTGCCCAGTGCCTGTTCTGGGTACCCGGTTGTGTGGAGGCAACTTGCACCTCTGCCACCCGGCACTTTCTGTGCTTTCTCCACTACCCTTGACCCTTGTTGGTGCTTCATTAGTTCTTCCAGACGCACCTCTTAAGATGCAGCTCGGATCTCTCCTCCCCCTGCAGCTTGTTGGTCATTCTCCTTCCTGGGTGCATTGCTTCTAGAGCCTACTGTGTGCTGGGCTGCGTGTTATTTGAGGGATGGGTATAGGAGTGCGTGAGTACACCCTGCACTTGGTTTATAAGCAATCTGCAATCAGAATAACACCAACAGATATCCAGGAACACTATGAGAGGGGTTGTTCCAGAGTGGTATATCAACTGGAGGAAACTGAAAGTTTGGTGATGTCTGCATTGTAGGACATGCCACTCTATGGGTCCTAGGTGTGATTGTGGAGAGGCAGAGGACAGGAGGGCATTGCCTATGACAGACACACCTATGAAAAAGTAGGATGTTAAGGAAATGATGAGAATAGGTTCTAATTCAAGCACAGGTGTGGCATAGGAAATGAAGTTGACAGTGTGAGGGTCAAGATTAACAAGGCCCAGAAAATCAAGCGTGGGATTTAGTTTTGGATGAAGTAAAAACCTGGGAGCTATGGTAGGATTGTTTTTTAAGTTTTTATTGAGGAATAATTTTACAGTAAAATTCACCCTTTTTTGTCCATGGTCAGGGTTTTTGACAAATGGATACCATCCTGTACTTCCCAACTTTATCAAGATTAGAACAGTCTAATTTCCCCAGAAAATCACTTCATCAATTGTCAATTTCTTTCCCTATGTCCTTCTTGTTTTTCTTTGTCCAGAATAACACCTAAATGGAGTCTTTGCCTTTTTAGTCTGGCTGCATTCATTTAGTACAATGAATTTGAGATTCATCAATGTGCTGCCCATATCAGTAGTTTGTTTTTATTGCTGTGAAGTTCTGTATGGAGGCCCTACAGATTATTTATACATTCACCAACTGAAGGATTGTTCATTGTATCTAGTTTTTCTCCAGTGTTTATGTTCTGTTTTTCTTTTACACCAGGGATTGAACCTAGGGGTGATTAACCACTGAGCTAACAGCCCCAGCTCCCCTTCCCCCTCATCTCTGTAATTTTTTAATGAACTTTAAAAAAAAAAATTCAGACAAGGTCTCACTATGTAGCTTAGGGGCTCACTTAAGTTGCTGAGACTGGCTTTGACCTTTCAATCCTCCAGTATCAGCCTCCCAAGCTGTTGGAATTCAGGTGTGAACCACTGTGACTAGCTAGTTTCTGGTAGTCATAAAAAAAAGTTGCTACAAACATTGGTGTACAGGCATGTGAACATAAGTTTTCATTTCTGTTGGGTAAATTCTTAGGGGTGGCATTGCTGAGTCATAAGGTAACTGTGTGTGGAATTTTATAGGAAATTGTCAAATTTTTCATCCAAAACCAGGATACCATTTCTTATTTCTTCCACAAATGTATGAGAATTCCAGTTGTTCCACATTCTCACCCAGATTTGACACTGTCATTTGTTGTTATTGTGTTTTATCTTTTCATTGTAACTTGCCTAATAAATGAGTAGTGGCATCTCATTAAGGCTCCACTTTTTGTCTTCCTAATGAATAATGATGTTGAGCATATTTGAATGTCCATTGGTATATCTTTGATAACATGTTTGCTGCAATCTTTAGCCCATTAAAATAAAAGTTGTTTCCTTATGTTTTAAAAATTCACTATACTAGATTCAGATCTCTGTTTTGGAAATATTTTCTTGAAAGCTGTGGGTCACTTCATTTTCTGCATAGCATAACCCAGAGAAGATCCATTCTTAGTGTGTGTTTTTCCAGTAGTGGGATTAAATCAGGGGTGCTCTACTCCTAAGTGTTTTTGTTCATTTAACATGAAAAGGCATGTCATCTGTGAAAAACAGTTTTGATACTTTCTTTCCAATTTGTGTGTGTTTATTTCTTTTTAGTGTTGAATAGGAATGATAGGCGTGGGCATCTTTGCCCTGGGATTCCTTTAGTATGACAATCATTTGACTAAAGGAAGACTGGTGAGCAGCATCAATAGGGGAGGGGGAAGCTGCAGACTCTGAGACAGCTGAACAGACAGAGGAGCCTCTCTGCTCATCACCTCCCATCCTTTTAGTCACCACCTTACCACCATATTTGGTTCTCCTTCCACCTGTGACTCCTATGCTTAGACCTTATTCCTCAGCCCTGTGGTCTGCCTGTCTTCTCCTCTCTCCAGTTTCATTCCATCATTGAGTTTGCCTGGCAGCCTTTTCCCTTTATCCATCCTGTGGTTCTTCCTGCCGCAGGTCCTTCCTCCTCTGCTCAGAATGAGGCCCTCCAAGTCCAAGATCTCTAGTCTCAAGGGACCTAAATGTGGTCTGCCCTCTGGGATTCACCAGGCAGGGCTCCTGTCCATTACTTGCAGCACCCACTTCAGGCACTGATTCCATGCTCCCACTTTCATTCCCTCCCTACTCCGTTCCCTGACTGCAACTCCTGGAGTCACTTGTTTGGTGGTTGGTAGCAATGATTCTGGAGCCAGACCACATAAATCTCAGGTCTACAGCGTACTAGCAGGCAGACCTTGTGTATGATACTTAGCCACCAGGTAACTCAGATTTCCTATCTTTAAAAGAGGAAAGTATAGGTTAATTATCAAAAGACACATAGAACAATAATTGGTACCAGAAAGTGCCCTATATGTTGCTGTTACTATTACTACCATTCCTTCCCATAGTCATTTATAAATAACACATTTGTCCCTCATCTTAAAAGCCAATCAAGTCTCCCACTCTTAATATATCAGCCCTCCACTCCACCTATTGTGTCCTCTGTGCTTTATTTCATGAAAGTGTTGGCCATGCTCACTAGCTCCACCCTTCACTTCATGGCCTGCCTCAACCCAGACTCAGTCTTGTTGCCATGATGTTGCTTTCTTCAATGGGCAAAGCCAGCAGACACTGTTCAGACTTCTCTTTCTGGACTGTACACAGCCTCTGAAACTGGAAGTAGCTGAAATAGCCCTCCTGCATGTCTTAGCATTTAACTCTCTGGGCTTTTCCTCTGCATATGCCTGGGTGCTGTGGGCTGGGTTGCCTACTCTTTTCCCAGGATACCCTCACTCTGTGCTACCCTGACCACTCCCTATGGTGCTCAGGGCCTTGTTTTACTGATAAGCTCCCCACCAACTGTCATTGGTCATGCTCGACCCTCAGTGCAGTGACTGGGCTTTACTTTTTTGCTACTAGGTATTGAACACAAGGAACTTCTATTTGTGTGTGTGTGTGTGTGTGTGTGTGTGTGTGTGGTGTTTAATTTTGAAATGGTTTCACTAAGTTGCTAAGGGTGATCTTGAACTTTCCTTCCTCCTGAATCAGTCCCCTCAGTCACAGGGAGTGCAGGTGTACACCACCATGCCTAGCTTGACTGAAGCATTATATTTAATATTTTAAAAATATCTTTATTTATTTTACATGGTGCTGAGGATCTAACCCAGTGCCTCACATATGTGAGCCCTCTACCACTGAGTCACAACCCCAGCCCAAAGCATTTTTTACAACTCAAAATATTTCTGGCTGGGGATGTATCTGACTCGTAGAGCTTAGCATATGCAATCTCCAGCACACAGAAAGGGAATCTGAATAAATGAGTGAAACAACAAACAAAAGAAGGAAATAGAAGAGAAAGGAGATAGAAGGAAGGAAAGAAACAGAAAGAAGCCTGATATCCCCACCAATACCCACCCCCACATAAGGGGAAGAAGGAGAAGCAGCAGGAAATTTGGCTGATGGGGCAAGAAGAAGATGCCAATTAATTTTGGTCCTGTGGAGTGTGAGAGTGTTTGAGACACAGAATTGGAGAGGGAACCCCAGGAATAGAGCCAGTGAGAAAAGCTGATCTGAGTTCTTCAGAGCTATTGGATTCTATTCACATCTCGTTGTGGGGAAAGGAATGAATTGGAATTTACTGTTCAGTTCTTAAATATTATATCATTCCTTTAAGGACTTTTCTGTACTTTATGTAAAATCAACATTTTCTATACTTTATAAACACATAATCAAAAATTCTTATTTAAAATTTCTGCAATTTTTTAATGGTCTGCTGTTAATTTTTTAAAATCTGGTACTAGGGATTGAACCCAGGGTTGCTCTAACCCTGAAGGTGCATCCCCAAGCCTTGTAATATTTTGTTTTGAGATAGGGTCTCACTAAGTTTCTGAGGCTGGCTTTGAACTTCCAATCCTCCTGCCTCAGCCTCCCAAGTCACTGGGACTACAGGCATGCACTACTGCACCTGGCTGGACACGAGTTTCTTAAGTGCTGTGATCACATTAAAGGAGGCAGAACCTCATAGAGCACAATGGTTCATGCTGCTTTTTGGACATGGTCAGATACTCCCAAGCTGTCCTAATGTGGAGTCTTAGTTCTGCGTAGTAGAGAGTATTGTTGAAGATCAAAATCTCTATGCATGAGTCTTGAAAGAGTTGGACAAAATTGCTGCTGGGCCACTTACTTTTGTGCAGAATATTTGCTGGTTAAGACTCTTTAAGCTGGGGTGAGACTCAACATGGTCTTGATTGAGGAGGTGGGGTGGGGCTGATGGATAGAGTGAGGGAAAAGTGGAATAAGGAAGAGGAGAAGCCAGGCAGTGTCTAGGGAAGGACTTGACCTTTGTGTGTAACCTTCACTGCTTTGTGTACTGAAGGCCTTTAGCCCAGATTGTTCTAGGCCATGTGATTTTTTTACTGTGAAAATATGATGGAGCATCCATGATACCACTACCCTCCCTGATAGTGCAATTCAATGAAGGCATACTTTTAGAAAAAAATGAGAAGTGGGAAAGTGAAGTGGGACTAGGGTGGGAACATTGTCTTGGAGAAGTTGTGAAGCATCAGAAGAAAGGTCTTACAAGGTATCTAGAAGGACGTGGTGGGAGGACAGGTGTGGCCAATGGAGACAGAACAAGGATGCTGCACAGGGAGCCCTGAGAAGTCAGGAGGGATGGGTGCAGTGTCAGCCATGTCTGGGGAGGGCTTGATCAAAAGTGGTTCAAGGGAGATCACTCTTCCTAGGAACCTGGGAAGGCAGGAGACCCTGGGTCACTCTTGGGCTTTCCTGATCCTGGAGTCTTGCTCCAGGCCTGGGTTGAGCCCTAGCTTAGCTGACCGACTTAGGGAAGGACATTAGAAAATGGCTTTGCCTTATCCTTCTGGTTCTGAGCTCCTCTTCCCAACCCCATCTCCCCCAAGGGCCAATTCCTTCAGGAGGACAGCCCCTTTCACCAGGGCTGTGTCAGAAACTCTTATATCACCCTCTGTGAACCACTGGAACCCAAGTGAATTGGTAAACCAGAGGCTCAAGTGGTGGACCTGGGCCTGATAGGGTGGGGTGAAGCTGGATCTTGTTCCCTTGTCCCTTACCCCAGCATCCAGGCCCTGACACTCACTGTTCCTTTCCTTTAGGGTTTTCTCCAGGGCACTTTGGGAGCCTCTGGGAACTTTTTTCTTTGTGCCTTTCTAGGTTCTTGCCTCAAGAAATGAGGTAGAGGGGAACTGCATTCTGGATGCAGATCCTAGATGAAAGCCCTGGGATTTACGCTTTCCAAACTAAGGGGATGAGGGCCATCAGGGAGACCTGGACAAGGTGAGTAGTGACCCCTTTCATTTGGCCTATCACTTCCTAGGTACATGTCAGACGCTGTGTGGCTCCAGAGGGAGAAGTGGAAAGAGTGGGAGCCAATAGAGGCCCTGTGTTCACAAAGATGCTGTCTAGCATTCCACCTCACAGACTTCCCCGGGCCCAACTCTCAACCTCTGGATTTCAACTCATGTTGACAACCCACCCCTCCGAAGAAATAGCAAGTCTGCAGCTACTTAGGAGGTAAAAAGTAGTCAGTGTGCATTGGGAAAGGGGTGTCTGTGGGTTGCACATGCGATGGAGGAAGCTCCTGATGTGGGGCTGGCTGTGAAGCAGAAGCTGTTGGAGCTTAAAGAGGATAATGGGCATAGAAGGCATAGCATCCAAGTCACTGGGCTTCAGAGCACACACCCAGGTGTCCCTGGATAGACAAAAAGAAAAGACTGCACTGCTAACTAGCTGGTTGGCCTTGTGTCCTGGGTCTCCGTTTCTTCAGCTATTAATGACAACTGAGATTAGTCTAGTAATGTAGAATGATTTAAAGGTGATTGTTTTTTATTGGAAATTGTTACTTGAAGTCTCATGTGAAACATATGGAGTGAACCATTTGGAGTATAGTGGAATGGGTAACTTATAGTGCCCCCCAAGGGCCCTTTTAATGACTTGTGGTGCCAGCCTTCTCCTTTGTCTTGCCCCCAGGGTCCTAGGGACTTGACTTTGAGCTGAGGGGTGGAGTTTAGGAAGAGTCCTTATATACTGACTCTGTGTTTATCTTCCCATCAGCCCAGTGCTGCAGCAGGAAGGTCCATCCCACCCGGTGATGCCAGGATGAGCACATGATGCCAGGATATAAACCCCACATGCAGGCCTTTTGGGCCTGAGTCCTCACTCACTCCCCTATTGGAAGTGCCATGACCCCCATGACTGCTTGATCCTTATAAATACTTTTTGCCACTTTATATGTTGTCCTGTCTGTCTGTTCAAGGTTCAGAGAAGCATGTTTCCTGGGGTATGGGGGAAGCTCTGAGGGGCTGGGACAAATGGCTCCTGGAAGGTAAGAGCATTGTTCTCTGAAGACCCGAGCTCAGGAATCAATGTTGTCTGGCTCTTTGACCATGGGCAAGACACTTAGCATTTTTTCATCCTTAAAATGTGGCAACAGCAACAATCATAGCAAAAGGAAACTTTTAATGATTGTGTGTGTGTATTCTTTATTATTGTGTGTTTGTGTCTGTGTGTGTGTGTGAGAGAGAGAGAGAGAGAGAGACAAAGAGACAGAGAGATGAGAGAGAGAGAGAGAGAGAGAGAGATTGTGGTACTGAGATCAAACAAACTGAGGACCTCATGCATTGTAGGTAAGGACACTATCACTTAGGCACATCCCCAGCCCTTTTTTATTTTCAGACATGGTGTCACTAAATTGAGCAGGTTGGCCTCCAACTTGTGGACCTTCTGTCTTAGCTTGCCACATAGCCTCCCAAGGTGTTACAGGAGTTCATTGCCACAACTGGATTAGGATTTTCTGTATGCAAAATGTTGCCATCTGCAAATAGATAGTATTTCTTCTTTTTTATTTTCAAGTGGGTTCTTTAATTTTTTTTCTTGCCTAATTTCTGTGCCTGTGTCTTTTAGTAAATATGTTAGATGTTTTCATAAATTCATTCCATAAGGTTGAAGAATTTTCCTTTTGTCTTTGTTTTGTGTGTGTGTCTTTTTTAATTGTATTAGATTTTGTCAAATGCTTTTTCTGCATCAAATGATCATGTTGATTTTTCCTTCACTATTAATGTGGTGTACGACACAATTAACAATATTCCAGGCTTTAGTGTTTATTAATTATCAGCATGACTGACAGGACCTAGACGTAAAGATACTGTGTTCACGAAACTAAGGGGAAAATCAATTTATGAACTAACTACCTAGTATGTAATAAGAATGCACTTTATGGTACAGTACCTTTCTACACATAGTAGTTATGTGCAAGAAACCATTCTTAGCTTAGTAAAATGTATTACAGATTTTAGTGTGAACTTCTAGCCACTTTCTACTCTTTTGTGTGGTAATATCTTATTTCTATTTTCAAACTCTTCCATCCCAGCCTGAGGTGTGAGATTGGGCATATTTTTCTCCAATCACAGATGTGATTACCAATATTGCCAATTCTTGTAATGATCTGAGGAAATTAGGTCTAAAATGTCTGTTGCATTTATTGCAGGAACATTTGACCACAAATATGAGTTCCTACATGATGTTGGAGTCATTCTTGGCCATCTCTTTTAACCGGGGGGTGACGAACAACTTGTGTAGATTGATACAGCAGGAGTGGAAGCCCTTTATTGTAGGACAGGAGCAGTATTTATACATTCCACACAGCTTATCTAATTAGCATAAACTAGATATGTCAGTCAACCAATAAGGAATCTCCACACTTAATGTCACGGCACACTGGTGTTACTTCTCAAACCACTCCCTCTGGCATTTTGCCAGGCACCATCCAGACTTGTTTATGAACTCTAACATTCCCCTGGCAAAATGCCAGGTGTTATTTTGACTTGTTTACAGACTCTAACACTCCCTAGTTCCCAGTTTGGTGATAATGTCTCAGAATGTCTCCTATGTACCTTTTTTTTTTTTTTTTTTTTTTTCTGTGAGATAGCTCTGCTGGGGATTTAACCCAGGGATGCTTTACCTCTGAATTCTACCACCAGTTGAGCCATTACAGTCTTTGGGATTATAGGTGTGGGCTACCATGCAGTTACATTCCTTTTTTATGAGTTGAATTATCCTTGTATTTCTGTGATAAATTTCAGTGACAATGATATGTAATCTTTTTAATATGCTGCTGACTTTGGGTTGTTAGGTTTTATCTATTTTTTAAAGGACATTTGCATCTATACTCATTAAGGGCCCGAGTCTTAGTTTTTTCCTGTGATATCTTTGTCTGGCTTGATATCAGAGTAGTATTGTAAAATGAGTTGTGAATTGTTCCTTCCTCTTCTACTTCTTGGTAGATTTTGAGAAGGAGTGGTCCCTATTCTTTAAAGGTTTGGTAGTGAACCCGGAGTCATCTTTAGAAGAGCCAACTAATTTTTTTAAATAATTTTCCCCTTTTCCATTTTTAGCTGTTTGAGACTAGATTCTTATTAGTTTTTGGCTTTTTGAGTAATTTAAATGGAATTCTAGAATCAGTCCTGTTGTCATCATGAAATACTGCCTCTTGCAAGAATTTTAATTTCACTTTCTAATAAGTTGTCATTGTAAAAATGTTCTACATTACAGCTGAGATTGATGGGAAAGGAAGATGCTAGTGTGGTTTTTGCTGGGTTCTTGGTTTTTAATATTTTTATTTGTTTTTAAAACATATATTTGGAAGTAGAGTATATTTTGACATATTGTATATACATGGAGTATAACTTCTCATTCTTGTGGGTCATATAGGATGTGGAGTTTTCACTGGTGGCGTGTTCATATATGAACATAGCAAAGTTATATCTGATTCATTCTACTGTCTTTCTTATTCCCATCACCCTTCCCTTTCCTTCATTCCCATTTTTCTAATCCAGTGAATCCCCTCTCCCTTATTATCTGCATATCAGAGAAAACATTTGTTTAGCCTTTGATTTTATGGGATTGGCTTATCTCATTCATTTTTGCTATTTTTATTTTTATGTTTTTAGTGGTAGATGGACACAATTTATTTATCATATTTACTTATTAAATTATTTTTATGTGGTGTTGAGTATCATAACCTAGTAACCCAGTGCCTCACACATTCCAAGCATTGCAAGCATTGCTCTCCCACTGAGCTACAACTTCAGCACCTTGCTTTTTTTTTTTTTTAATGGAGTTTCACTATGCTGCACAGTCTGGCCTCAAACTTCTGATCTTCCTGCTTTAACCACTAATTAGCTGGGATTACATGCCTAGCCACCATGTCTGGCTCAAGATGCCAGATTTAAATGAAAGAAGATGTTTTAGTGGAGCACTTAAGTGAGTTTATTAGTGAATATTTTTGCGTTACGGTATGTGTACTTGTGTGTGTTTAATGTGGTACTGGGTATCCACCCCAGGACCTTGCCTCAAGTGTGCTAGGAAAGTGATTTACTATTGACCTACACTGCTAGTCCTTGTATGCTGTTTTATTTAGTATACAACATCATAGCTCTAATGGATTCAAGTGATAAGAATGCAAAAAACTTATACCTGAAAACTACAAAGAGATCAAAATATATGGTGCTAAAATCAATACATTAATGAAACAAAACATCCATAAAGAGATCAACATTTAGGAAGTTTACAGGGAATTATTTGGGGATAAACACTCATGGAAGAGAAGTGAAGAAAGGGGAAGATGCAAGACTGAACAGGAGGGGAGTCATCTGAGGTAGGGGCCCAACAAAAGCTCAGCAAACCCAAAAGTCATGTGGCTCTTGATAATTATCCTTCTTTGAAAAAAAGTGGCTGGAACTTTAGGCTCTGTAGTATCCACTCATTGGAAGCAATCTATCCCTGGAACAAGGAGAGGCAATCCCCAAGTCTCTTACCCACACTCCAGCAGCAACTAGGCAGGTAAATTCTTCAGTCCTGGTTGGAAATCTGGGAAGCGCCTCACAGGGTCCACTCTGTACTCAGACCTTACCATTTATGAAGAACTCAGAGTCCGTTGGAAATTGTGGTCATGAATCAAGGTAATGAAATCTTACTTTGATAGGTTATGTTGGAAGCATTGGTTATAACTATGGGGAAGACACGTGGACTGTTATCTTACTTAACATTAATTTCAGATAGAAAACAATATGCCTAATATCAACTTCAAGGAGAGGAAAATACAAGTGAACTTATGATGCTAATAAAATGATTAGTAGATTTGATTACATAAAACATTTTACATTCAAAATTTAACACAACATTTCATGAAAACAAGCAGAAGAGGTGTGCAATAAATACTGAAAATATTAATTTCTATTAATTTACATTTGATTGTTTTTTCATGCTATCCTATCTTTCCCTCCCCTTTTAATTTTACTCTAGCTTCTGCATTTGAGAGAAAGCATTTGATCCTTGAGTTTGTGAATTTGGCTTTTTTCACTTACTATGATGTTCTCCATTACCATCCATTTCCTGGCAAATGACATAATTTCATTCTTTTTTTAAAGAAAAGTGATCTTGCAAATAAAAAACATAAACCCAACACATCAAAAATACAATGAGCTACCACTCACACACATGAGGATGATTAGTATAAAACAACACAACACGAGGAAGTAAAAAGTGTTACCAAGTATGGGTAGAAATTGGATCACTCATGCATAGTTGATGGGAATTTAAAATGGTACAGCTACTGCGGAAAACACTATGGCAAATTCTCAAAGCATTAAGCAGACAATTACCAGATGATCCAGCAATTCTACTCCTGCAGATGTATCTAAAAGCATTAAAAGAACCTGAACAGATATTTGTCCATCAACATTCATAACAGCATTATTTATAGTAGCCAAAAGTTAGAAGCAAGTGAAATGTTTACTGGCAGATGAATGGATAAACGAAATGTACCATAGAATGGAATATTATTCATTCTGTTCATATATATAGAATAAACTATTTTTCAGTCTTAAAAAGAAATGAATTCTAACATATGCTTTGGTATATGTATAAACCTTGAAAGTATTATGCTTAATAAAATACAGCAGACCCAAAACGATAGATTGTATGGTCTATCCAATTTTATGAGATATCCATAATAGTCACATTGATAGAGACAGGAAGTTGATCAGTGAGTAGATGGTAAGGAGGCATTGATGAGTGGGTACAAGTTTCTAATCAGGATGATGCAAAATATCTGGTTATGGATGGTGGTGATAGTTGCATAACAATATGAAGGTACTTTTTATATTGCAGATCCAGACCCTTAAAAATGGTTAATTTTATGTTAAAGGGAAAGTAAAAATCATGAGGCAGACTTTACAACTTTGGATAATCTGTGATTATGGTATATTTACCAATATTAAAAAATAAAGTAAACCCCAACACATCCACACTGAAATATGAGCAAGCAAAAAATATAAACAGGCATCTCACAAAACAACAAAGTGACTCATATATATATATATATATATATATATATATATATATATATATATATATATATATAAATTTCATTATTAACAGTACATTAAATCAAAAGATCACCTATAAAATGGGAAAAAAATATTTTGTCCTAATATTCATTTGTAATATTAGAATTGTACAAGCTTTCTGAAAAACATCTTGCAAATTATGCAAATGGTGTTTTATTTTATTAGAGCTTTGTAGTTATACATAGTATTTGTGTTCAACCTGACAAACTCATATATTCATGGAATTTGATTTCAGTTCATCATCCCCCCCTTTTCCTTCCCCTTGACCTCGTTTGAAGACCTCCCATCCTGCCCTTTTTTCTGGCCCTGTCCCCAGCTTTCTCACTCACTATATTGCCCTTGATGCCTAAGCCCTCTATATCACTCTCAATCCCCTTCCCAGAGGATACCCTGACAACTGTTGGGAGTTTGGGCAATGACCATTCTATGTACTTAAGGCTAACAAAAGTCATCAATGGGGTAACCGGGATATCCTTTTGAGGAAGGTTTAGGGAAAGTGAGAAGCAGCAAGATTGTCCAGAGGCCAACACTTATTATATACATCAATGGTTGTATCAATGGGTTCCTGGTAGAAGTCTGGAAGGCTATTCACTGGGGGCTCCATTTGTAACATCATGTGAAGTTGTGTTGTCTATAGACAAGAGGAGACAAAGCAAATAACGAAATCAATAATGTAAGAATTCAGAAGAATAAGTACCAGAGCTGCTGGAGTTCCAAGGGAAGGCAGATTTTACAGCTTTGGGTAATCTGTAGGACTGTGTCTTTCAAGCCTAATTTCTGAAAAAAAAAATTTTATATATATATATATATATATATATATATATATATATATATATATATATATATATTGGGGTAACAGTGTTATCTCTTCCCAAATGGTAGAGCTGATGGAGAGACTGCAGGTCCACATATCAAAAGGGTCTGATATTTGCATATGTGGCTGTAGGTTAACCAGAAACTACATTTAGAGTTTCAGGTTCCTCCTATGTCATGGGAGGTTAGTACAGTTAGAGGCCCTCTCAGAGTAAGATCATTTGCCTCAGGGACCATAGTCCCATTGCAACCACAGCTCTAAGACATCCAGGCCACCTCTTAGCCACCTTATCTAATGTTTTTACTTATGCATCCCACTGACTGGGGTGTACCCTTGAATGATTGAGTAATCATTCCTAGTGCCATTCCACTCCTTTCTGTAAGAGATAATTGAAAAGTTGATTGAATGGACAGGCCTGGAGCAGGGTCCTGGGGTAAGAGCTGTTTTTAATGCATTGAAGGCTTTCCTTGCCTCTGGAGTCAATCAACAACTGCCTTTGAATGTCCCTGTGTTTTTTTTAAGGCACTCATAGAGGTGTCTTGCCTTTTCAGCATATCCAAGGATCCAAATTCTACAATATCCTGTTGTTTCCAGAAAGGCTCTGAGTTGTTTTACTGTCTGAGGAAGGGGATGTAAGAGTATGGGTTAAATTCTTTCTGGGTCAAGCTTTTTTGAGTTTCACTTTCCAACTGAGCTTTCTCATGGTAGACCTAGTGACCAGAAAATTGAAAAGAATTGTTTTTTTTCTGAAGGTCCACACAAAAGAAGGTAATCTATATACTAAAGTAATACCCTACCAGGGTATGACCAGTCCATGAGGTCTTATGCCAGTGTCTCTAAATCCGTGGGGAAGGACTGTCCTGGTAACTTGACCTGCCTTAAATTAGGATCCTCAAAGGCAAATGAATTTGGGTAAGGAGAGTATATGGGTTTAGGACAACTGAATCTTAAGGGACTACTGCTTCTTTGATTTTATGAATGTCCTAATCTAATCTCCATTTATTAGGGCCCTTATAGAATTATTATAATGGTTAGAGAACTCTACCAAAAGTCCCAGTTGTTTCAAACTAGATATTAGTCCTTTCTTAGCTTCAGATTTTAAGGGATACTGTTTGGGTGAGGAAAGTAGGAAGAACCCTTAAGGTAAATTTCAACAGGGGTTGCAGTCCACATCCTTCCCACTGAGACCAACCTGTAGGGCATACTTCTTCCTCTATTAAATGTAGCCAGCTATATTGCCCAGAGACAACAACAAATTTACCTTTAATTGAGATAATAGGTCTCTTACTAAGATACAAGTTGGTGCCTCTAGCATAATGAGAAAGAAGTGACAGAGTTGGAAATCACCCAAGGAACAAGCAAGAGGTCTAGTAAACTACCACTCAAGGGGCTGGCAATATATGCCCTATATGGTTACTTTATCTTGGGACCTAGGTCAGGAAGAGAAGGACAGGACTCTGTTACATGTTGAGAAGGAAGTTTATCTGGTGCCTGTCCATGAGCAAGTGTACCCTAGCTCCTCAAGTTGGACATAAGTCATGGGAACCATAAAGAAAGCCCCTGGGACCCATCATTGGGAACTGGTAGGTGAAAGTCCCAATCCCCTCAGGTTCTGAGGACATCTGTCCTTCCAGTTATTCCCTGACACAGAGAACAAATTCAGGGAGGCAATCCAATATGTGGTCAATATGTCTAGGGACAATCCTTTTAGCAATGGCCTTCTTTCCCACAATAGAAACAGGAGGTGGAGAGGTACCTCTGAGCACCTGCTCTCATGGCTGCTATCAGTTCTCCATGTTGTTTGTCCCTCTTTATCTCCTTCTTTATGTCCTGATTATAAAAGACTGCTGTATATAAACATATTTTATTTATTTATATAAATAAATAAAAGACCCATTGACAACTAAAACAATATTTTTACAAAATTAGTTTTTTCATCTGTGACTCTGGTTCAATACCAGTTTGTTTGGTAATGGCCTTCCAGAACCTCTGTAGAAAGATTGCTTGTAGCTGCCTTTCCAATTAAATGACAGAGGCCAGATGGGCATAATTGAAAATCTTAACCTGGGCCCCCATCATTCCTTTTAACAACAGTGTACAAAGTGATGTCAGTGTCTGTCCCATTCATCTTTATGTCTGTCAGCATCCCAGTTTGGTTCAGTGAGGGGATCTACCTGACTCCCCTTGGGGATGTTTCAACTTTTGCCAACCATGATTACTTTCCATCCCCTTGCTGTATAGTAGTCCTCTTCTCCTTCAATAGCCTTCTCTAAGACTCCAAAGAAGTTAAGAAGTTAAGGTTTGACTCAAATGCAACATAACATCCTTCCATTCTAAGTCATAAAAATTTGGTAACTCCTGGAAGGTTGGAAGATATTGTTCTGGGTTTTTAGTCTTTCTTTATATCTTCAATTCAGTTAATGAAAATTGAATGTTAACTATCTTGGTTTTGAATCCTTCTCTGGAATTGCCCTGAGAGTAAATATGCTCTGAACAGCAGATGTCCTAGCAACTCCGGGATCGTAGGTCAAGTTTGTCCCACGATAAGGAGGACTGGTCTCTAATCCTTTTAAGAGGGAATATAAAGGGGAAGCAGTCTTAGGGACCTATTTTCCTTTCAGTTGGATCTGATATAACTTCCTGTTTAACAGTAAATGTCCCTTTATCTCTGTCAATAAGATTTTCTGATCTGGATTTTGTGTCTAGTTTAAAGCAGCAGATTGCCACTAGGCTCTGAGTATCACAATCTGGCTGATAGAACCGCTCGGGGAATAGCTATGCAAAGAGAGACTGTGATGATAGCCAACCTGCCTGACCTGGGGCCTCGAAGCCTACCAGAAATGCCACAATATTCCAAGGAGGACTTAGAGTGGATTAAAGAACTGCCTATGACTCAGTGCCATAATGGATGGTGGCGAGACTCCCAAAGTCACGTGATAATACCTGAAAAATTAGGCAACAGAATTTTACAAAAAAAGCATCGCTCCACCCACATGGGCGAGAGAAAGATGCAGGACCTACTAAGGCATGCTAAGATAAAGATTAAAAATTCAAATTCCAAGATCCAGCAGATTATTGCTACCTGTAAGGCCTGCCAGCTGACGAATGTGGGCCACAGCACAACCAACCCTGGGAATTGGGTAAGAGGAGACAGACCAGGAGCCTATTGGGAAGTAGATTTCACTGAGGTAAAACCTGGCAAATATGGATATAAGTACCTTCTAATTTTTATAGATACTTTTTCAGGATGGGTAGAAGCATTTCCAACCAAGCGTGAGACAGCTCAAGTAGTAGTTAAGAAGTTGCTGGAAGACATCTTACCCAGGTACGGCTTCCCAGTCTTGGTAGGGTAGGATAATGGACCGGCCTTTGTGTCTCAGGTAAGTCAGGGACTCATGTCTATTCTTGGGGCAGATTGGAAATTGCATTGTGCTTACAGACCCCAAAGTTCAGGACAAATAGAGAGAATGAATAGAACTCTAAAAGAGACCCTAACCAAATTGACCATGGAGACTGGCGGAGACTGGGTAGCCCTCCTTCCCTATGCCCTGTATAGGGTACGAAATTCCCCTTATAATTTAGGAGCCACTCCCTTTGAAATTATGTTTGGCATACCCCCCCCCCCCATAATCCCCCGCTTGTCTGAACACCTGCTTGTAGAATTTGATGACTCTGACCTCTTACGTTCCCTAAAAGCCCTGCAACAAGCCCACCAGGACGTGTGGCCCCACCTCAAAGCTCTGTACGAGACAGGAACCCCTCCTCAGCCGCACAGCTTCCATCCCAGAGACTGGGTCTACATAAAGAGACATCGACAGGAGTCACTGCAACCTCGCTGGAAGGGACCATACGTCGTGATCCTCACAATGCCCACCGCTCTCAAGGTTGACAGAATTGCCACCTGGATCCACTACTCTCATGCAAAGCCAGCGGACCCATCCTCTGTGAGGAGCGACTTCATTCTGGATTCGAACTCCAAGTGGCAAGTTACTCGCCATAAGAACAATTTTCTTAAATTTAAGATAAGGCGTTTAAACCCTAGTTAGGATGCTGTTATTAGGCTGGCTGCTTATTCTTGCTTACATTAGTACTGTTCTTTGTAATAACCCCCATTTTCCACATAAGTGGACCTGGGTAATCCAGAATTCAGAAACTGGACATAACATAGTCTTGGCAACTCAGGAAGGACACCAGATATGGTTCCCGGACTTAGAGTTCGATCTTTGCCAGTTGGTTGAGGGGTCATGGAAACAAACAAAACAAAAAGGCTCTAACACACCCATCCATTATATGAGAAAGAGGTACCTGAGCTCTTATGGCTCAAATGGTCCTCCCTGTAAAATGGAGAGTCCCGCCCCCCAGAATGTGGGAGTTCTGCAGAATATTATTGTAGGCAATGGGGATGTGAGACTAGTGTGGGAGGGTTTGGAGCCTGGGAGGTCACCAAAAGTGACTTAGTAAAATACTCCAGACCACATAATCAGAACTCCTGGATACAAGTCAGATTCACCCCAAAGGGAAAAGCGGCACAAGGATGGGAACAAGGAAAATCTTGGGGAATAAGACTTTCCGGTTAGGAAGCAGTGGTGAAGGACTCATTTTCACTCTTAAGGTTTTAAAGACCCAAATTGTACCCACTGTGGTGGGACCTAACAAAGCCCTGGCCCCACCACCACCAGCTAACATCCCCATTATTCCTGAAAGTACCCAAATACCTAAGACTACCCAGAGGATCCTGGAGGAAAGGGACCTAAACTCTCCACCTGAATTGCCCAACCTAGTTGTGCCCATTTCGGAGGAGAACACCTTGGGAGCTCCCTTGTGGAAACTACTGCTAAAAACTTATGATGTTGTAAACAAAACCCGACCCCAGGTGACAGAGTCCTGTTGGATGTGTTATGATATGCAACTCCCCTTTTATGAGGGGATAGCTCTCCCAGGAAGTTATACACTAACTAGCAAAGTACAGGACTGCTGTTGGGAACCAGTGGAATCTGGACTTAGCTTAGAAAAGGTTATTGGAAAAGGCAGCTGTGTGGGAAACCCACCATCCTCTCTGCAGCATTTATGCAATCAGACTTCCCCTATACCCACCCAAATGACTTATCTATTACCATCAGAAAACAGTTGGTGGGCATGTGACACAGGCCTAACCCCCTGTGCTCACAGGGCTGTGCTCAACCATACCCACGGATTTTGTGTTATGGTTTAACTTGTACCCAGATTAATTTATCACTCTGAAGAAGAAGTGATACTCAGATTAGAAAGTAAGGAATTACAAAGGAAGGTAAAGAGAGAAGTAGCTGTAGCCATATTAACCATAGGAACCCTGTTAGGGGCAGTAGGAGTGGGAACTGGAACAATGGCCCTGATTGAACAGCGCTCCTATTTTTCCAGTCTGAGGGAAGCCATAGATGAGGACACCCAAGAGCTACAGACACAGGTGAAACATTTGGAGGAATCACATGCATCCCTTGCAGAAGTTGTGCTTCAAAATCGAAGGGGCTTAGATTTAGTCTTTTTACAACAAGGAGGACTTTGTGCAGCGCTAGGGAAAGAATGTTGTTTTTACGTAAACCATTCCGGGGTAATCAGACAATCAATAGCCAGAGTACAGGAAGGATTGGAGAAGCGCAGGAAAGAGAGAGAGCGACAAAAGGGATGGTTTGAATCATGGTTTGACTATTCCCCCTGGCTCACAACTTTAATTTCAGCTTTGGTTGGACCCTTACTTGTAATTATGCTTGCCCTAATAGTAGGACCCTGTATTATAAATAAGTTTGCAGCCTTTGTAAAGGAAAGGATCAATACAGTCCAGTTAATGGTGCTGAGGGCCCAATATCAGCCCCTAGACAGAGATAATAGAACTGAATCCTATAAGCTCACTCAGAGGAACCCATGATTGGCTTCCAAGGTACCCCCCCGCAAAAAAAGAAATGGGGGAATGAAAGACCTAAGCAATTTCATTCTGCTTGGGATCTTATTTTGCTCTGAAACTTAACCTCTGACTTATTGTTATCCTAAAGTCAAGAAAAAAAATCTAAAGAAAAGCTCTGTGGAAACAGTTCTCGGAAAAGCCACAGATAGGCCAAGATAACCACATATCTGAAATTCCAGAATGGCTTCCACCTAGGTATGGTGACCAGTATCTAACGGTTTAAACCAATCAGTTTAAATGAATCCCCTTCTTG
The DNA here is from genome assembly GCF_021218885.2 of Marmota monax. Taxonomy (NCBI): domain Eukaryota; kingdom Metazoa; phylum Chordata; class Mammalia; order Rodentia; family Sciuridae; genus Marmota; species Marmota monax. Next base: position 1,478,058 of record NW_026695246.1, on the reverse strand, counting down.
TAGTGACCAATCCCCCCTACCCAACTTGTTCCCACCAGTGAATGTGCTAATCATGTTTTAGAGTTGTTATTTGATTTTCCTGCGGTGTGTGATGATTTGCTACGAGATGCTATGATGTATGTGGGGTCCCTGCCTTCTCCGAAGAATGTATAAAACTGCTGCAAAACCTGGGCTCGGGGCCTCTTAGCGTCACCTGTTGCTGTGTGTGTGCAGAGGACCGAGCTAGCTCTCAATAAACACCTCTTTGCTGCTTACATCGATCTTGGGTCTCTGGTAGTCTTTTGGGGGTCCTGAATTCGAGCATAACAATCTCTGGGTTCAATTTCTTATACACACACACACACACACTCACACATATATAATGTATACATATATATGGCAATATACACATAATGTTCTTATCAATCATTATCAATCACACTATAAGACATTATATTTCTCACTACATTGACTTTAACCTCTTAATTTTAGAATCATGAAAAAAACACGTTTCTCTTATCTATGGAAACAAGAAAATATAGCAATAATTTAGTATTGATAAGAAATTTTTTTTAGATACTGGGCTGTTTAGATACAATATTCTCCAGGTTAGCTCTGAAACCCTGGGTTCAAGTATCTTCCTGAAAACTTCCTGAGAAACTGGGACTATAGGTACATGCCATTGTGTAGTGTTGACCAGGAAACTTTTACTTTCTTCTTCTTCCTTCTCTCCTCCTCCTCCTCTTCCTCCTCCTCCTCCTCTTTTTCCTCCTCCTCTTCCTCTTTTTCCTCCTCCTCCTCCTCCTCCTTTTTTTTTCCTTGTACTATTAAACCTAGGGCCTTGTTCATGCTAGGGAGTATTTTGCCACTTAGTTATGCTGAAACAAGTCTAGAAATCAAGATCAGATCCCATTCCCCTGGTGTTGAAGAATAAACACCCAAGAAATGCCAAAGCAAGAGTCAAAACTTTTATTTGAAGGATAGAATAGAGAGAGAAAGACTCCTCCATAGAGCAAGGGGCTGGGGCTTGTACCCAAGCAGGTAGGGGTGTCCTACACCTTTGGTAGATTTCAGGTTTCCTTCCTTCTCTTGTATGTTAGTGTGTGGGAGACTCCCAGCTGAAGTTAAGTTTTGGACTCCCGAGAACATCACAGAATCCCTTATTCCTCCCCCTGCTCCACGAAGGGCACCAAGCTGAAGAGCGACAAATTTAAAGGTTTTCTCCATCAATCCCAGGTGGATACAGTGTCTGCTCACTGTTCTGGAGTCACCCTGCCAATCAGCACCCACCAAGTCACCTACAAAACCCTTCTTATGCCAAAGCTTACAAACTCAGGCTCTCTGCCCTCTTCCCCTCTGCCCTCTTCCTCTCTGCCCTCGACCTCTCCTCTCTCTGCCTCTCCTTTATTTCCCCTTTGGGCAGCCCCCCAATAAATCTCTTGGTTGAATCTCTGTCTCAGTGAGTCATTTGCCTTTCATTCTACACCTCCTTCCATCCTGCTTTTGGGGCCAAAGGTGGGAAGGGGTCCAGAGGGTATGTCTCCCTATTTTCCATATTTATCCAGGAAGGCAAGAAGGAGGACTGCTAGTGGGTATTCATTCACATCTCCTTACTGGAAGGAATAATTCCCTGGATGCAGATAACCTTGGCAACAAGTTGAAGGAGGGCGGTGTGCTCTGGAGTTATTAGCATTTTATTTCCTTTTAAATCAGCCCCCATATTCCTGACCAAATCATTCATTATCTACACTGATTGTCATTTGGCCCCATCTCAATTCCACCTCCCCCCAAATAAAGATTAAGGGAATCCTTATTACTGTAAGGGGTAATGGATTATGCCCAATCTGGCTGTTAAGAGGGTTGACATGGGGCAAGCAGTTTGGGTTCCCCTTTTAGGAATGTTTAGGTCGATCTAGGGATTCATGGTAAAAGTCTGGTTTAGAAAGAACATGTTGTAAATAAAGTCAACTGAAAGGTGGGTGCTTCTATGAGAGAAACAAAATGACATGAATATTGGAATGAGATTAATACAAAATAAACATTGTAGCATGAAACATGCCAAAGAATATCATGATGATGATAGAAATCACTAATTTTTCACCAGGAGGTGTAAGAGCTAGGAAGTTCTTCCCATGGCAGAGCCAGTGAGGACATGGCTTCCATTTGGAAATATAAAACTTTAAAGGATATTAGTTACATTGCTAGAATTATTAGGAATGTAAACTCAATACTTAGATTTTTATGTCATACATGCCCATAAGATATAGATAAGCTGTCTAATGTCATCCGATTTTTGTAAAATATTTTTCTTTTGGCATAACCTCTGTGTTTAGTAAAGAACCCTTTATTTCTGTCACATAGGGCTAGATAATCATACTAGTGAACAGATCAAGTCTGTCTATGTAGGAGTTTAGGAAGATTAGTAGCCTTTAAATTAAGTAAAAAAAAAAAAAGTTCATTCTGTCAGTCTCTTTTGATGGTTATCAGGCACTCCTGTCTAAGAACACCTCTTTTTAGCTTCTAGTCTTACTCTTTGTTGTGATAATAGAAGTGTATAACTTAAATTCCATTTAAAAAAAACCAAAATCCTATTGTCTTTTCTTTTAAATGCCCAGGTCTGGCTGTACATTGGTTATAACTGTTTTGGCTGGGTGTTTAACACCAAGTTTGTCAAATTGACCTGGTTTCTGTCTATTGTTAAGAATCAGCTGAGTTCCCTCAGGGAGTCAATCTTGGGATCTTGTGAGGAGCCTCTTAGCTCCTTTAGTGCCATCATTTAAGATGCATCAGGGTCTCCTTGATTATGCAAAAGCATAAGGGATGTCTCTTTCTCCAAGGAGCCTCCTCTTTGCAGCATGTGCACTGGTTAACTTTTTGTTCTCCAGGGTCTCATAAATCTCCCTGATCAAGAGGTGATATGGCCCAAAGTATTCAAGCCCTTAGAGAAGTTCCCTTATTCTCTGAGTTCAAGCTGACCCAGAGGGAAAGGGCCAAATATTGGCTTTTTTTTGGGGGGGTGGGGGGGGCTTTTATTCCTTAACTTTAGTTTCCACATATTGATCTTATACATGCAAGCCAGTTTCAAAGTAAGAGTACTGGGTTTTTTCTTTAATGTCTATAACTTTACAGTTATTTACCCCTTTATTTAATTTAGGTCAGTATTAGTGCTGAAAGCTAGACTTCCATCTTGTGTATAGGTTATACTTTGTAAGGAAAATACATTTTCATACCCAGCACCTTCTTATATTTGTTTCTCAGCTGTTGATGCCTTTTTAAAATTCACATTCTGAAATAACCCTTATAAAATATCTATATTTAGACAAATTACTCCACTTAATAAGGTGAAATACTTTTATGTTGAAACCCAACTGAAAGCTCTTATACTCTTTACATATAAATTACACCTGACAGAATCTTGAACTCTTAGTAAGTTTCCTTTAGTGAAGACCCAGAAACAGAAGACCTAGAAACTCTGTTCATTTGCAATTTATAAAAACACATTTAATGTTTAAATATATCAGTTTATAAAAATTTAAGAAGTCAAGAGTATTTGATTTTATATTTCACAGTTGCGTTTTCTCACACTTTAACTTTGTAAATTAATCATGTCTTCTCTAACAAACATACTTATGATTAATCCCATTGATCTTGATGTTAAATCTAATTTACTCATTTTAAACTTTAAAAACCAAGATATCTGACAAGTGATGTGGGACCGCTGAAAATGAATGCTAGAAAAGTAATATTAGAAAATAAATGCAAAATATGAGATACATATATTCAAAGTGAGGGCTTGACCAGTAGAAGAGACCTGATGGGTCTGATCCTAAAAGAGAGACAAGCCTGTGAATGCTTTTATTTCTAGTGAAACACATCAAAGAAATTCAGTGAGAAGTTTGTTCAGGAAAACACGATAAGAATGGAGAAAACAGGTTGTTTGTGGTTTGGTACTTTACACGCATCTCTGGGCAGGTACATTTGAACCTAGGTCTGTGAGCTAAGCAGTGTGCCAGCATAATCTGGAGTTTTTCAAACTGGGAAATTTCACCCAGGAGTTCCCAGAAACGTAGCCTCCCTACCTTATAATGGCTCAAACAAAGCCTTAATTTATACACAGCTCCAAACATTTTTAAAATTTTTCTTAGTTGGTAATCAGTCCATGTTTGGATGCAGAAAATTATTCTCAACTGTGATTAACTATTTGAACTTAAGGGAAGACATTTGCCAGCTAGTTGGGCTCTTAAAATTTCTTACATGTTCCCTTTGTCCTTTTGGGTCTTCATACTCACAGGACCCTAATTTAATATTATGCTCCTCAATTTGAAGTGGGAGGAAGGCCTGCTACTGCTCTGAGTAATATCTCCACTGGAGAAAATAAATAATTTGGATTCCTGCAGTAGGAAAGATGAGTAGTTTTACTCTAAATAAGCAAAACAGGTTTTTTTTTTGGTCTTTTTCCTGCCAGATGAGAGGAGTACAGAAGAAAATGTACCTGGTGAAAGTCTAGAGAAAGTAGTCTAATTTTAAAGCTACGTGAGCTCTGTGTTGAGAATCTCTCATAATGGGGTCCCTGTTTAAGAGACAGAGATTATGGACAAAATTGGGGTAAAGCATTTTGAAGAGGGAGGGATTGCTTGGCACACACTCTGGGGATTAATGAGTCTCTTCTTTCCTAAGGACCTCAGGTAAGATTGAGATTTCATCTCAGGATCCAAGATTTATTGGATGAGAGTGCCCTCCACTATCAGGGCAAGTCAATCAGAAACAGAGATAGATAGTGGTCAATATTTGGTATCCCTAAGGGTTGTCAGGGTCAGACTCAGGAGATATGAGACCTTCATGTAGCACAAGGGAGATGCCCCAGCCATCTGACTTCAAGTTGTCTCAAGTCATATATGTAATAAAATTAAATAATATCACTATATAATAACATTTAATTTCAGGCTATGATATCTGTATATTAGACAAATGGCAAAACTGGATTTGAAGCAATAGAATGATCTCATTTGCAGTTTTCAAAAATAAAATTTTAATTCGTAAATCTCATGGTAATGTGAAAATTAGGAAATGAAAGAGATCTTTAGTTTGAGACTCATATTTTTTTCATTTTGTATTCATGAAAGTTTAGGAAATATATCTTTCTATAAACTTTATGTAATAAAACCAACATGTTTTAATGTTAAACTAAAAATAGCATGGTTCTACAAAAAATATTTCAATTTAAAGATACTGGATATCAAGTTTCCCTTTTAACAGTAAGAAATACTTTGGATTCAATTATTTATTTTGTTAGCTAGTACATTAAGAAATCTCAAATATAATTTAATTAATACAGTAACAAAATACTCTAGACAAAATAAACAACTTGTCAAGGTGTTGTATCTATAAGTCTAGTTACCTGGAGGCTAAGGAAGTAAAATCACAAGACAGAAGCCCAGACAGAGCAACTTAGCAAGATTCTATTTCAAAATAAAATAAAATAAAAAGGGATAGTGATATAGCTCAGTGGCAAAAGCTTGCCTAGAATGCATTATGGCCCTGGATTTAATCCCAATACTGAAAAAAAAAAAAAAAAAGAAAAAAGAAATCCTTCTAAACATCTTCCAAGTAAGTGTGCCCTACATGGCTGATGATTCTGTGCAAAAGGAAATAGCACAAGTTAACCCAGAAACTTTTAGACCCATTCTATAACTAAATATCAACTTAGTTTCTGAGAAGTCATGATGAAAAGCATTAGGACATATGTACACATGCTTTTGAGTTTGGGAAACTTAAAAACTAAGTAGTAAATTGCAATTCTTCATTAACTTAAAATTAATACCCCTAGGGATGAGAAAATGTGAGTAATGCAGTGGGCTTTCCTTTTTCAGAGTGCCAAATACTTCACTATGTGTTTAGCAGTCAGTGATGCCATGTATTCTGGGCATCCATGCATCCATATATGTATATATCCTAAACATCCTAAACCAAGTAAACCTATTCAGTTCTCTGTAGAATTAGGCTATAAATAGTAAGAGTTCATCTTGTGCCCAAGAATGAGATGTGGAAATAGTGTCATCTTTAATTAAGTCTTTTATTGCATTTTGAATTAAACATGTTTGGGTCAACTTTTCCTTCTGTTTTAAAAACATATGGAGTCCTCAAGTCAAGGACTTGATGGACTGTAAAGGAGATGAAGGGGCAGCTCACTTTCTGCCTCATCATCACTACTGTGCCAAAGTAAGAGTAAATATACCCCAGCCAACAAAATTAGGCCTCTGGGGGCTCAATAAAACATACTGTGGGTAGTATGAAATGGATCAGCGTGTGGGGAGAACAAGCCAACACAGGAATCTAGAGAACTCTAGACAAGCCTAGAGATGGGCTGAATAACATTAAGTCATGAGTTTGGATTAGAAATTTCCCAATCCACTTTAAATATTGGCAAAGAGAAACAAAACTGAACAGTCAAATTTGGGTAGAGGGGTGGGAAAGCATGTTTACATATTGCTCAGATAATATTATGATTTAGTTATTATGAATTAGTTATTTCAAACATTCCATGGTAGTTTCTTCCTCTGTGTTATGATGCTATGTATTTTAACACAAATCCTTTTTCTGTTATGTACTATTGAGTGATTTAGACTTAATGACCAGGCAAAATGTCCTATGTTTGGTCTTAGTTATGTGTAATCTTTCCAATGTTCCTGTGAGCCCTTGGAATAAAGGTTAAAAAGAGAAGTGGTAATTGATGGAACTTAAATATGTACCAAAACACCAATAATTAAGCTTATGTCAAGTAATTCTATTGTCCTAAACATAAAATCACTTCAATGAGGGCCACATGTTTGTGGAAACCTACAAGATATCTCTTGCTATTCCTTACCCTATTCCTCACTTGTTGTTCCCAGGCATTAGATGGCCTGGGATTCAGAGACTTTCGTTGAAAGTAGAGTGTCTACTTTCTGAAGGTTATTTATAAATGTGCCAGTATTCTCAGCATTAAATCTGGATAATAATGTATACGTTTAAGGATGGTCATAAGACATAAATTAGTTATGCAAATGTAATCAGTGCAAAATGTATAAAAATTATTTGCATGTGTTATATCACATTGGCTCATTAAATATATTTCTAATATCCTGGCACATCAGGTAAACATGAGTAAGGATAAAAATTGTTAAATCATAGAATTTTTAACATGCATTATGAAAAATAAATAAATGGTTTCTAGTCTTGATACACCGATTTTCTTATAAAGAGTTCCTATAAATATATTTAAAAGTTTACACTCAGAAAAACTTAGGGAAATTGTCATTTATTGAGATATAATCATGATAGAAATAAGCATATGTATTCTCCTTTCATGAGAACTAGCAAAGTATTTAAAAAAAAAGGTGGAAAAAGGTGGTTCACTGAACAAAGTTCTTTTAAGGATATGGTAAAAATCTCTTCTAGATTCATACAAATATAAACATCCTGTGAGTACTTTATTTTTACATATGCATAACAAATCTTTAAAAAATATTTTTTACCAGGCATGGTGGCACAAGCAACTCAGTAAGACCCTATCTCCAAATAAACACAAAATAGGGCTGCGTGTGTGGCTAGGTGGCTGAGTGCCCCTGATTTAAACCCCTGGTACCCCTCCCAAATTTTTTTTCTTTAAATAAAAAAAAATGTTTCTCTTATGTCCTACTACTTTGTATATTGCAATACTTTCTTATAGAAAAAAATCAACTACTTTTTAAGTCAACAGTGGTTGACTTTTTAATGTACCAGCTTAACTTACACACTTTCCCATTCTGTATTACTTATTCAGAGTTGCTGTGTATGCTCATGCTTTGATTTCTATTGCCTGTTTTTTTTTTATATATTTTTGTGGCAAGCATAGGTTGAAATAGGACAACAATAACAATGACTTAGATGTTTTTATAATTATATTGTGTTTCTCAATGCATAGGCACTTGGTACTAAAGGTGGAATGACTTAGTGATGTACACTAATTTTAGGCAATATTATCACATTTCTGGTGTAGGTAGGCCCACTGTTTATCTATAGGGTCACAGAAAACCCCTGCACCGTAAGAGCAAAAGCTGCCTACACTACTACATGCTTAAGGTTTTATTTAGGAAACATAGAAGAGTCTATTACTGAGATACCTATAATTAAGTGAATAGCTAACTGTACAGCTGAGGTGATTTTGTAATAATGTTGGCATTTCAGTTTCTATCAAGCATTAGGGTGTGCAAAAGGAATATGAAGTGGTAACTCACCTTAAAGAAGTTGATGACTAACTTCCCCAGCAAAAATGGCCATTTGAAGAAAATATTGGGTTCTATATTCTGGCCAAATATCCATTCAAAATGTAATAAAATCATACTCAACAGTATAAAACTTAATGGTTACTCTAGACTGCTAGGTATCACAAATGGTTTTTGTAGAAAAAAAAAGTTATGTTTAAAACACTTTCTCTTAAAAAAATGGCAATGACTATCTCAGGATTTCGTGTGATGTATATATAAGGTCCCCTGTGGTGTTACTGTAACATTTTTGATTATAAGAGAGAATTAGTTATTTCAAACATTCCATGGTAGTTTCTTCCTCTGTGTTATGATGCTATGTATTTTAACACAAATCCTCAATATTTTATATTATGGGGGCAGGGGAAATTTAACATTTAAACAAACATACATCATCTTTCTTTGTTTTTCTGAGAATGATATAAAAGTTCATTCCAATATCAGAACTAAAGTTTGAGTATATCAAGCTCAAGAAAATGAGTGACCCAGTAACCCACAAACAAAGTCAACTGAGCTAAAGAATACCAGGGGAAAATCATAGAGAATGATAGAAGTTTTGCAGTGCTCCTCCGACTCTCACAGTGTGCAACAGTCTGATGGAGACCAGGCATTAGAATCTAAGGAATTGTCTTGATTCTTTAATTGTGGGGCTTTCAAGCCCCATGAAAGGGAAAAATTTAACCCCACTACTGATATGATCAAAAGCAGTGAACAGTTAAGGCTTGGACCTCCAGTTATCCCTTTCTCCTAACCCAGCAATCACAGTTGGAGCACTTCAGCCTCCCCAGAAATGGTAGAAAGTTTTTGTAATTTGGGTAGAAGCCTCATTGTTGCAGCATGCACACTGGTGGAATAGTGGTCAGATGCCCTCCTACAGCATTCTGCCTGGGTTGCTCACCTAAAGCAACTGCCCTTAGCATATTCCCAAAACCTCAATAGAACACCAGCTCTCTCTACAAATGTAAAACTTTACTTCTTGTCACATCCCCAAATATGATCTCTATCTAATACTAGTAAATTATTTTACTCAAATCAGTAAAAACTGTGAGTCTAGACAGAGCCTATGCTGTTGAACACCAAAAAGACAAAAGAGTTAATAACAAAAAGGGATTTTAAAAGAATTCTTGAATACTTCTTCTAAACTATGGGCAAAGGAAGTCCAAATCTACCCAATGGAATGATCTGAAGATGAAGACAGATTACAGCTTAGTGCTTGTTTGATAAATGATGCCATCATACTGCTAGTGTTCATCAGTGATCTCTAGGAATACATCAAGGGGTGTCACAGCCATGCTGTTGGAGAAGAAGGAAGGAAAATGAAATAGGAAGCAATTGTTTTCAGCAGTTACTGTTTGGAAAGTTCACAAATGTGGAGAATTTGTTGTCAGCATTTATACATACACATATCATTTGTCATAAATTACTTTCCTATCAAGCCACTTTTAAGCTGAAGTTGTGTGAAATTCAGTCATGCTCTGTCACTTTTGCCTTACTTAAAACATCCCCTCTACAGTTGATTATTTGTGATATACCCATCTTATTCCTCATTTTGCTGATCAAAATCCAACACATTTCATACTGTGACAAAAATAAACAGGAAAAAAAATGGCTAAAGTTGAACTAGGACCAATTTTACCCAAACAATTTTAGAACACATAGGTAGGAAATTCTTTCCAAATCATTTTATAAGAGGAAATCTCTGAATAATGAGTAATGATGAAGAGATCATAAGAATACTACATAAGTCCCTCAAATAAAACTTTTAAAAATCAAATTTGTTATTTAAAAGATATAGTGTTATAACAAATTGATATTTAACTCAACACTAAGATTTATTTAAACTTCTAAAATTGACTGATGTAATTCACCCTACTAACAGTCTAAAAAGCAAAAAAATAAACATATGACAACAGAAGCAGAAAAAAATATGACAATATCTTACACCCAGTTATGATTAAAATCCCTCTGCAACTGAAAACATAAGAAAATGTCTAAACCTGACATAGAGTATGTACTGAAAAAATCCATAGTTAGCATTATACCCTGTGGTGAAAGTGAATATTACTACTCTAAAATAGGAAGCATGCCAAGGACTTGTTCTCTCATACATTCTTTTAATGATTATATCACAGTTCATAGTCAGTGCCATAAAGCAAATGGAAAATAAAATGTAAACCTCTAAGGGATTAACATGTATAACGAATCTATCCACAAAATAACTATTAAAACTATTAAGTAGCTCAAGAATATTGCAGGTTAAAAGTACAATATATATTATCAGCTTTACTTTCGAATATTGTTACCAGCAGATTAAGCAAAACAACTTTGAAAAAAATTATAGAACAAATATGTTGTTCCAATGAATACATTCGACAAGAGATAAAACCTCACCTTATGCACAATGACTCCTCTCTGTGCCTGAGGGCAAAGGGGGATGAAGGGGGGGCACATAGGAATTGGGGTTCCAGGGAGCACGAGCTGCAGCACCACTTCTGGAAAGTTGGAGAGCTCTGGAAAGGAGAAAGAATAAGATGACAGGGGGAAGACAGAGAGGGAGTAGAATGTAAGAATCTCACTTCAGTTTGAACCCATACTCCTGGCCTTCTATCCCCACAGTCTCAGGATAAAGTGAGAACACAATGCTCATCAACCTAATGAAGGATCAGTTGCTGCCAGAGAAGGGCTGTGTGCTGGCTCCACCTTATTACCCCACCTTGCTAACAGTGCCTGCCTCAGTGTCCCTGCCCTCAGAGTCCAAGTCAGACCAGCTGACCCCACACACCCAAGCATCCGTTACCCAGAATATCATGGTGGTCCCTGTGCCGTCTATAGGACTGCTGACGGCTGACTTCCCTGTTCTCAGAGGTGGAGCAGAGAAGGGAGTCAATCAAGGGGTCCTGGTTTGGCAATCACATCCCCCTCAGGCTCTCTTGTGACCACAGCCTCATCAGTTCAGACCTTTTCCATTTTGGCTCCTTTGAGTGTCTCAGCTCTTCCCTCTGGCTCACAAGCCCTGCAAGGTGGTCCCTGACCTATCCAAGAAGGTAGCATCAACCCTAACCAAGGAAGGAGGTGGAGGTGGTGGTGGAGATGGCAATATGGTTCCTAAGCATCCACCTTGGGGGGTGCCACAAGAAGAAGCAGATGCTGGAACCAGAGCTACTTGAGATAAATGAGCGTTGTGTCTTCTCCACTGAGGTTGATGATGACTGTCAGAAAGACAACAAGACCTGCAGGTGCTGGATGTGCTCACTGAAATTCTATTCAAAGTTGCAGATGCAGATCCATCCAATGTCACACACCCAGACCAAGCCCCTCAAGTACTCACATTGTTCCAAGATCTTCTCCAGCAGTTCCTACCTGGCCCAGCATATCCATATACACATAGAGGCTAAGCCCTATAGTTGTAACTTCTGTGACACATACTTCCACCAGCTTTCCTATCTTCAGTAACACACCCATATCCCACTCCAAAATGCAAACAGAGACCATCAAGCCCCACAAGTGCCTGCACTGTTTTAAGACCTTTGCCAACACCCCCTACCTGGCCCAGCACCTCCATATCCACTTGGGTCCCAATAACAACTGTTCTGATCGCCAGAAGGCCTTTCACCAGCTCTCCCACCTCCAGCAGCACACACGAATCCACACCGGTGATGGACCATACAAATGTGCACACCCAGGCTGTGAGAAAGCCTTCACACAACTCTCCAGTCTGCAGTCCCACAGTTGGCAGCACAACAAAGATAAACCCTTCAAGTACTACAACTATTATCAGACATACATAGAACCAGACTCACTAGAGGTGCACTTATCTATGCATACGGTAGACACCTGCACTATCTGTATTCGAGCATATTCATCAGAAACATACCTTATGAAACATATGTGCAAACACAACCCTCCTCATCTCTAGCAACGAGTAGAGGCAGCAGCAGCAGCAGCAGCAGTGGCAGTGGCCCAGGCCCACGCACAAGCCCAAGACTGCCAGGCATCACAGCAGCAGCAACAGCAGCCACAGCCACCACACTTCCAGTGCCCTGGGACAACCAGGGTGGGAGTGGTGGGGACAGCAGTGTTCCTTTGACCTGACCCCCTGTAAGAATGTGGCACACCATAGGACATCTGCCTCACTGTCACCACCAGCACCATCCAGGTGGAACTCCTAGCCAGATCTATGCTGCCACCCATTGGGAACAAGAGAAAAAAGTGCTGGTCTCTTTTCTCACCACCTCCTCTTGGGAAAAGTCCTTTTCTTCAGTGACAAGAATTGTCACCATCTCCTGGGGCCTCAGGCACAGCTTACCTTTGCAGGATACCACCATTATTTTCAACTCTTCTTCAAAGGAACATCAGCCCTCCTGAATCACAAAGAAAACTGAGCTCATTGTGTCATCCAGCATCCCTCCTCCCAAGCAAAGCTTTTAAACTTTGGGTTGGAGCTCAAGAAAAGTTTCTGTGAGGTCACAGCAAATCCTTATGTTGGTACTTATTCTCTCCCTCATCCTCAAAGTTCAGGCTGAAAGAAGACTAGAAGACTAGGTTATCTCAGACAACAAAAAGAAGGGAGCTCCAAATACAACCGCCTCCTGTCCTATGTTTGCCTGTAAAAGAATGGAGGTGTTTTGTTTGTTTGTTTGTTTTTCATGCCCCAACCCCTGAAAGTCATTTTCTTCTCCTACATGGTCTCACTTTACTTCCTACCTACTGCTGGTAGAAGATGATTTGGGTGGGGATTAAACCTCCTTTTATTTGTAAGGGGGCAAAGGCTGAGATATGGTCCCCAAGGAGCCAGAGATTCTCCAGGTAATCAAGGGTGGCTTAGAAGTGTGGATTATGGTTTTCCTCAAAACCTTTCTTCCCCTTCTCTGCCAACCAAGGCCCTATACTCTGTCTCCCTATGTCGCATCCCAAGGGGCTATGAGAACTTTGTGTTGCAGAGAAGGGAGTATTCAGGGTAAATACAAGGACTGAACTTAGGTCCCTAGGTGCAATGGTCAGGTGCCAGACATGAATTTGTGTATAAATGTATATTTATATATAAATAAATGTTTATATATATATATATACACTATTTATGTAGACTATATATATATATATATATATATATATATATATATATATATATACCCATTCATCATGGCCATCTTTGTTGTAACCATTTCTGTGTTTGTAAATGCATTACCTCTGTGAATTTTCATAAAAAAGAGATAAAACCTCAACACAATAAACTATAACTATTATAAAATGAATTAAAGAAGATCCAAATAAAAATGAAGATATAGCATAGTCATGTACTCAATGACTCAGTATTGATAAGATGCAAGTTTTCCTCAAATTATTCTTTACATTCTAAACAAAATAAAATCTCAGTGATTTTTTTTTGGTAGAAATATAAAAGTTGACTTGAAAAATTTAATGGAATTCCCAAGAGTATAGGCAATCTTAGGAAATGCTATTTTTAGTTAAGTTTATTTAATTTTTATGCTTTTTATTTATTTTTAGTTTATTTTTGGTTGGTATATTAAAAAACATAAAAATCACACATATTAATGGGATACCATCAGATGATTTGATATGTGTATGTATTGTATAATGTTTATATCAAGTTAAACATGTTTATATACCCATTTATTATTTCTTTATTGTGAAACTTTCAAAATCCTGTTTTAAAATATTTTAAATGTATACTGAATTATTGTTATCTATAGCTACCCAATTTTATGATTTTGGTCTATAATGTTCCTTCAAAAGGTTGTAACTCGGCGGTGGAGCACTCGCCTAGCATGTGTGAGGCCCTAGGTTCGATCCTCAGCACCACATAAAAATAAATAAAATAAACTTATTGTGTCCAACTACAACTAAAAAATATTAAAAAATAAACAAACAAACAAAAAACTCATGTTCTGAAAGCATAATCCCCAGAAAAGCAAGGTTCACAGTTTTAGGCAACAGTTAGCACTCTGACCTTATCAGTGCATTAATCCATAAACAACTGAATTGACTCCTGGGTTATAACATGGCTGGAGAAAGTAGGTCTTAGGTCCAAGAATGGTCTTTGACTATATTTGTCACTAGCCCATCTTCTCTCTTCTTTCTCCTTTTCTCCCCCCCTTTCCCCCACTCCAAATTCCTGGCTGCCATGAACTAAGCAGCTTTCAAGTAGCATGCCCTTCAATCATCATGTTCTACCTCACATTAAACACAGAGCAATAAAGTTGGGTGACCATGGAATGAAACCTCTGAAACCATGAGCCAAAATAAAGTTTTCCATGTCTAAGTTGTTCTTGTCAGTTACTTTGGTCACAGTTATGAAACACTGACTAACACAAATTGAAATTAAGTAGGGTCACTGCTATTGTTATATATAACCATGTGGTTTGGAAGCATTTGGAATTGGTTTGAGGAATGAATTTAGAAAAATTTGGGGATAAAGGCTGGAGAAGTCTTAGAATGTTGTAAGCAGAACTTAATGAGTAATATTGGTGGGAGATAAAAAGAATTGATTGCTCATAGGACTGCATATCATAAATACTATCCTCATAAGGTTTCAGAAGGGAATGAGGACTCTATCAAAATTTGCCTAGAGGCCATTCATACAAAAAATCTGTCTATATTTTACCCAAGTACTGAGATTTTTTGTGAGATTAAATTGATAAGTGATGGACTAATTATCTGCAGCAGAGCATTCAGGCAATGGCATAGGTATTGCCCATGGCTTTTATCCGGGTTTACTTTAAGAATCATGAGAAAAAAGCAGAGAGAAAGTTTGTAGAAAACTTTCATTTTGGCCAGAGGAGAAGCACATGTAAAATTGGAACCATCAAAGGCATAGTTGTTGAGATTCATCACCATTAAAAAGATAAAAAAAGTACTTTGCCCAGAGACAATAGGAAAGATGCTTTGACAGCAGCTCAGGAATCTGAAAGACCACAACCATGGCAACTTGTAGGGTGTAAAAGTGAAAAATTTTTTTGGAAAGAGACCTTGGGGTACCCTGCTCACACGTGGTGCTAAGAAGTTATTTCCCCAGAATTTGTTTCACTGTGATCAGTCACCCAGGAATTCAAGGATCAACTGTGGCAGGGGGCAAAGGGGGCCTGCCTGATGCTTCAACTAATGACAGAATTGGCATCATCTATGTGGTGTATTTTGTAGGAATGCGAGATTCTGGAATTAAGGGATCATTTAGGCTTCCCTTGGAATTGTAAAGGAGGCCTGGGAGGTCAAGAAAAGTATAGTGTCAGGAAAAGTATAGCCCTGCAGGAAGTCCTAAGGTGAGTGAAACAGAAGTTGGAATGGAGATCTCAGTAATTAATAGATGTTAGTAGTGTGAAACATCTGCCAAGAAAGGCTTCAGGGCAGAAACTGAGCCAGCCTAATGAGAGAGGCCTCGAGGGCTGCAACCAGCAAGTCCAAAGGGGTGGGGCTGCCCAAGTCATTTGGAACTCATATGTCGCCACCATGTGCCTCAGATACTTGATATGGAGCTACAGACTTGTTTGCTCATTTGGGTTTTAGTCTTGTTTTGGTCCCATTCCTTCTTTCTGCGTCCCATTCCTCCCCTTTAAAATGGGAATGTTTACTCATGCCATTTTAAATTGTGTGTTTATAACTTGCTTTTGATTTTTACAGCCGTTCAGAGCTAGGAGTTTGCCTTCAGGTTCAGAAGAGACTTTGAACTTGGACTTTTGAATACTGCTAGAACCATTAAGATTATGGAGACTGTTGGAGATGAATTGAATAAAATTTATATTGTGAGATGACATGAACTCTTGGGAGCCAGGGGCAGAATGTTATAGTTTGTATATGAGATATTCCTTAATAGTTCATGTTAGGAAATGAAGAAATGTTCAGAGGTGAAATATATTATGAGGTCTATAACCTCATCATCAGATCAATCCATTCGAAAGATTAATATTTTGAATAAACTACTGGGTGATAACCATAGGCAGATCAGGCATTGTTAGATTAAGTAGGTCACTGAGTGCATCCCCTGAGGGATTATATTTAACCTCTGTCTCCTTGCTCTCTCTCTCTCCTCTCTCTGATTGCCATGAACTGAGCAACTTTCCTGCACAACACAATTCTACCATAATGTTCTTCTTTATTTTGGGCACAGAGCAAAGGAACCAGATGAATGTAGATTGAACCTCTGAAACCATGAGCAAAAATAAGTTTATCCATGTATAAATTGTTCTTGTCATGTGCTTTGGTCACTGTAATGAAAAGGTGACTAACACAACACTTAATATCTGTGTATTGTATTATCCTAAAAGTTTATTGCTTGTCTGGGGATGTCGCTTAGTGATAGACTACTTACCAATCATTGGTGAGGTCTGGGCTTGGTCTCCAGAACCACAAAACTAAAAAGTTTACTGCTAATGAAATTTGATATGATACAGCACATTCATTAATATGGGCTAGGTGTGATAAGCCATTGATATCAGATTCCATCTACTTCTTGCAATGAGATTCAGTCCACATTTCCCAACTACTTGAGGATGTTATTTTGTGAAAGGAGAAAAGAAAACAGAGTAGTAGGTATATGGATCTTGGTCTCTGTAACACAGTTTATAATACCTGATGGTGTCCCTGCTTTCTGATTCCTGAGTACCTAACAGAGAGCCAAATGGAATCTAACACAACTTGAAGATGTTGACACAGCTAGCATCAATAAAATATTTCAGAGAATCCTACAATGAAGGATACATTATTTAATGTGTTCAACTGCTGTAATCTGTCCCTGAGTGATTTGTTCTAGAAATAGTTTGTGCTAGAGTCTCTGGATTAATAGTTAAGAAATGGCTACTAATGCCATGTCTGATGGTACAGGATGGGGTTCCTAGAACATAAAGAACATTTCATTGGCTAAATGGTGTCTAGATACTTCAGTGTTTACTTATAAAATGAAACAGGAAAGCTTTCTAGAGAAGATAAATTCTTAACTTATAGGCCCTTTAAAGATATCTATTAGTTAATTAGGAAGTAGATATATAAGTGGAATTGGGGAAGCAGAAGTATAAAAGGGCTTCTTAATCATGTAAATAATTTTCAAATATATGAATAATCTGTTTTTTCCAAAGGAGATAGATAATTTTATGATTAATAAAAATAGCTCCTTATAAATACCTTTGTTATCCATCTATATAAAATTATACAAATACAGTGGCAAATTCCTAAACCTTGTATTTAGAATGTCTACTTATTTCTTTGTATCACCAAAGCACTTTGATAATTTTTATATCAATTACTATTTGATATTTTATTATGCTGAAGATTCTTTTTGGTAGGAATAGTAGCATGTTTACTTATAACACATAATGAACATCAGTTTGACACATTGGTAATAAATATCACGATAATCCAACTATTTTAATGTCCTAAGATTAATAACCTTAATTCCATCTGCAATTATAATTTACTTTTGTCAGGTAGCATACATAACACAGGTTACAAGAATGAACATATGAATATCTCCCTGGAGGAACATTATAGTATATCTGAAAGAAACTTAGTTCTTCTGTCAGCTGAGGTTCTCCAAACCTAATTTAACACAATTCCCAAGAGTGATATAATTATCATATATACTTTTAAATATATTTTCCTACTTTTTTTTTTCCTCTATAATCTTCAAAGATGAGCACAGTGAGTAGCAAACAAGACACTCATTGTTGCCTGGATGAAATAATGAATGGGTAAGTTAAAGTTTGTTTTAGTCAGTTTATGCATTTTTCATAAAAAGACCTGACAAGAAAAACTAGAAGAGAAAATGTGATTTGGAGTCTCACGGTTTCCGAGTTCTCAGTCTAAAGATGGCCAACTCTGTTCCTTGGGGTCTGAAGTGAGACAGAATATCATGGAAGAATTTGATGGTGGAGGAAAATAGAAGGGATTTCTCTCCAGGAAGGAGAGAGGGAGAGAGAGAGAGAGAGATTTCACAATAAAATATATCCCCAGAGTCACCTCCAGCTGCCTTTGCCTGCCTACAGTTACCGCCAGTTAATCCCACTGATTTGGTTAAGTCTGTCATAACCCAATCAATTCACCTCTAAGTTTTCTTACATTGTCTCATGCAGGAGGTTTTGGGGGACACCTCATATCCAAACCATAACAGTCTTTAGTTGTATAAATTTGATTCCAAGTTAAATTTTTGCTTATATTTACTCTCCTAAACGACAAGCAAAGTATGCTTGCTAAAACATGGCTGCAATTTTGAAACAAATGCTTTTCTTTGATTTTATTTTTTTTCCAGGTACTCACATTTTTTTCCAGAGGAAATGTATGAGTTAAATACTTAATAAAGGTAGTTTGTACTTTTAAATTTCTAAGACAGTAGCCTTAAGAATAACTATAAAGTTTATAGCTTAACAACTAAATTACAGAATTTAAATAATAAATGAACTCTGATATTATTTGTTTTAATAAGAGTGAAGAAATTAAGGAAATTAGTTCTGGAAACCTAGATAAATTTCCCCTATAAAATTTACTACTGAAGAGAAAGAACTAAAATTATTGCCTTCTTATAATCTTTTTATTGTTTTTCCTAACATTTTACTTACAACTGAAAAAACAAAAAAGTTAAAATGGAAGTAAGTCTTTTAATCCAAATTAAGATAAGTAGTTCTGTGGTTATTTATAGTATTTTAGTGAGTTTAGGTCAATATTCACTTGAAGCAATTATCTTATTTCTTAAATCTCTTGGTATACAGAGAATTATTTGTTTAAACTAAAGACAAACATGTCAAATCTCCTATGAGACAAATATTTTGAGCAAAATCTTAAAAATCCTCTAGATTAAATTAATAAAAATTTTTAAGTTTATGATGGATCTTCTAAAAACCTCTTCTAATCTGTTTTAAAATTTTAAGGTCAAAAGCAAATGAGTATATACCACAATTTCTTTTCTTTTCTTAGCAGAAGCTTCCATTAGGCAAATAAAACAGAAAATGAATTACTTCAGGTTGTATATATCAAGTAAATATTTCATAATTGTTTGAATCTCTATTCACATATTATATGAAAATTATATTTAGTTATAATTTTCATATAATATGTGAAAATTAGTTATGTGTTTATCAAATAGGTTTAAGTCTAATAATATGTCAATGTTAAAGGTAGAGAGGCTTTTGTTTTATGTGTTTTGAATAATATCCATAATCTAGTTCTAGCACAATAAAAACAATTATTGTTCACTGCACATGGATTCTGAAATTCCTATGCAATAGGAAATACAGATTTTAAAATATGAATAAAAATGTTAACTCTATCCAAGTGTGTTCTTCTTTTTTAAAATGTTAAATATAATTTGAAGCAAAATGAATAACCAATCAAGGTCATGAAAGGTTAGCTTAAATTATGACCTATATTTAAAAACCCTTAGAGACTCATACTTTAAATTATTAATACAAAAGAATACAAGCAACACTTATAATAATAAGAAGTGAGAAGTATATCATTTCAGAATTCATACTACCACTTGACATAAAACCTGGGGTTATTTCTAATTTTGTTACATCTAAGCAATAATTATGTACGTTGTTTAGCAGTGACTAAAACATTTTCTGTCTTTATAAATGATTTAGCTATTTATGTTTCCTTCTTCATTATATTGTCTTATAAGGCAATTTACAAATGTGGTAAGAAACTGTGCATCAGAGTGTGAAATTACTTTAGATACTGTTCCTAAAATGCTATCAAAAGTGATAGATTCTGGTGGAAAATGCATGAATTCACAGATCCCTTTCATGCAATTTCATTATTATTAGTTTCATGTCATTGCCACTATAATATTTTAACCATTTTCAGAAGAGAAATTTTGACAATTATGGGATATTACTTTTTTTCCTATAATAAAAGAACATTTAATTTTAAATAAAATACATTTGGCTGGTTTTTGACTTGAAGTATATTACTTTAGATTATTTTTCTTACATAGAGTGCAGTATGCTGAATCTTGACAAAAACGAATTTTGTTAGAGGAAAAGCTGTAATAATCTTAAAGAATCTTATAATATCTATAAGTAAATACTTAAGAAATAAACACCTATAAAATAATTGATAGGATGTTGAAAGTGTGAAATATTTCTGTATCACTTTCTGTTGGTGATGAATGTTATTCCTAACGAGAAAGCTAAGAATTTAAATGTATATTCCCTAATAAGTGCAAGTGATCAGTATTATTATTACCCACTTCATGATTATTATGTTCATCCACATTTAAATACAATTATAAGTATTACCTTTTAGTTCTCTTCGCTGATCTCAATTATTTTTGCCTAACTTGGTTGAAATATTATTTTTATTGTATCATTATTTTTCATAATTTTGTGTTATGGAGTACATTTACTAGCAAAGCAGTGTCTCAAAATAAATTTATAGATTTCAGAATTAGTTCACCTCATTTGATACTTTCCTTCTCTCATTGTATAGTATTAGGTATTATTAATCTCAGCCAAATGACTCATTTCTCTGGAATTTGGTTTCTATGTCTGTTGTATGAACTGTCTGTTGAGTTTCTTTAAAAAAAAACAGTGTTCAAGACAAAATAGGTACCTATTAAATGGCTCATAGCCTTTATAATTTATATATATATGCATATAACATATATTTATGTCCAGTTTTAGTTTGATGTCAGTGTACACAAAGACCTGAATTCATTCTACTAATCTCGTGGTAATCTAACTTTATATTTGATGTTTGGTGGTTGACCATTTCTAAGCTCTATCCCTCCCAATTTCACTTTTCCCCATACATTCATTTTTTCTCCTTTGGCACTTGTAGAAGGTTCAAACAATAAAATCCTAGTTATGTGAGGTAATCCTTATCATAACCCTATCTCCCAACCACTGACAAAACCGAGGCCAGCTGTCTGCCTCTGTTCTATCATACCACTTTTAAATCAGCCCAATTGCTTTCTCTGCTCTTCCCCCAAAGCCTCAGTATAAGAGCAATAGCCTCTTAGATGTCATATGCCATCATTAGTCTTGAGATTCAAATCAAAATTCATGTGGACAGGAGTAGAATCATTCAAATCCTGTTTAAGGGTTTCCTACAACAGTTAACTTAGGCATTTTGAAGTGTTTCATTTTTTTTTGCTCAGTTGTTTACATAAATTATGGATATAATAGTAGTTTAGTAGTTTATTATAATTTATAAGCACTCTGCCACTGAGCTTTATCCCATACCCACATAATAAATAAATTTTAGATAATCTTCATTACTTTTTGCATTGATTTCATTGTACATCAAAGCTGTTTTAAGTGCTGTGCAGAATATATATATATATATATATATATATATATATATATATATATGGCTGTCCTAGAAATACTCTTTATATCAAGTCATTTAGAAACCTTTATTAACACAGAACCAATATTGCCAAGCAATGGTTTTTGACTTATTTTCTATAGAATGAGTGCTAAAAGGATGTTCTCCAATTAAAAAAAAAATCCCTCAGATTTCCAAGAAAATGGCAGAATTTTAAAGGCCTAGAGGTGAATGAGACCTTGAGACCTGACAGAATTGACACTAAGATTCTTTTCTAAGATCCATCTATGAGAATAGAAACTCTATGGCCAACTGAGCTGGCAACCTAAGATGGGTTCACAAGAGCTGGCTGTACCAATAACTCGTGAAAATGGCGAAAGAAGCATCCAACACACAGAAATACCTTTTGTTTGCAGAAATTAGGGACAGCTCTAGACCTTAAAGGTCCATTGGAAAGAGAGAGCTTGCACATGAATTCTTTACTTTTATGGGGGTGGGGCACACAAAGGGAGGTTCAATGGAATGCTCTTTCCAAATAAGGCAAGGGGTCAGGTTTCAGGGGGTTGAGTCTAGCTTTGAAATATTTTGCCGTCAGCAGATTGACATCTTGGAAGGCCACACCCATCTCAGGCGCTGTGTGGGATCAAAGGCAGAGGGAGAGGAAAATTCACATGTTTGTTGCATGGCCCAAAGAGCACGCAATACCAGGGCAGTCCTCCCATACGCTCAAAAGCTCATAGCTCACACACACAGCCCACAACTCGCTGGCAACAAAATTCTTTTCCAACATTACTCAGAAAATATCCGGCTTGGAGAGGTCTCTGAGGAAACTAGTGTTTTTTAGAATGTCAAAGTAGCCTCTCTAAGGGTCACCATAGCACAATACATGTATTAACAGGTGTTTGAATTTCTTTTTCTTCCTATTTTTCCAGTATTTTCACTTCCCTGAAGAAATTTCCCATGACCATTTTTCTTTGGAGAAAAACATGAACCCTTGTAAAGAGATAGTTCTACAAGATACACTGACAGTAACAGAGTGGACTGCTATGATGTTCATCTGTTAGTGGGTTTTACCTGAGGGACCAGAGAGATGGGAAATCTTGTGAGCAGCTAAATATTGCGAGGAAGTTTTCTTTGTCGAGGAGAATAAATCTTATAATAGAGTGGTGCTTTCTGTACACTCTACCCGTTTTCCTATATCATCTCATTCTCTTGTCATATAGGATGATATGATGTGATAACATCTGATCAAAGGCCATGAAACAAAGTATGGAATACCAGCATTGCCCTTCAGCCTTTTCTTGCCTTAACAACTGAACATGACTTATGTTGCAAATGGTACAACTGCAAAGCAGTGAAGCCTCCATTAATGCACAGTTGTGGTTTTTGTAACAGAGCCCCTTCTCACCATTTCACCATACCATGATTTTTACCTATAACAGGAATGAAAAAGAAGTTTCTGCTCTGTGAATTAATTTAGATGATGTGATTTTTTTTCCTCTTAGCGTTTTAGTCTATTCTGATTAATATTATTTGTTATAAATAATTCATGGGTCGTAGCAAGTTGTTTGACAGGATATTCTAAAACTTTTAAGGAATAAAACTAGAGAATTGATTCATAAAGACACTTAAACCATAGTTCTAATAGATGGATCAAAATCAAAGTGAATAAAATAAAAAGTTATTATTTCATCAAAATTTTCAACTTATAATAAAATCATTGCCTTTTTTATATTTGGTATCTTTATGGTTTTTCTGGAGAGGGAGTACTGAAGATTAAAGCTAGAGGCTCTTTACCACTGAGTTATATTATCATTATTTTATTTTTTTTATTTGAGATAATATCTTGCCAAGTTGCTGAGGGTCTCACTAAATTGTTGACGTTTGCCTCAAACTTGTGATTCTCCTGTCTCAGTTTCCTGAGTTTCTGGGATTATAGATGGATGCCACCATAACCAGGGGTTTTTTGTTTGTTTTTTTGTGGTATTGGGGATTAAACCAAGGGCCTTCTTCATGCCAGGCAATTGCTGTACCTCTGATTTATATCCCAGATATCCCCAGTCTATCTTTGTGGCTTTGAAGTTATAAGCTCCAGAGCAAACAAAATGCTTTCATCAGGAAGGGGAAAAAGTAATTATTTTGAATTAGAAGCTGAAACTGATACTTGTCCTTTGGGGACTTATTCTACTGGATGAACAATTTATGAATATTGATGAGAGATGAAAACTCCCTCCCAATATGCATATTAAAAACAGTTACTCCACCATATTCCAGTCTCCCTTGTTGGTAGGGCATAAACAAGACATGCACTTTAATCAAATCAAATGCATTTGTTCTTGACTTTGATTTCACTACCAAAATATACTATAAAAATAGAAAAACTTTCGTGGTAAAAGTACTGTTAAAAAATCAAATTATAGTCTATATGACAGAGATGTCATTAATGGTATACAATGTACAATACAAGCTCTATTTGTGGCCTAGACCAAGTTATCTGATAGTCATCAATGCTGCCAAAAGAATCTTCAATGGAGCAGTTTATAGAATAACACTAAATGTGATTACAACTGTATAATTTATGGAAACTGATTTTCCACATCTAGGGCTAAATTTGTGAACTGCAAGCAGATCAGTCAATAAAATGACTGACTTTGTTTAAGTCATATATTTTCAATATCTAGTAATTCAATATGAGAACTCCTGACTTGTGTAACAAACTTTGTTATGAATCCCATGTTTTTAAGAAATGAAGTGAATACAAGGAAAATTTTATCAACCAGGTTCAAATGGAAAGGAAATATGGTCAAGATATTGAGGTCTTAGAGCATTTGATACTGGAAGTAAGGGAAATAGAAAATTGGAAGAATAAGGAGTTAAAAATCAAAGACTCCCAACCTTATACTATAATATAATTTAAACTTCCCAGTCTCTAAAATTGTGAGAAATGAATTTCTGTTGTGCAAACAAATAAAATGCTTCTCATCTAATAAATGAAAATCATTACAAAAGTCTTTAGAAATGTGTCCATGCCCTGGGGCATGTGGAAGTTTGTAGTTAGCCTTGCATCCTTTATACAGGAAAGTTACCAAATAGTATCCTTGATGTACAGTATAATTTCATTTAAGATGGCGCTGTAATTAGGATCTTAATTGTCTTGCAACAGGTCCAAAAGCAAAGAGACCAACTAATATTAAACTAACACCTCAATAACTGTGAGAAAATCAAAACTTTCTATAAGTTGATTATTTCAATTATTAGATATAGTGACAGAAAGCTGATTAATATGGATGGGGAGGTCGAAGGTCCTTAAAACAGGTGGAAGTGAAGAGATTTTACTGAAAAAAGGGGAGAATTTTAACAGAAAACAGTAGAAAAGTTTACAGGATCACTCATGATGTATTAAATATTTCACTCAGTCAGTAAATGATATGGTTTCTCCTGTTTCTCTCTTCTCAAGCAGCATGAGAAGTACTGGAAACACAAGGTGACTAAATGTCTCTAAATTCAAAGCTTATAATCTAAAGAAGGAGCTAAGTTATACCAAATAAATTAACATAGTGCATAATAAATGCCTCCATAGTCATACTTAATGAGAAATATAGGAAGGCATATACTAACTAAGCAAACTGAGAAAAGGAAGGTGGAAGTTTTAGGAAGTTAAAAAAATTAGGAAGAAAGAAATGACCTCTAAATTTGATATAAGAATATAAGAGAGCAAATTGTTCAGAGATTGGGGAATGAGGATGATGTCAACAAAAATGAGTTTCAAATGAAACTCACTCTTTCAAAAGTTTGGAAAATTTTGAGAAGGATTGATGTACTCTAAATGTGTGATAGAATATTTCAAGGAAACCTTTAGGTTAAGAACTTTTCTTTGCTAAGACATTTTTTTATTCCTAATTCAATCTCCTTACTAGTTGCAGCCCTAGACAGATCCTTTTTACTTCATGATTTAGTCTTGGTATCTATTGTGTTTCTATTGTCTGCTTGTTTTAATTGTCTGGTTTGTTGATATATAATTTCACATAATAATTTCTCTCAAATTCCTTTTTATTTTAAATAATTTTTAGTAATATTCCTACTTTCATTGTTTACTTTAGCAATTTATGTCCTCTATTTTATTTCTATCTATCTAAATTTTCTTCTCTTCTTTTCTTTTTTTTTTAAATTTTTTTGAAGATCCATCTTTTGGTTAACTTGATTTTTTTTTCTAATATTTCTTCTCTTCTCTATTTCATTTCTCTGTCTCTAATATTTATTATTTTCTTCCTTCTATGGGCTTTGTATTTAATTCGTTCTTATTCTTCTAGTTTCTAACATTGTAAAGTTAAGCTTATGATTTGAGATTTGTTTCACCTTACTGTATTTATAGCTATTAATTTTTCTTCTTTAGCACTACTCTTACTGTATCCCATGATTTTGGTATATTGTGTTATTATTTTCAGTTGTTACTACATGTTTTCTAATTGCACTTGTATTTTTTCCCCCTTGAGTCATTGATTGTATGATAGAATGTTGTTGAATTTCACTAAATTGTGAATTTTCCAGTTTTTCTTCTGTTATTGATTTCTGACTTCATCTCACATAGGTTGGAGAAAATACACTGTGAGATATTTATCTTAATAAATCTACTGATACCTAGTCTGTAGTCTAACATATGTTTTTTCTAAAGTATATACATATGCATTTGGCAAAAATGTGTATTTTGCTTTTGTGTGGTACCATATCCTGTTAGAGTCTGTTGACTTTTGTGTTGTTCAAGCCTTCTATTTTCTTCCTTATCTTCTATCAGGTTGTTTCATCTATTCTGGAAAGTATTGATATCTTCCACTATTATTGCAGAATTATTTATTCCTTCAGTTCTCTCAATTTTTCCTCATTATTTTTGACAATCTGTCATTAGTTGAGTATATGTTTATAATTGTCACATCATCATACTATGAAAAAACAGATTTGCATTTGAAATATTTACTTATAAATGAGAAATAATTTTTGTTATTTTCTATATACCTTATAGTTTTGTTTTACACCTTGTTTTCTATGTTACAGACTTCTGTGCTTGATTTATGAAGTTAAAATTTTAAATTCCTTTCTTATTTACTCCTGGTATATTTTTTAACTAATTTCTTTGTTATTATTATGAAAATTATATTTAAGCTTCTAAAGTTTTAACACTATAATTTGAATTATTGTTATTGATGTCACAAGATGACATTTTTATACTTTGTATGTACCAAAATACACACTTGAAATTGTTTTTTAAATTAATTCATCCTTAACTTATGTGTAAAGAAAAAGGTGGTGTTTTTTAAGCATTGCTACACAAATACTGGTGTTTACTCAAATTTCATTCCTTCATACATGCCTGAAATCCCTTACAAGTTAAAAGCATGAGGCAGGAGGATTGCAAATTTGGGGCCTGCCTTAGCAACTTAGTGAAAATATCTTACCAAGATATTTTCTTAAAATAAACAATAAATAAATAAATAAGGGTGATGCCATTTCAGTGGCAAAGTGTCCCTGGGTTTCATCTCTAATATTACAAAAAAAAAAAAAAAAAGAAGAAGTCAAATATGCTGCATGCTGTGTAATTTCAAAATACAATAATAGGACAACCAAAGAAATACATTGTCATTCAAAAGGCAGAAATGCTAAGAAGGAGTGACAGCCTTCAACTAAATCTGATAGCTGAAAAACTAACATTTAATCTGAAGGATGAAGAAAATATTGTATTTGATTCATGTTGTTGCCCTTCTGGCTCCTGGATGGCTTGGAGACTCAGTTTTGGTCCCATGGTGGTAGAGGTCTCAACTCTGCAATTTTGCTATTTAGGGACTGAATTCCAAGGTTTTGGGGTGGCCCTACTCCTATACCTTGGCTGAGTGAAAACAACATAGTCACTCTCACAGGTGAAAAAGTTGTGAGTCCCTGAACACAATCTTAATGGATTCTTTATAGCCACAAGAGCTTTTTTCTAGAACATGCCTCAAAACTCTTTCTAGTCCCCAACCATTATCATTACTCAGTTCTAAAGTCACTTCCACATTTTTTAGGCATTTGTTATAAAGTACCATCACTTTATGCTATTAATTTTATTAGTCCAGATATTATGATAATAATATCAAAAAATGGGTAACTTGTAAGCAACAAAATTTATTATGATCCTGGAGGCTGACATATACAAGATTATGGCACCAATAGAGTTGATATTTGACAAGGTCTCTCTTTTTCAAAGAGAGTACTTTCTATCTATATCATTTCATGGTAGAAGAAATGACAGTTTCTCTTGGCTTCCCTTTTAAATGCACTAATTCCACTTGTGGGGTTTTGCACCCTGACTGAATTATTACTGAATGGCTACATCTCCTAATACCATCATTTGGAGGTTAGAATTTCAACATATGAATTTTGAATTAATACAACATTCAACTTAATGTGTTTCTTACCTCTCGGTTTGCACCTCTGTGATCAGAAAAAACAATCAGCAGTCGGGAATCAGTAAAAATTCCTGAGTGTTGGTAGATATGGTCCTTATTGTCCACCTTGATATTTTAAGCTTTATGCAAACTTCTCTAAAAACATGTACATGGCTACTTGTCATGGGTCATTGGTGTGGAGGCTGTGCAGACACTATGATTCAAGGGCTGAAATTGACCAAAAGTAATCAAAATTTTCCATCCAAGACTTTTTCTAGAAGTTGCAAAGCTTCAGTAGATTTCAGAGTTTTAAAATAGTTACATTATTCAGCTTCTGCCAGTACAACTCTCTTTCAAGATTCCATATAGGAGAGAAAATATTCGACACTTGACTTTCTGAGTCTGGCTTATTTCCTTTAGCACAATGCTCTCCCATTCCATCCATTTACCCACCAGTGACATTATTTCATTATTTTTTTTATGACTGAGTAAAACTCCATTGTGTATATAAAACACATTGTCTTTACAGATACATCTCTTGACAGACATTCAGACTGGCTCCATAATTTGTTTACTGTGAACTGTGTTGTTATAAATATTCATATGCATGTACCAATATAGTATGCTGATTTTAGTTCTTTTGGATAAATACCAAGGAGTAGATAGCTGGATCATTTGATGTACAGTCATCTGATCCTTGAAACAGATGCATACATTGGAGAAAAGATAGACTTTCTAACAAACGGTGTGGGGAAAACTGAATATTTATAGGTAGAAGAATGAAACTAGATCTCTATTTTTTACACTGTACAAAATTCAACTCAAAGTGAATTACCTGGAAATTTGACCTGAAACACTGCAACTACTAGAAGAAAACATACAGGCAACATTCCAATGTGTTGGTACAGGTATCGACTTCCTTAATAAGGCTCCTAAAACACACACACACAAAAAAACCAAAAATCAATAAATAAATTAAAAACTTCCGCACAGCAAAGGAACCAATTAACAGCACGAAGAAAAAGACTATAGGACAAGAGAAAAACTTTACTACCTATTCTTCTGATAGAAAATTAATATTCAGAATATATAAAGAACTCCAAAAACTTAACTCCAGAGAAAAACTAATAACTAAATCAACAAATGGACAAAAGATGTAAATAGCCACTGCTCCAAAGAAGAAATACTAATGGATAACAAATATAAGAAAAAAAATAATTCGACATTCTTAGCAATTAGGGAAATGCAAACCAGAACTGCATCAAGATTTTATCTCACTCCAGATAGAATGACAATCATTAAGAACAGGGACACTGCTACATTGATGTTCATAGCAGCACAATTCACAATAGCAAGACTGTGGAACCAACCTAGATGCCCTTCAATAGACAAATGGATAAAAAAAAATGTGGCATTTATACACAATGGAGTATTACTCTGCATTAAAAAATGACAAAATCATAGAATTTGCAGGGAAATGGATGGCATTAGAGCAGATTATGCTAAGTGAAGCTAGCCAATCCCTAAAAAACAAATGCCAAATGTCTTCTTTGATGTAAGGAGAGTAACTAAGAACAGAGTAGGGTCGAAGAGCAGGAGAAGAAGATTAACATTAAACAGGGATGAGAGGTGGGAGGGAAAGGGAGAGAGAAGGGAAATTGCATGGAAATGGAAGGAGACCCTCCGGGTTATACAAAAGTACATACAAGAGGAAGTGAGGGGAAAGGGAAAAATAATACAAGGGGGAGAAATGAATGACAGTAGAGGGGGTAGAGAGAGAAGAGGGGAGGGGAGGGGAGGGGAGGAGGGATAGTAGAGGATAGGAAAGGCAGCAGAACACAACAGACACTAGTATGGCAATATGTAAATCAATGGATGTGTAACTGATGTGATTCTGCAATCTGTATTTGGGGTAAAAATGGGAGTTCATAACCCACTTGAATCAAAGTGTGAAATATGATATGTCAAGAACTATGTAATGTTTTGAACAACCAACAATAAAAAATTTAAAAAAAAGAACACAAAGAACAATAATTGTTGGTGAGTATGTGAGGAAAAGGAACACTTACACATTGTTAATAAGACTATAAAATTAGTACAACTACTTTGGAAAACCATAGGAAGATTTCTCAGAGCATAAATTTTGTTGCACTACAGCTTACTATCAAGTCATACAAACATTGATAAATTTGAAGAGGACAGATAAAGCCCAAAATGAAAGTTAATTAAATATTGAAATTATTTTAAAAACATATCACAGATTATAGATTGAAATCAAAAGAAGTTTTATTTCCATAACACTGTAAGAGAGAAAAGCAATTCAAAATAAAAAAGCATGTGGCCAAGTATATTCAAATCAAATTCTGAAGGCACCATAGCCTAACCTTTTATCATGCAATATAGAAAAGTAAGGGAGAGAATATAATGACCTACACATTTTTTTTCTGTCCTATAGTGACAGCAAAATTCTATTCTGTAATTTAATAAGACTGGGAAAGAAAACATGTATAAGTGCCTGCTTCCTAGTTTTCTTTTAGAAAACAAACCTAAGAAAATCAATACAACCTATATTTAATTCTGAAAATGTGAGGAGATAGAGGATTTATTCCCCATTACTGGTATGAGCCTCTGGCTGAAGGCAGTTTATGATTACCCATATTGAATAAGATTACCATAGTACTAGGGTAATAGAGAGAGGGAAGTTGAGAGTCAAACTCATCTCATGACTCCAAAAATTTCTTTTCCTTATAGGAAGGAGATACAAAATATCATTCATGTACAAATGGGGCATAAAAGACTGCTCAGAATTGAGAGCTAAGCATTTTCCAGGAAGTTGTATTAGCAGAATGTGAGGAAGTTCTGGATTTCAGGATGTAAAATAGGTGGGCAAAGTAGCTCCTTAGGGACTAATTCAGTTTATCCTAAATCTGTGATTCAAACATCAGAAATGGCAGCAAAAGCTGCTTTTGGAGCCAATAGAACATTCATGTCTACAGTTTATAATCATGAATTACTTGGTAAAAGAAGACACATAGTAATCACAAGCACCTGGGTCTGTCATATTGACATTCTGAAAGAATACAAGGAAATAATGAATTAAAGAAACTTGAATTAAGAAAAAACTGTTTAGCCATTCTTATTTAGAGTAGTATAGTTGAAAGAGTTGATTGACTTTAATTAATAATAGCCAATGTTTCTAATGAGAAATAAGGATGCTTTTTTAGTAAAATATTATAATTTTTATGTCTGCATTGTTATACTGTTTATAGAATAGTGCTTCATGTGTTTAGCAAGAAGCATTTATGTAATGGAAACAGTTTTGTTACTAAGTTTTGCCTACATTATTAATAGAGAACATATCAGCTCCTTAGGGATTAATTCAGTAAACTACCTTACAAAATATTTTATAGTCACTAGAATACATGAAAAGTGTACTTATAAACAAATTGTTTCATAGGTGACTGAACTGGACAAAATAGAGTAATGTATGTCAAAAACAGCACTGGTGAGAAACAGAAGAACAAGAAGAAAGAGAGGTATTAGGGGAAGGGGAGAAGTGAGAGGGAACGAAAATTGGAAATAAGGAAAGGATAAACAGCAAAGAAGAAGGAAAGAAGAGATGAGAGAAGGAAGCAAGGGAAGTATGAAAAAACAAACACTTATTCTGATGGTTCCTGAGCTATTAATGGAATCAAGACTTGATGAGTCCAGAACCCATAGTGAAGAAAACACAGAGATGTGAACCACAGTTCTCTAAGCATCTTTTCCCTCAGGGATTGCACTTAGTTTTTGGGTAAGTCATATGTCTGAAAAATTAAATGAACTACCTTTAAAGAATAGAAAAAACAACAGGATGTAGAGAAAGTTTATTATGCTAAAGTAAAAATTGAATTTTATATATTCTAGGAAAAGGACTTAGGAAGAAAAGATTCAGAGAAAAGAGAGCATTCCTGAAAACAAATTTTCTCTCTCAAAGCATTAGTTATTTCTTAATGCGATCCGAGCCAGAGGTTAAGAAACTAAACAGAGTGTCAGTGAAAAGCAGTTCAAATTTTTCTGCAGTCTCTCATTGCTGAGAAGATAAAATTTGGAGGTCAAGACTTGTCAGAGAGGAAGTACTTCATTAACTATGCTAAATCCCCAAAAGGGGCCTTGGAAGACCTAATCTTAGGAATGTTAAGTAATGTGAATGGCCTGAGATTTTACCTGAAAAGTTAGCTTGCTACAATTTTATAACAGCTGGCAAAGCACAAGAAAATACTGAGACAGAAACAAAAGACTGTATTACTCATAGCACAGCAGGTAGCACATTAGCATTGGCTCTCATTGTCCCTTAGTCCCAGGGGGCAATGCAATGTCTGGTCTAAGGGGCTGCTGTATATAGTGAGTTTGTGACAACTTTGAACTTAGAACCCTGCTATTTTTAGGGAAATGTCAGTATTATTCTAAATGGCAAATATCCTGTTTTTCACCATGAAGATAAATTCTATTATCTTTCAAAGCGATTTACTACATAAACATCCTTAAATATGTAGTTTAGAAAAAAAAAAGATGACATAAAATTAAAATAAAATGTAATAAAGTTGTTACAGAGCTTGAGCCTTCCAGGAAACTGAGGCAGCATGAAGACCCTTCAAACCCTGATTCTTGTGATCTACCCAGTAAGATTTCAAGTATGTCACCGATAATAACAGGCATGAATTCATAGGGATAGGAAAAAGGAAAGGGGAGACTCTCAAGGGAAACAGTAGGCCCTCTTAGAGGGCCTCCCTCAGAGACAGTCCCTCCCTCAGAGAGATGAGGGACAACTAGCCTCTCCTGAACTCCAGTTTTTTGGATCTCAGTTTCTAGAGAGTTCCACTCAGGTCCACCTCTTGACTTTTGACTGACAGAAGGATGACATCAAAATTTTAAGTCCCCATTTCCATGACAATTCCAGGTCACTTTGGCCCATGTTGACCAGTTCTAATTGGATTCTTACCATAATTTTTATAGATTTTATGGTGGGAGGAATACTTCTATGTCCCTGAGTCTTGGGATCTGTTCTATGAAAAGGGTCACCAAATTCTCCACTTTCATTGTCAACATTATTTTGGGCCTGCATTGCTCCTGTAGATAAAGGGTAGTTTGCTAATGGATGTAGCATATCCTGTCCACTCACGCCAGGCAAGGCTAATTGTTTCTTGGAAAAAGAGAGCATGTAAAGGTCAGCACAGTTGGCCCATTTTATAGAATTCTTCCCTTAACTTCATGCTTCCACCACTCGTATCTCTCTGTACCCTATCACAGACAAATCAATAATGTAAAATCCAACTGGGTTGTTTATACTTTTACTGGTGGTCAAAGCATGTTGCAAATCTGGCCCTTACAGTACTTAATGTTGAAAACTAAGTCACTTAAATCTGCATGAAGGAATTAGAAATAATAGTGGATCAGAAACCCAGGAAAACACCTAAAAAGAAAGCATTAGCAAGAGGTATTAAGAAGTAGAGGATATACTCTAAGCAAAACCCTAGAACATTACAAAAGACTATTGCAATAATAAAGCACAACAGGTAGATGAGAAAAACCAAAGATTTAGTTACAGTGTTTTTTGTAATAGCCTATCAGTCTTGAATAGGTGGTCTATGCATTTCAACAGTTTGAATCCTGAGATGATTACTACTCATTTTCTAGAAGACTTTAATGATGAGCAAGAAAAACCTGGGTTAACCTAATAAATCTGTTCCTTATTAAATTAGAAGAATTTCTAAGAATGAAATTATTTTACGTATTTCTTTTGTTAGGTAGGAGTTTAGGGACACCAAGATGGTGGAGACAGGCTATAAGAAACCACTGGAAGATGAGACAAGGAGAGGAGTCATGTCTCTATTTACAATAAGTCCCATTACCATGGCAACTCCTCGCATTGAGGACTTATCATCATGACAGCTCATGCCATAGGTTTGATATTTTACAACGACCAACGAAGGTCAGGTGGACAGTATTCTTCTCCTATTGCAGGCTCCCAACACTGCTGTATTAGTGTCACTAAAGATAAATTGATACTTTTATAAACTCTAAGTAAGGTATTAGTTTCTGTAGGAAGATTAGCTAATTATAAATATTTAAATATCATTTCAAATTTTAGGATTAATAGCTGTATAAGTAAAGACCTATATTAATTATTACTAAGAAATTCATTATGTAATTTTATATTTTGACATCATAGCTGTTGAAGTAATTTTTTTTT
This sequence comes from Marmota monax, assembly GCF_021218885.2. Taxonomy (NCBI): domain Eukaryota; kingdom Metazoa; phylum Chordata; class Mammalia; order Rodentia; family Sciuridae; genus Marmota; species Marmota monax. Next base: position 1,443,877 of record NW_026695246.1, on the reverse strand, counting down.
TCCTTTAAACTAATAGCTGACATGCTGAAATTATTCTGAGGTTTATTAATACCATATATATACATATATAAAATTTGAAAATCAAGATGACCATTGTCTCCACATTCAAGGATTAAAAATCCCATTCTTTAGCTTCTGAATATATAGTGGGAATTAAAACAACACCTTTATTATTAAGCCCTAACCTATCAATTTTCCAGTGACCTTTCTCATATTTTTTATAAGTGCCACTCTGATGCATTTGTGTGAAATCTGTAAGATCTTGTCAAGAAATTTGTCATTGAGAAAATCTGGCATACAGAGAAAACTGGAAAAGATAAAAGACACACACACACACACACACAAAAAAAAAAAACAATATTATTTACCCATGACACATGACATCATAGGCGGTTTTCCTCTAACAGATTAGTACTATATTGCTGACCAAACTTCCATTCCTATGTATGAAATCTAACATAGTTGATTATGTTTACAAAAAGGTTACTTTTCCCATAGGAGCAAAAATCAAATTATATGCCTTTCTTAATTAAGCACATTAAATATTATTTTATAAACTAGATGGAAAATCTAATTTTCTTCCAAAATCCCTTCATGCTTCAAAACTATCCATTTTTCTAAGTTCTTACTCTGTTGTTCCTCAATGAGGCCCTTTTTTTTTCCATACCATATACAAATATTTGGAATTTACAGAAGAGAGCTATGCTATATTGACTTTATTTTGCAGGAAGTAATCCTTCTTGGTTCTTCAAATATATCTTAACAACCTACACATAGGAAGTAAATTTCTCTTTTGCTAAAATGTATCAAGTCAAACAGTGGCATTTAAGCCATGAGTGTCAGCATTGGGTAGTTTGGGTTTTCTTCGTATAGCCTGGGCTTTCCTCACTTGAGAACACATCACTTCACTGCCACTGTATGTTCTCATACCTCTTATCCAATTGAAATACAGATCCTCGGGTGAAGAACCCATGTTCAAATGTTATTTTTAAAAGTATGTTTTAAAGTTATTCTTAATGCCTTGAATAGTTCCTGACATTCTTTAACATTTTTTATAGATGTTGCAAAAACCAAAATGGAGTGGATGAAAAATTTTGGATTGCTATGTTGTTGGCTAATTTTTTATTTGGCTCAAAATTGTGGTAAAACATAGCTAATACAAGGTTGAAATAATTACAATTGAAAGCAAAATTTGTAGGTTTGAGAAAAACAAAATGAAAAGTTTGGAAGCTATTACTGTTTTTAAGTATGTATGGGATAAGAGTATGGAAAATAAGAGATTTGTGACAAATGAAAATTATTAACAAAATATTTATAAGCATTGGTTCAATCTATATAATTAATTAAAGAAGATTTAATGCTATTTACTAATTATCTCAATTTTAATGCAAACATTGTTACACAAAGATTAATGTAAAAATTAGTCCATAAAATTGAAATAAACTTCTGGGAACTTACTGGACATACAGTGATGAAATTGTTAGGGGGCAGACAGATAAAGATGGTGGAAAAAATGAGGTTGAGAGAATAATTTTATAAAATGGGCTTGCTATGTTGACCCCCACATGCTTTCTTTTCCAAGAAGCAATTTACCTGTAACCTTGCCAGGTCTAAGTGAACAGGTTATTTCACATTTCTCAGTAAACTACTTGTTATCTGCAGGAGAAATCAGGCCCCAGAAAATGTTAAAAAGGGAAACTCAAGTTACCCCGAAGGCAGATACTTTTTGACCAGATCCTGAAACTGAGGGAAATAAGGGTAGTTCCTTCCAACTGTAAAATCTATAGGAATATATGATTAAGAATTCAGTCAGCATGGACCAAGGTGACCTGGAGTTGCCATGGCAATGGGGACTTGAAAGTAAAATGCCACCCTGCTGTCAATCAAGAGTCAAAATATGAATCTGGACAGAGCTCTCTGAAAAATTCTCTGGGATCTCCAATAAAACTAGAGTGCAAGAGAGGCACATTGTCCCTCTCTTCTCTAGAGGACCCACTTGAGAGTGTCCCTTTACCTTTCCCTGTCCATTCAATAACTCATTCCTGTTACTCTGAACAACATGTCTGAAATCTTTCTGACTTGATTGCAAGAACTGGGGTTGAAGGCGGAGTAGGCGGTCTTGGCACTGCCTCAATTTCTTGGAAGGACAAGGCTCTGTAACAAAATAAAAGCCAGTATTGTTCTAGATCTTTGAAATATTGTACTTGACCATACTTACATTCTTTTGGGTATGGAAACTTTTCAGGAGGGGTTTTGTTATTTGTCAGTGTATTAGCATAACCCTGAACAATCTTTTAATTGTAAATTGCATAGTCCTAACTTAAAGTTACTACCACAAAATTCATAACTACTAGGCAAAAAAGTCAAAGAACACATATATTTACATGTGTTTTATGCAACCCTTGTTGCATAAAGCAAGCTGGTTCCCAAATTGGGAACCACAGCTTTATAGGACAATTTATGTATCTTTCCATTATCACTTCTGCCACAGAATTGTTAATCTCAATATTAATAAAAACAATTCTCATTCTTTATGCTGAGAAATACAAAGTTTGGTGGTCCATTTTCAGAATATAGTATTTACCCTTAAATGTAAAATTGAGATTTAAGAAAGTCAGCTAGAGGGAAAACAAAAGGGAAAGTTACAAGCAGTTAATACCAGAGTGTAAAAATTCACAGTCCCTACACAAACAGGTATTGAGAGAGAAGGGGCAGTCCAACCAACAGAGATAAGGTACCAAAAGGTATTGAATCCAAGAAGGCCTTCCAGTCACAGGAGAAGAAATGGAGGTGGGAACAACTAAAGGTATATTTCTTTAATTAACCAAATAGAAGACACATACACAGATTTAGGAAAGATTGTATGTCCCATAGTACTCAGCCAATAAGGAAGAGAGATCTTGCAAACAGGGAAATAAAATGCTGATTATACCTGCTCTGGGTTGTGTCTGTTCCCCCCAGACATGCAATCATGCAAGGTTGTCAGTAAAGTTTTGCTTTTTGCTATACCTTGTGTCTCTTAGTCACCTCTGGGTCTGGACAGGTGAGCATCTTTCCCACATTATTCTCTCAGTTCCAAAATAGATTTGCCTCCCAGGATCTTGTGTACTTTTTCTACTAAGTCATATTATTCTATCTCTATGAATGTGACTTAGTCCTGAACTTCAACTAAAAATCTTTCCTAATCACAATTTAAACATCCTAACTCATTTTTCTGATAACTCTCACTTTTGTGCCTCAACTTCAACAGTCCTTCCCTCCCTAGGAGAAAAAATGTTTTTTTTTTCTATTTTTCTTGATACCCTTTCACTCTCTTTTATCCCAGTCCTCATTTCCTCACGTGTAGAATGTAAAATCTTTAATCCCTTTTTCCCTTAGCTACTTCCCCATGAGGCATTAAAACATCTGGCTTTCCTTCTACCTCTCTGATCACTGTTCTCTCTTCATACCTATAAACATTGGCATGAAAACTTCCTGTTCTCCTAGCTAAAAACCTTGTCAAGACCCTGCATTTATCCTTCTGATCTCATCTTTTAGATCTTCGCTTACTTTCAAGGTGAGTTCATCAAGCCTGTAGCTTTAATTACCTGTTATATGTTAATGACTTCAAGATTGATTTTCAAGCCCAATCTCTCTTGAACTTTAGACTATTAAGCAACTCCCTATTGACATATATGTACATATCAAAAAATGAGCATTTGATGGTCCTTCACCTTCGTCCTGTGCTCCTCACCTTAATGATGGCATCTCTAATCTATCTTTTTCTAAGCCTTCTCTACCAGGAATTTATACCTGACTCTCTTTCCTTCCCATCTGTCAACAAGTCCTGTTGGCTGAACATTTAAGATACATAAGGTTTTGCAAGTTCTCGTAACCACTATTTGACCTCTTTTCCTCACCTCCCAATTCCTGTCTCTGCCTCTAATCTTTTATCAACACAGCAGCCATAGTAGTTCTGTTAAAAATCCAGAAGTTATCATATCTTTTTTAATCTCCATATATTCATAGTGTTAGAGGATTAGTTCTCTGGGCTTTCCAGGAAATTTTGCCTCTGGAACTTTGATTATTTTGCTCCCTTGCAGCTACATGACTTTAGGTATGTATTCAAATGTTAACTTCTAATAAAGTTTCCCTGGCCATCCTATCTAGAAGCTATAATTCTTTGAAACATTTACTCTATTGTTCAGTATGTACTTTTTTGGGGTAGGTTTTATTGCTCTCTAAAATAATATTTTTGTCTCCATGACTAGAATGTAAACTCAAGTGTAAGAATTTAAGTGTGTTAATTTACAGCTGCATAGTGAGCACTTACATAGTTTCTGGTATATAGTAGGGGCTTATGCAATATCTTTTGAACAAATTAATGACTACTCAGCAACTCTGTCTCATGACTAAAATGAGGTATTAAACATTTACAAAGAAGTTTAAATAGGTTTACTAAATTATAAAAAGTCTAATAAGATATTTGTTTTAAATGTAATTGGGGAAAAATGGATATTGTTAATTAACAATTGTAGTACTTATCCCCAAGTGTATATTACGTAGGAATTGGGAGAATTGCTTATAAACTGAAGGGAGATATAATTTGTTTATGCAATGCTATTTTTAATGTATTAACTTCTTGTGAAGTAATGAAATATAAAATGATCTACATGTGCTACTGAACTCAAAAGAATTGTGCTGTTATATATACTTATTTGGTATTAAAGCCATATTCTTGGTGTAGTATAGATGTTTTTAATTATTTTGAGTTTTCATACATGTAAATGCAGTGAACCACTGACTGAAATGAAGATTGAAGTGATAAAACTTCAATTGTTTAAAATTTATTATAGGAAAGTGTAAAAAACAATGACTTTTTTTAGACCCGTAAGTGAAACGTGAATACAATGAATATAACCATCATCATGACATCTCTTCTCAGGCTCTTCTTGTACCCTTGTATATAAGATGGTCAGCAGAATGTGGGGGTTCAGACTCCGTGCCTTAATGCAGATGTCAAAGAAATAATTCATGCCTGTGCTCTGCTTCTTTTTTAGGAGAGAGGGATGAAGAACTATCAATTGACCCAAACAATTTGGATCCTTAAGTTTAAAGTTCAAGAATGGGAAGTGAGAGCACCAACAATGAAGACTCAGAGGAATATTTTATACCTTTCCTTAGGTAAATGTAGAGGCAAACCACAAACTGTTTTTGTTGTTGTTGTTGTTGTTTTGTTTTTGCTTGTAATGCTCTTATATTACCAGGATTCATTAATCACTGTGAAGTACATTTTATTTAATGTGCACTGACCAACTAAAGGCCAGTAAAGACATTAAATGTTCTAGTATTTTCCTGACTTTATTGTCTGTTTGTAAAGGAAAAAAGTTTTTACAATATTTTTTTTAAATAGTCTTTCATTGATATTTCCTTTGCTAGTCTTCATTACTAATTTTCTATGGAATTTCATGGTCACAGATTATTAGGAATTAACTCCTGGCATTAACAGAAAATAAAATATTGGACAGCAATATGAGTTTCAAGAATGAACTATGCATCAATACAATACTAAAAATCTCTGATAGATTAAGTCACAGAGTTTTGTACCCAGATAATCTAAGATTCATAGTTATTTTTTTTTTAAAAAAAGATATTCAGTCTGGATGTGATGGCGCATGCCTGTAATCCTGGCGGTTTGGGAGGCTGAGGCAGGAGGATAGTGAATTCAAAGTCAGGCTCAGCAATTTAGTGAGGCCCTAAGCAACTCAAAGAGACCCTGTCTCTAAACAAAATACAAAAAAGACTGGGAATGTTGCTTAGTGGGTAAATGCCCTGTAGGTTCAATTCCTGGTAACCAAAAAAAGAAAAAAGATAAAAAGATGCATTTAAAAATAAAATCAGGATTAACATATACATTTCAGGAGATAGAATGAGGAGAAAATTCACTTATTAGTACTTAAGATTGTTATTGTTATTTTTTTAATTGTTTTTCCCCATTTATTTATTTATTTATTTATTTATTTATTTATTTGTGGTGCTAAGGATTGCACCCAGAGCCTCAAACTTGCTAGGCAAGTGCTCTACAGCTGAACCACAATCCCAGGCCCTGTTATTGTTATTTTATCATAGTTTGATACATTTAAAATAATGTTTGATTATCTGCACACTGAATTTATCAGAATGGATATCAGGAAAAACTTACTGTACATTTAAAACTATGCAGTTTGTGCATCCATTTTTCTTCACATAAATTGTAGAACAAAAGATTTTTATCTTCTTATATTATAGAGCAAAATTAATGAAAGAACCACAAAGATTACAATGCCAATGTATGTAAGGAGGTATTTGTTTTCATTGTTAATAGCAAAAAGATTATTAACAACTCTCATTCAACAATAATTTATATATATATATATATATATATATATATATATATATATATACACACACACACACACACACACACAAACTCTTAAGGTTATTGTATACATGTACTCCCTTTTAACAGTAGTTGCCAAAAGTAGTTCCCCTAAATCACAGATGAACTTATATTGAACAGAATTTGTGAGCTCTGAGATTATGCATGAATACATGAAGTTTACATTATGATTAAAAGAGTATTCTTAGGAGTACTGTGCATGATGACTGACACATTACTTTTTACAATAATGCAGTTCATGTCCTTGTGTGTGCAAATGTAAAAGCTGCTCATATTTCCCTGACAATAAGAATGCCAATTTCACAAGGGACAGATATGAACCATTAATATGGAAATCTGTTCATACTGAGAAGTACTTATTTTTGTAAATAGAAAACTATTTTATTTAGGTCTGTTAAAAGTTACAGTGCATTTTGAAAGGACAAATATAAATTGAGAACTATTCCATCAGATATTTTAAAGGATGAGATGATTCATACTGATTAGGCTTCCTGTTGAGGCTGAGTGGTTTTAATAAAAGAAAGAAATCAATGACTGGCCATTGGAATATAATGGATCCGAAATGCTATATTTTAATGAGGCAGCAATAGGAGGGCATTAGAATGAAATGGATTGACCATCAACAGCATATAAAATAATTTATTAAACAAGCTGTTGTGCAAATAATAGGGACACTAAAAGTATGTTGTATACAGAAAAAGTCATAGGGTGTTTTCTTGATAAGTTCTAACCTGAAGATTGTTATTATGAAAAGAAAAAAAAAAACAGTTTGCTAATTAGCCATACATATTGTTAACTTTTTGCCACCTAAAAAATTCAATATTTTGTGTAATGTATTTTATAATAAAACAATGAATCCTGGTTCTTTGGAAAAAATATGTGAATGTATATATGTTTTAAGTTAATAACTAATATTAACCAAGAAAATATTTACTTTATATTTCATATTAATAAGTTTTTTTTTATCATTTCTTGATATATAATCTGTTTCTAGCCTCACATTTAGTGGGAGCTTCATGCAATGATTTTTTAATCTATATGATTTTTATTCAGTTATTAAAAAATAATTGAATGAACACAGAAAATAATTCATTTGAGAAATTAATAATTTTCTAAAAAATATCAATCGGTATTTGTAAGAAGTAGTCATACTTGAAATATTGAATAAGCATTCTCATTATATCAACTCTTTTAATATTTCTAGATGAACTCCATTTTTCAAAATCTAGGTTAAAACCAAAATTCAACCAATAAAGGGTAGCAGCTGTCTTACTAAGATGCATTAAAATGTGATTAAAATTATTTCAAATTATAAGTAAAATTGCTTTGAAATTGATGGTTAGTGCTTTAGAGTAATACATTAAAAGCTAGCCACTGCCAATCTTTAAAGAATTCATTTTAATCAGTAAGCTAAACCCATATAATAAAATGGATTTAGAAACACAATTTTGGCCTCTGGGGTTTCAAATGCTATTCACTCATCAGTATCTTGGCATAAATTATGCACAATTTAGATGTAAATACTTTTCTTCAGTAAAAAATTCTCTTGTTTATTTGCCCTCTTCTCTCTGACACACCTTAACAATAATAGGAAGTTGCATATCCCTTTTCCTTCAACTTGTTAAGCTTTCATTTTAATCCTGTCATTCATTTTTATTCTTTTGAAGGTGAGATGCAAACCTGACCACATACCCACACATGTAACCTGGGAGCTGTCCATAAGGTAACTAACCACTTTTATTTTGTAAAGATATATTGCAAGATAAATTTTACTTGCTTCTTATATAATCAGGAAAGAAATCATTAACTACATTGTCACTTACTAGAAAGCTTAACAATATAGCTCATTCCTTTCATACATAATCACCTTATATATAGAAAATAATTATGAATTTCAAATACAACATCAATATTAAACTAATTTAATAATATCTTTAATCTTAAGGATTTAAAAAAAATTTTCATATTCACAGTGATTAAACTCTAATTCAGTTAAGAAATATTTTCAAAAGACATATTTAGTAAGCTTATAGGTGTTGAAGTTTCCAAGATGTTGCTAACAATCTATTGAGGAAAAGAAGCCTTTTTCCTTTTTCTATTTGACTCTTTCTTTATTTATATAACAGATGCTATGACTTACAGCGGGGCTCTGTCCTGATAAACTAGTCACATGTTGAAAATATTATAGAGCCAAAAATGTATTTAATATGCCTAGCCTACAAAACATCGTAGCTAAGCTTAACCTGCCTTGACTGTACTCAGAAGTATATACATTAGCCTGCAGAATCATCTAACACAAAACTGATTTAATAAAAAAAGTTGAATGTCTTACGTAATTTACTGAATGCCTGAATTCAAAACTACCAGAAACATAGTGCTCTGTAGAATCATTTGTTTACCCTCATAATCTTGTTTTTATTGGGAGCTGGAGCTTGATGCCCAGCCACAGGAGACAATATCAATACCTCATATCACTAAAACAAAGAAAAATCAAAATTCAAAATCAAAGTAGGGTTTCTACTGAATATTGCTTCTGCATTGTTTTAAGTTGAAAATTCTAAGTGAAACTGTTTAAGTCAGAGAACATCTGTACATAAAAATATGTTTGTTTGTATATTTCAATACAGTATAATAACTAGCTTATGAAAGAGTACACAGTTTCCTGAAGTCTCTTCAGATGAACACTTGACAGGCAGTTTTTTTTTAAATTTTGGCAGTCTATTAAAAATGAACAAAACCTAATTGATATAATTTATGATTGAAAAATAAGAATATTTCCTTTCTCATATTCATAAATGCATTCACATTCAAATTAATGTTATATTTTAACCATCTATGATTTGTTCCAGTCCATAGAGGTAAAAATAGCAGACAAACTTCTAATTATATAGGTAATGAATTAAATCAAGCTATATTTCACAAAGATACTGAATGATCATGCATTCATTCAAGTTATTAAACTATTTAAATAGACATAGACAGTTTATTTTCTTTATTTTTTATTAAATGAGATAACATAAGTAGTCAGAGGAGGATGTGAAACTCTGCATAAAGCAAAACCCTAACACAGATTATGAGGAGAGTATTAAGGAACAGAGGCAGTACATTACCTTCTTAGGTACATTGCTTCCCTACACAGGGTTCCGTAAGTGGCATTTCCACAAATATTAAGTGGTACTGGGGTATTGGAATTATATGGAATTTTATTATTTTATCTTATTTATAACTTTTACATTGCTTATTTTTTCCGCTAGAATGACAATGTGCTGTGTATCTAATATAAAGGTAAAATATATAGGAAAATACTAAAGTGGAATTATTATAAAATAAGTATATTTTAGTAATTTATATTAAAACAGTTCTAAATAGTAGTGGGTTTCTTTCAGGCTAGTATTTCTTTTTTTAAAAATAGCAACAAAAGAAATATGACATTTATAAAATAAAGAAAACCTCTATGATCATTTTAGTAACAAAATGGCCTCCTCTCTAATTATTTTGTCAGTTTCTAAGTGATAGGCAAATCTTCCAACTTCTTTCAAGCTCTCATTTATTCCCATTTGTCTTCTTCACACCTGAAACAGGTGGTTTGCCTGTAGGTGGAGGTGGATGTGATCAGTTTCTTTCTTCCATGGCCTTTCTTTACATGCTTGCTCACTATGGTTTCTGGCCTGCTGAGTTTGGAACAGCTGGAAGTAGGCGAAACAAAAAGATTAAGGAGAAAATAAGACAGTGCATGAACTCTTTAATATAAAATGGTAATTGGAAATGTACATAGTAGCACCAAAATACAAATTGATGTGGTTTATGATACAATCTCAGAGCGTTCAAAAAGGACGTCCTACAAACAGGAATCTTAACTTCTTAACTTCTTATGGAGTATACTAAGTTAATGTTATTGGAGATTTAGGAAAAATTTTTTGAGAGAATCTGTTTAGGGAAATCTTTATCATGGGTCCCATTTTATTCAAGGGGATGGTAATGTACCTTACTTCAAGTCAAAAGAAATGAGGTTCAAGACTTACTCTGGAACTTTATGCAGCAGACCGTGAGATTAGAGAGTTTAGTGAAGGTTTAACTATGGCTTAGAGAAAATGTAGTAAGAATTGCGAGACACTAATATCTGATGGTCAGCCTAAGTTTGAATTTGTGATTTAACTGTACTGTGGGACTTTTTAATATCTCAAAGTACTTAGTGGGCCAGGTGCAGTGGGACAGGTCTATAACCCCAGCAGCTTGGGAGGCTAATACAGAAGGATCTTGAATTCAAAGCTAGCCTCAGCAAAAGCGAAGCACTAAGCAACTCAGACTCTGTCTCTAGATTGAAAAAAAAATAATAATAAGGCCGGGTATATGGCTCAGTGGTTGAGTACCCCTGAGTTCAATCCCTGGTACCAAAAAAAGAAAAAGAAAAAGAAAAAAGAAAAAAGTACATACTGTAGTTATGAATCCTGTTCAATTTATACTTAGAGTCAGGAGAAATATATCATTCAGTGGATAAATGGAGTCTGGGCTGTGAAAGAAAAATACAGTTGCTTTTCATTCTTATTTTTAGTTGTATTTAGGTGTCCTAGTTACCCCTGTATATCCCTTGGACAACTCAATACTTATCGATTCAAGAGGAAACAGACACAAAAATAATTTGTGCATTCCTTATATTTAAGAAGGAATCATTCTTTCTCTAAAATTTTCTGATTTAGTACAGCTCAGTGAAACATATGATAAAGACTAATGTTATTTATTTATGTTCCATTATGTATTAAGGTCAGTTTTCAATGTCATATATTCCCAATTGGTATGTTCATGTTTTAACAGATAATTTAGTTAAAATTATTTGCAAGTACAATTCTGTTCACATTTTTATAATAATGACCATTAACAATGTTTTAATATAAATTGTCTTAACTGATTACAGTTAATTAACTACATCCTTGATTTTTTTTTAATGAAAACATTATAACTCAAAATCTCAGGAGATTTCCGGAAAAATAAAATAAATAGTATTCTAGAATGATCATTATAAATTCTACCAGATACAATAATTATAACAATATCTAAGTAAATATATGTCACATACTCTTAACTGGAGAAGGAGGTATAGCATATAAACAAGGAGAAGTTCATTATGAGGTCATCTTTCAGTTTACCGGAACCAAGGTATCACCTTTATTTCTTTTACTTCCTTCAACTTGCTTTCTGTACTAGAATTTACCCAAATCCAAATACCAATGTTTTGGAATGAGCATCTGACAATTCTCAGGCTGTTTTAGAAACTGAAACCGTTTATGTTGGATGGCCCTAGTATTGTTAAAAAGGCCACGTGTTGATTCAATGCACCAATGCCTTCCTTCTATCCAAACAGTACTCTTTATAATAAAAAGTGTTTTCTAAAATAACCCAGTCAGTAACTGTCTGAGAATATAATTCATGTTCTTATACTCCTTTCACAGTCTTTAATCAACCAGTTATGTCTCTTACTTTAGATCAGTTTCTACATTCATTGTCATTGTATGTATTTTATATCCATGGATAGATAACTCTCTTAACATTTTATATAAAAACCTCAACAGCCCTATGTGAATCCTGTTCTTTTAGGCAGCAAAGTATTCATTTTATTGTTTACTGTTGCATTCTTTAAATTCATGTGTAATTACAAGAGAGGCAATTACTTTTCCTAAAGCTTTTCTTCTGTGGAAAATTACAGTGTTCAATCTGCTTTTGGTCACTTACAGATCTAATACCATTTACTTATATCACTCTTCATGTCCAGAATTGGCTTTCTCAATGACTTTGTTTCTATGTTTGTTATGTAATTCTATGGCCTATGACATTATTTTTATTGCAAGTCTATTAAGACCTGAAAATTAGTAACCATCTCCTGGTGAACTTTTTGTAAAATCCAAATTAAGCTATATTTTTACTAAAATATATTCCAATTAGTGAATTAAATTGAAGATATTTTACATTTTTTATGTCTTAGAATAATTTAAAATCTCTCTCTCTCTCTCTCTCTCTCTCTATATATATATATATATATATATATATATATATATGCGTGATTGCTATCTACCTATATTTTCACTTCTCATCCTTTTGTTGTTGTTGTTTTTTCCCCCCAAATACTAAGAGATCAGTTAGAAGAAATATAGAAATTTCCTCAGCAATCAAATTTGACGTCATTCTATGTCCTACAATAGCTAAATGCAAAGGCATTATTAAGAACTTTGAAAAAAATCTACATAGTGTTACTTTAGCATTATTTAATATTTTTATTTTATCTAAAAATACATAACTTTACAAAGACAAGTATATTTATTCAATTTGTCTACTAAATAAAAGATAAATTTGAATTTATATATGTGCGTGCCCACAACACACATAAAACAAAAGATAAAATTATAAAATAATATGCTAGAATTTTTTAAAGTTAGTTAAATCCGAGACTAGAAATAAAGAGGCTAGAATATAGGAAGATGATTAATACCTTCGGCTTTTACATCTTTACTGTTTTAATTCAGTTGCTGCAACATGAATGTTTTATGATAATATTTTGAAAACCACTTTTTATAAAAAGAATTTATTCCATTAAATATTTATGATTATTTGAAACTTTTGCATATTTAATGAAATATCTATTATTTTATTCTAATATATTAATTATTATATAAATTTTATTTATCACATTTTAATTGCCCTGCCTTTATTTTGTTCTTGATATAAAAATATAATTGATAGAACAATTAATGAGCCATATAACTTATTATTTTTTCATATTTAGACTTATAACTAATAATTTTTAATATTTATTTACATTGGCCAAAGAATTTAATATCTCAACATCTGCCTATAAATATGTGCTCCCCAATCACACTAGCTAATTGTTTTTGTGAGTGTTCTCAACAACAAATAATTTGCACTGAAGGGGAAAAAGGCACTTAAATATTCAAATCAATGCCAGTGAAATGAATCATAAAAACTCTCATCATGCTAAATTTACCATTAAACTTCAAATTAGAGTTTATAGCTTTTATTTTTGAGATCTTTCTAACATTTGTCAAGTTGATTTCTCTTTTCTTATTTTATTATAAGTATTATTTGAAGCTGCTGCAAGAATTTTGATAATTCTTGAAGGCAGAGAACATGGAAAGTTAAGTTAAGCTAAATAACTACTAGTAAATTTAAATGGATAGATAAGTATATCAAACAGAGGTCACCACTGGTTTTTCCAGTTTTATTTTTGTTTTTACAAAGATATCAAAATGTGTAGCCATGTTAATTCTGCTATTTTTAGAAATGCTTATCCATGTTTTTTCTCACTTCCCATCATATACAGAGACAATATGAAATAAAGGGGAGTAGAATTTACTTAACTGTGAAAAGAAAAAAAAATGGGGACCACTACTGGCTCTTAAAAGAGTTTCCATCTGAAAAATAAAACAATACTAAAAAGATGTTACTTCTTTATTTCTTCAATAGAGAATTTTAACATAAACTTCATTTTCCCTCGTCATATAGAGAAAAGCTTTAAATTTGAAAAAATTTCTAATAGAAACAGGGAAATAGTTGTCTGCAGATAACTAGAAAGCTGGTTTTAGTTTTTGTTTTTTTTTTTTAAGTCAGAGTTAATAGCATGACTTACAGATATTTCTAAATCTCAGCAAGTAACATAAGTAGGGCAATCTAAACTTGTCTATATGATTTTAAAAGTTTTATTTTCCCATTATTAAAATTAGATATCCTGCTACATTACTGGATAAAGATGTTTCTTGACAATAAAATACCAGCATGCCCTGATTCCATGCTATTATACAACGGTGATATAAAAAAGAATAGCTTTTGAAGGAGTAAAAGAACCCTGGAAAAAGTAAACTGTAGTTTAGTTGGTAATATGAATAATGAAATCAGCATTATCATGGATTACTAATAACAAGTGAATTCTGTTTCAAAAGACATAACATTAAAATTTTAGTACCTAAACAAAACCTTAATTCCTTTAGCAATAGGCTTGACATAGAGTACCTTCATTTACTTGTTAAAGCATTATATGATGACCATCTGCTTCTCTAAGGAAGGAAGCATCTGTTTATCAAACAAAAAGGATTAAAACATTATTACTTCCACTGCTTAAAATTTGTCTTTAATATGAGTAGGATAAAAAGTATATACCTAATTTGCACTGTGTAGGTTTCTGGCTACAAGAAAACCTTCAACAATTCAAATGGCTACCGACTCCTTGATTTTGTGTATGCCATCATTTGTTCAGAAATAAAATAGGCAGAATAAAATAGTCATTATTATTGCTGTGGGTATATATGTGACTGCATGACCAATGTAATTCTGCAACCTGTACACTCAGAAAAATGAGAAATTATATCCCATCTGATTCAAATGTATGATATGTCAAGATCATTATACTGTCATTGTACTGATCATTGTACAACTAATTAAAACAAATAAAAATAAATAAATAAAATAGGACACATACAAGTCTGATTTCCCACTGAAACATATTTAAAAATGTGCAAGGAACTACCAGAGAAAACTCATTAATTCACTGACATTAATCAACTGCCTTTCTCCAAAGGGAGGTCAGGAGGTCAAGACAGTTGTGATTTCAGATCAACTTTGCTACCCAATAAATGAAATTTCAGTCATGTTATTTATTTTCCTGAGCCTGTTTTCTAATTTTTAAAATGTGAGCATTTAGATTTGCTCATCTGTAAGTTCTTCATCTCTTTTTACTGTTCTGCATTTTCCAAATCAAATCTATGGTAGCTGTCGTTTTGGAGGATGATGATGGACATAATGCTGCAGTGACCATCCCACCTCCACAGGAATCTCAGCCTGTGTAATCCCTTCCCATTGAGTGCACATAGAATCTGTGACCTGCTTTTAACCAATAGAATAGCAAAAAATGATAGAATATCACTAACATAGTTACTTTACATTACATAATACTATATCTTAGCAGACGGGAGAAATTTTCCTGCTGTTCTTAAAGAAGTGAACAACCATGTTGTGAAGTTCCTAGGAAGAGGGTCATGTTTCAGGGAACTGCAGGCAGCCTGAAGATCTGAGGGCAAATCTCAGCTGACAGCCTGTGAGAAGCTGTGGCCCTCAATCAAACAGCTACAAGGAAATACATTCTGTTCACAGTCAGAATGAATTTGGAAGGGAATTCTTTACTGTTTAAGCTTCCAGATGAGAAAACAGTACTGTTTTCATGTTGATTAGAACCTTGCGAGACTCTGAGCAGAGACCCTGCTAAGGCATGCTCAGATTCTTGACCCACAATACTGTAAGATTATGTGTGTTGCTTTATGTAGTTATGCTTGCAGCAACAGCAGACAAACACAAAGATATAATCCCACACATTTCCTCTCTTTGGAATATTAAAGATTTAGAAAGAAAATAAGCTAAAAAAGAAAAGAAAAGACTCACCAAACTATGTCTGTGGCATATACTGGGAATTAATTCAAAGTTATATTTTTGCATCTTCCCTCATTTTTACCTAATAGCTCATTATTGGAAAGTAATAAGCAGTGATGGGAAAATATTATTCCTTTCTTATCAAGTATTATTTGAGCTTTTTAGTGTTATAAGTATAATCTTTGGTACAGAATTGTTTTACAAATTTTATATTGGTTTGGCAAAATTAATAATGATAGAAATGCATTAATTTTATTCCTCAATCACCCATCCTCTGACCAAATACTGGAACTCCTGACCATTGGAACTGTAACACTAATACTTTGTAGTAATTCCTCAAAATTATAACACAATAGTTATTGAGTAAATCCCCATTAAGTCAGTGTAATTATCTGAAGTCAATCTCAATTATTAATGAGCATTTTCATTTTTCAAAAAAATCAACATTTATTTACATTTTCATTTACATACAGTATTTCAAGTAAGATTCTATTCAGCAGTTAGAGGAGAACCAAGAACATCTAGTCAAATTCCATTATTTTAAAGATGAGGAAGATTTAATAGCCAATTTAAAATGACTATTTAATATTAGTTATACAGAATGTCACAGAATTAGGTTGAGAACATGTCACTTGGGACTATAATGTATATTTTAATATTTATATTATCACATACGTTTTGGTAATTATTTTGAAATTTAAACATGAAATTGAAAAAATGTAAAAGGAATTAAAAATCATCTATATTTCTATCTTAAATTAAAAATTGTTAACATCTTAGCATATTTTCTATCATTTTTGTAGAAATGTAATACATTGAGTTTCAGTAAACTGCCAAAAATATGAAAGATTCAAAGTCTCATAAAGATAGAAATATTAAAAAGTTACCTCGAGATCATCATCCACATATTTGAGGAATAATGGTTAACACATTTGTTCAACAAATACTTGGTGTGTACTGTGTACTTACTATGAACCATGCATAGTAGGAGAATACATCTGAAATCAAACCAGAATATCAAAAAAGGGTCTCTTGCTGTTATGGTTTGGATGTGAGATTAGCCCTCTAAAGCTCACATGTGAGACAATGCAGGAAGGTTCAGAAGAGAAATGATTGCGTTGAGAGAGTCTGATCAGTGAATTAATCCCCTGATGGAATTGAATGATAACTGAATGTGGGTAGTGTGTAGGTGGGCATTTAGGGTATATATTTTGTATATGGCAAATGGAGTCTCTCTCTCCACTTCCTGATCATAGCAGTGATGGGAAAATATCATTCTGCCACACTCTTTCACCTCTGCCACACTCTTCCACCATGATGTTCAGCTTTATATCTAGCCCTGAGCAATGGAGCTGGCTGTCCCTGGACTGAGACCTCTGAAACTCTGAACCCCCAAATAAACTTTTCCTCATCTACAATTGTTCTGTTTGGGTCTTTCAGTCACAGCAGGGGAAAAAAAAAAAAAAAAAACTGACTAAAACATTTGCTTTCATGAATTAGAAAAAAAAATACTGTAAAGCAATAATAATAGTAAAAGGTGTATTTATTGTTGCATAAATGATCACCCCCAAGTTTAATGACTTAAAACAACAAATAGGTATTATCTTATAGATTCTGTGGGTCAGGGATATGGATGTGGCTTTTCAGGGTCATTCACAGGCTATGGTCAAGTTGTCCACAGTAGCGGTGGGCACCTGAAGGTTTGACTGACAAATAATTCACTTCTAAATTTGTTCATGGGGTTGTTGGGAGGCTTTGAATCTAAAATATCTGTTAGCTAAAAGAGTTTTTTGTTACATGGGCCAGTCTTCAGCACTACTCACACAACTTTTCTTTCTATGATATGAAGGCTTTGAAGAGAGACAGAAAGAAACAGAGAATGAGCAAGACAAAATGTCGTCTTTGCAAATTAAGTTCAGAAGCAAGGTCCCATAACTTTAGCTACTTTCTATGTATTAGATTCAAGGAACTAGGTTCACCCCATAATCAAGGGGAAGGTATCATGTCAAGAAAAGAATATTAGGAGATGAGGATCGTTGCTTTTCATTTTATAAGCTTCTTGCGATAGAATATTAAACCATGATATGAGTTTTGGAAAAATCAGAGAGGGATTGGGCCACTGAGTGAACTTGGAGATGAAGATGAATGAAGTTCACTACAAATGTAAATTAGGTTGACATTCACAAAACCACAGTGTTTGAATGAGAATTGGAGAGGTGACTGAATCATGCCTTTCAAAAGAGCAGTGCAAGTCTCTTCAAAAAAGGAACGTTATCTTAGGAGTTTTAAAATCAGCAGAGATCATAGTGTTTGAATGAAGGTTATTTCACTAATCCACAACACTGTGACAATTGAACTTCACTGTGTCTCTCATCTCATTTGTAGTCCTTGTCCTCATTCTCCTCCTCCTCCTCCTCCTCTTTCCTTTATGCCATCTTCTTTTGCATCTCAGTGAAATCTGTTGAACAGTTTTAAGCAGATGAGAGACCAATTCAGTTTACCATACTGTCTTACTAATAAATTAACAAAGTGATTTTGCATTTAGCTGCACAGGTACAAGTACTGTATAACTGGAGAATTAGATTTAACCAAACTTTATTACTAAAAATTGGGTCCATGTCCCTGGTGCCAGTCCAATAATGAGGACATGGATTGGGGAAAAAGGAAAAAGAAATGTTATAACTTTTATAGCAAAGGAGAACCACAGGAGACTTCTGTCCCAGAGGCTGTGATTCTGTCCATATAGAGGAATGGGGTGTTTAAAGAGATGATTCAAAGGCTACAATCCACATGTTCTCTGGTAGGAGTTGTAATTCACTCCAACAAGTGAATAGTCATTTCTTAGATTCTTCTGGTGCCATCCCTGAAGAAAATCTAAATTACTTGATTCCTGTTGTGGGTGTGTGCTCAAGAACAGATAATTCTGCCTAGGATGGGGAAGAAAGATAATTCTATTTCCTCAAGATTACCAAGGGGGAGGGAAAGAGGAAGGGGGAAAAAAAAAAAACACCTTAGTTTTAAAAATAAGTTGCAATGGCAGAACTGCAAGGGCTGTATTCAAAGCATAAAGTGTGTACCACTGTTACAATTCCATTTTTAAACCAAAGGTAAAAATTACAATACTGATTAAATTTAAATAGAAAGTTAGCAGAATCAATGGAATAACATTCCATCATAGGATGAGTAACTTCAGGCGTTAACACAGTAAATAATGACTTGCAAAGGAACACAGGATATGGCAACTAATATTCTACCACCTGCTTCCATGACTTTTACTTCTTTAGCTATCTCATACTAATGGAAACATGCACTATTTGTTTTTCTATGACTGTAATTACTTGAAATAATATTATCAAACTTTATCCAGTTTATGTGAGAGGATTCCCTGCTTTTTGGAGAGTGAATTCTATTCAACTGTGTTTATAGACCATGTTTTCTTTACCTACACATTAGTGAATGGGCATTTGGGTTACTTCCATATCTTGGCTAATTTGAACAATGCAGCACTGTATATGAGACTGCATGTATACATCTAGAATCCTAATTTTAATTATTGGAGAGGGAATAAATATCCACAGATTTTTTTCAAATACCCAGAAAATTTGTCTTTTGACAAAATCTTGTGATTCTTCTCCTTAGTTCTGTAAATGTGCTGTGTCATTTGATGGATTTTCATATGTTCAGCTATGCTTACATTTCAAAAAAGAAGTCTGTCCATATGGAATGATGCTTTTAATTTGATACCAAATTCAATTTGTAACAGTGGCCCACTTTGAGCTTTGAATATGGCCCTTACTGCTCTGCCAGTGCAAATTATTTTTAAAAAGACATGTTTCTCTTCCTCTTGCCCTGCTTCACCTGTAATCCTCTTCCCTTCCTAATCTCAGGGGAAACAAGATTTACCTTTTTTTCCCCATCCAAGGCAGAGTTATCTGTCCTTAAGAACACATCCACTACAGGAACAAAATAATTCAGACTTTGGAGATGGCACCAAATCTCAGAAATGACTACTTCCCAAAATAACAAGTGAATTACAACTGCACACAGAACCCATGGAATGTAGCTTTTGAATCCCCTCTTTAAAAGCCCCCTGTGCCCCTTGATGAAGAGAATCACAGTCTCTGGGACAGAAATCTCCTGTGCTTCCCCTTTTGCTAGCAAAGCTATAAAATTTATTTTTCCTTTTTCTCAAAACTGTGTCTTCAGTATTCAATTGACATTGAGAACAAGGACCAAGCTTTCAGTAATTTTTTTTTTTTTTTGCATCTATGCTCATTAGGGATATTAGCCTATAATTTTCCTTACTTGAGGTATCTTTTTCTGGATTTTGTGTCAAAATAAGTATGGTATTCTTAAGTAAGTTTAGAAGTATTACCCACCTCTTTTACAATATTTTGAAAGCATTTGAGAAGAATTGACATTAATTCTTCTTAAATGTATGTCCTAAGTCAGTAGTGAAACTATTTGGTCATGCAGAAAGTTTGATTCTTTCTTCTTTTTTTTTTGTAGTGCTGAGGATTGAACCCAGGGTGTTGTGTATGCAAGGCAAGCACTCTACCAACTGAGCTATGTCCCCAGCCCAGAAAGTTTGATTCTGTTGCAACAACATTAACATTTGTAGGTCTCTTTAAATTTTCTTTTTAATCCAGTTTTGGTAGTTTGTGTCAAGCATTTATGCATTTCTTCTAAGGTACCCAATTTATTAGCATGTAATTGCTCATAGCAGTTACTTATAAACCTTTCCATCTCTGTAGTATTAATTGTAAGATATTCCTTTGATTGTGATGTTTATTTATTTTAATTGTTTTTCTCTTTTTTTATTTTTAATTTTTTATTGTGGGTTGTTCAAAACATTACAAATTTCTTGACATATCATATTCCACACTTTGATTCAAGTGGGTTATGAACTCCCACCTTCACCCCATACACAGAATGCAGAATCACATCAGTTACACATCCATTGATTTACATATTGCCATACTAGTGTCTATTGTGCTCCCCTGCCTTTCCCATCCTCCACCCTCCCCCCTCCCCACCTCTCCCCTCCCCTCCCCTCCTCTCTCTCTACCCCCTCCACTGCATAACCCTGAGGGTCCCCTTCCATTACCATGCAATTTCCCTTCTCTCTCCCTTTCCTTCCCACCTCTCATCCCTGTTAAATGTTAATCTTCTTCTCCTGCTCTTCGTCCCTACTCTGTTCTTAGTTACTCTCCTTATATCAAAGAAGACATTTGGCATTTGTTTCTTAGGGATTGGCTAGCTTCACTTAGCATAATCTGCTCTAATGCCATCCATTTCCCTGTAAATTCTATGATTTTGTCATTTTTTAATGCAGAGTAATACTCCATTATGTATAAATGCCACATTTTTTTTTTATCCATTCATCTATTAAAGGGCATCTAGGTTGGTTCCACAGTCTTGCTATTGTGAACTGTGCTGCTATGAACATCGATGTAGCAGTGTCCCTGTAGCATGCTCTTTTTAGGTCTTTAGGGAATAGACCAAGAAGGGGAATAGCTGGGTCAAATGGTGGCTCCATTCCCAGCTTTCCAAGAAATCTCCATACTGCTTTCCAAATTGGCTGCACCAATCTGCAGTCCCACCAGCAATGTACAAGTGTACCCTTTTCCCCACATCCTCGCCAGCACTTTTTGTTGTTTGACTTCCTAATGGCTGCCAATCTTACTGGAGTGAGATGGTATCTTAGGGTGGTTTTGATTTGCATTTCTCTGACAGCTAGAGATGTTGAGCATTTTTTCATGTACTTGTTGATTGACTGTATGTCCTCCTCTGAGAAGTGTCTGTTCAGGTCCTTGGCCCATTTGTTGATTGGGTTGTTTGTTCTCTTATTGTCTAATTTTTTGAGTTCTTTGTATACTCTGGATATTAGGGCTCTATCTGAAGTGTGAGGAGTAAAGATTTGTTCCCAGGGTGTAGGCTCCCTATTTACCTCTCTTATTGTTTCTTTTGCTGAGAAAAAACTTTTTAGTTTGAGTAAGTCCCATTTGTTTATCCTAGTTATTAACTTTTGTGCTATGGGTGTCCTATTGAGGAATTTGGATCCCGACCCCACCGACTGTAGATCGTAGCCAACTTTTTCTTCTATCAGACGGCGCGTCTCTGATTTGATATCAAGCTCCTTGATCCATTTTGAATTCACTTTTGTGCATGGTGAGAGAAAGGGATTCAGTTTCATTTTGTTGCATATGGATTTCCAGTTTTCCCAGCACCATTTGTTGAAGATGCTATCCTTCCTCCATTGCATGCTTTTAGCCCCTTTATCAAATATAAGATAGTTGTAGTTTTGTGGATTGGTTTCTGTGTCCTCTATTCTGTACCATTGGTCTACCCGCCTGTTTTGGTACCAGTACCATGCTGTTTTTGTTACTATTGCTCTGTAGTATAGTTTGTAGTCTGGTATCGCTATACCGCCTGATTCACACTTCCTGCTTAGCATTGTTTTTGCTATTTTGGGTCTTTTATTTTTCCATATGAATTTCATGATTGCTTTCTCTATTTCTACAAGAAATGCCGTTGGGATTTTGATTGGCATTGCATTAAACCTATAGAGAACTTTTGGTAATATCGCCATTTTGATGATGTTAGTTCTGCCTATCCATGAACAGGGTATATTTTTCCATCTTCTAAGATCTTCTTCTATTTCTCTCTTTAGGGTTCTGTAGTTTTCATGTATAAGTCTTTCACCTCTTTTGTTAGGTTGATTCCCAAGTATTTTATTTTTTTTGAAGATATTGTGAATGGAGTGGTTGTCCTCATTTCCATTTCAGAGGATTTGTCGCTGATATACAGGAATGCCTTTGATTTATGCGTGTTGATTTTATATCCTGCCACTTTGCTGAATTCATTTATTAGCTCTAATAGTTTCTTTGTAGACCCTTTTGGGTCTGCTAGGTATAGAATCATATCATCTGCAAATAGTGATAATTTAAGTTCTTCTTTTCCTATTTTGATGCCTTTAATTTCTTTCGTCTGTCTAATTGCTCTGGCCAGTGTTTCGAGAACTATGTTGAACAGAAGTGGTGAGAGAGGGCATCCCTGTCTTGTTCCAGATTTTAGAGGGAATGCCTTCAGTTTTTCTGCATTCAGAATGATGCTAGCCTGAGGCTTAGCATAGATTGCTTTTACAATATTGAGGTATATTCCTGTTATCCCTAGTTTTTCTAGAGTTTTGAACATAAAGGGATGCTGTACTTTGTCAAATGCTTTTTCCGCATCTATCGAGATGATCATATGGTTCTTATTTTTAAGTCTATTGATGTGGTGAATAACATTTATTGATTTCCGTATATTGAACCAGCCTTGCATCCCAGGGATGAATCCTACTTGATCATGGTGTACAATTTTTTTGATATGTTTTTGTATCCGATTCGCCAGAATTTTATTGAGGATTTTTGCAACTAGGTTCATTAGAGATATTGGTCTGTAGTTTTCTTTCTTTGAAGTGTCTTTGTCTGGTTTAGGTATCAAGGTGATGTTGGCCTCATAGAATGAATTTGGAAGTTCTCCCTCCTTTTCTATTTCCTGAAGTAGCTTGAAAAGTATTGGCATTAGTTCTTCTTTAAAGGTTTTGTAAAATTCTGCTGTATACCCATCCGGTCCTGGGCTTTTCTTAGTTGGTAGTCTTTTTATGGTTTCTTCTATTTCCTCAATTGATATTGGTCTGTTTAGGTTTTCTATATCCTCCTGACTCAATCTGGGCAGATCATATGACTTAAGAAATTTATCGATGCCTTCACTATCTTCTAATTTATTGGAGTATAAGGATTCAAAATAGTTTTTGATTATCTTCTGTATTTCTGAAGTGTCTGTTGTGATATTGCCTTTTTCATCCCGTATGCTAGTAATTTGAGTTCTCTCTCTTCTTCTCTTCGCTAGCATGGCTAAGGATCTGTCAATTTTGTTTATTTTTTCAAAGAACCAACTTTTAGTTTTGTCAATTTTTTCAATTGTTTCTTTTGTTTCGATTTCATTAATTTCAGCTCTGATTTTAATTATTTCTTGCCTTCTACTTCTTTTGCTGTTGTTTTGCTCTTCTTTTTCAAGGATTTTGAGATGAAGTATGAGATCATTTATTTGTTGGTTTTTTCTTTTTTTAAGGAATGAAGTCCAAGCAATGAATTTTCCTCTTAGAACTGCTTTCAATGTGTCCCATAGATTCCGATATGTTGTGTCTGTGTTTTCATTTATCTCTAAGAATTTTTTAATTTCCTCCTTGATGTCTTCTATTACCCATTGATCATTCAGTAACCTATTGTTCATTCTCCAAGTGATGTATGCTTTTTCCTTCCTTCTTTTATAGTTGATTTTCAGTTTCATTCCATTATGATCAGATAAAATGCATGGTATTATCTCTACTCCTTTATATTGTCTAAGAGTTGCCCTGTGACATAATATATGATCTATTTTTGAGAAGGATCCATGTACTGCTGAGAAAAAAGTGTAACTGCTTGATGTTGGGTGGTATACTCTATATATGTCAATTAGGTCTAGGTTATTAATAGTGTTATTGAGTTCTATAGTTTCCTTATTCAACTTTTGTTTGGAAGATCTGTCCAGTGGCGAGAGAGGTGTGTTGAAGTCTCCCATGATAATGGTATGGTGGTCTATTAGACTCTTGAACTTGAGAAGAGTTTGTTTGACGAACATAGCTGCACCATTGTTTGGGGCATAAATATTTATGATTGTTATGTCTTGTTGGTGTATGGTTCCTTTAAGCAGTATGTAGTGTCCCTCTTTATCCCTTTTGATTAACTTGGGCTTGAAATCTATTTTATTTGATATGAGTATGGACACTCCTGCTTGTTTCCGAAGTCCATATGAGTGATATGATTTTTCCCAACCTTTCACCTTCAGCCTATGTATGTCTTTTCCTATCAAATGCGTCTCCTGTAGGCAGCATATTGTTGGGTCTTGTTTTGTGATCCATTCTACTAGCCTGTGTCTCTTAATTGGTGAGTTTAAGCCATTAACATTTAGGGTTATTAATGAGATATGGGTTGTTCTTCCAGCCATATTTGTTTATTTCTGTTACTAAACATGGTTTGTTTTCCTCTTTGATTATTTTCCCCCCCTTTACTGTCCTACCTCCCACTGTTGGTTTTCATTGTTATTTTCCATTTCCTCTTCCTGTAATGCTTTGGCGAGGATGTTTTGAAAAGATGGTTTTCTACCTGCGAATTCTTTAAACTTTTGTTTATCGTTGAAGGTTTTAATTTCATCTTCCATCCTGAAGCTTAATTTCGCTGGATACACAATTCTTGGTTGGAACCCATTTTCTTTCAGTGTTTGAAATATGTTATTCCAGGATCTTCTAGCTTTCAGAGTCTGTGTTGAAAGATCAGCTGTTATCCTGATTGGCTTATCCCTAAATGTAATCTGCTTCCTTTCTCTTGTAGCTTTTAAAATTCTCTCCTTATTCTGTATGTTGGGCATCTTCATTATAATGTGTCTAGGTGTGGATCTCTTATGATTTTGCACATTCGGCGTCCTGTAGGCTTCTAGGATTTGGGATTCTGTCTCATTCTTCAAGTCTGGGAAGTTTTCTCGTATTATTTCATTGAATAGACTGCTCATTCCTTTGGTTTGGAGCTCTGTACCTTCCTGTATCCCAATGACTCTTAAGTTTGGTCTCTTAATGTTATCCCATATTTCTTAGATGTTCTGCTCATGGTTTCTTAACAGTCTTGCTGAGCTGTCTATGTTCTTTTCCAGTTGAAATACTTTGTCTTCATTGTCTGATGTTCTATCTTCTAAGTGTTCTACTCTGCTGGTAGTATTCTCCATTGAGTTTTTAAGTTGGTTTATTGCTTCCTGCATTTCTAGGATTTCTGTTTGTTTGTTTTTTATAACCTCTATCTCCCTGTATAGTTGATCCTTTGCTTCCTGGATTTGTTTGCGTAATTCATTGTCGAAGTGATCTTTCATTGTCTGATTTTGCTGTTTAATGTCTTCCTTGATACTCCAGATCATCTGAAGCATGTATATCCTGAATTCTTTATCTGACATTCCATCTGCTGCAGCTGTTACCTCTTCTAAAGTTGCGTTGACCTGCATTGCTTGTGGTCCTTTCTTTCCTTGTCTTTTCATACTGCTTGCGTATCTTTCCTGCAGGCGCGGGCGGCGGCTCTGCTCTCTCCTTATTCCAATTGGGGTGTCGTGACTAGCACGCCGGCAGGTCACTGGGCCTGTTCTGGGCGCTGGCGGCAACTCTGTTCTGCCCCTACTCCAATTGGGGTCATGAGTGTACCACGCCGGCAGGCCACTGGGCCTGTCCCGCTGGTCGGTCGCAGATCTGCCCACCTTTCGGGCACGGGTGGAGGCTCTGCTCTGCCCCTACTCCAATTGGGGTGTCGTGACTGCCCCGCCTGCAGGACGCTGGGCCTGTTCCTGGCACGGGCGGCGACTCTGCTCTGCCCCTACTCCAATTAGGGTGGTGTGTATACCACGCCGGCAGGCTCCTGGGCCTGATCCGCTGGTCTGTCGCAGGTCTGCCTACCTTGCAGGCGCGGGCGGTGGATCTGCCCTGCCCCTCCTACCACGCCTGCGGACCCCTGGGCCTGATCTGCAGGTTGGTCACAGGTCTGCTCACCCTGCTGGCATGGGTGATGGTTCTACTCAGCCCCCACTCCAATTGGGGTCACGTGACCACCACACTGGCAGGGCCTGATCCGGGCATGGGAGAAGGATCTGGTCTGCCCCTACTCCAGTTGGGGTGACGTGTGTACCACACTGGCAGGCCACTGGGCCTGACCCGCCAGGCTGTCACAGGTCTGTTTACCTTGCAAGCACGAAGGGCGGCTCTGCCCTGCCCCTCCTACCACGTCCATGTACCACTGGGTCGCGGGTCTGCCCACCTTGCGGGTGCGGGTGGCGGCTCCGTTCCGCCCCCTCTCCAATTGGGGTCACGCGGTCACCAGGCTGGCGAGCCGCTGGGCCTGCTCCGGGCGCTGGCGGCGGCCCGGCTCCTCCCCTCTGGCTCGACGACAAATTGAGGAGACTCGGGTGTCTGTGCCTCACCCCCCCTACCAGGAGACCAACTGTTTATGTCGCCACTGGTATTGATGAAGTTCTCTCCTCCGCCGCTTTCTGATGACATCAGATCTCTGCCATGTTGGTATCCTATGTGAATGGCAGCATTTCGTTCCCCTTGCCGGGCAACCAAAGCAACGGGTGAGTCCTGACTGGCCCTCAGCAGGACCCGGACCGAGAAGCAGTTTCCGAGGGCTCCTATCCCCGGGCCAGGGAAGTTCCGGGAGCCGGAACTCGGCCGCTCCATGCTCGGTGTAAGCTCCTATAAGTGTAGGCTCCAAGAAGCAGTCCCCGCGGGCTCAGTTCCGGGAGCCGGATTTCGGCCGCTTAGTGCTTAGTGTATGCTCTGATAGGAGCAGGGTCCAAGAAGCAGCCTCCGCAGGCTCCGCAGCCCTGGGCCAGGGCGGTTCCGGGACGGTTCCGGGAGCAGGAACTCGGCCGCCCCGCGCTCGGTGTTCGCTCCGATAAGATCAGGTTCTAAGAAGCACCCAGGCACTGAACCCTAGCAATCTGTCTGCAAGCCGCAGGCGAATGGCAGCCTGAAATTACCTGTTCTATGGCTGAATGAGCTGCGGTCAGTCGAAAACAGGGATGGTGACGTCAGCTTTCCAACATGGTGGCTGCTGGCCTCCTCTGTGGTCTGACCGGTGTGGAGAACCGAGATGGACCACTTCCTTCCCCCGTCTCGAACCCAGAATTCAGCCCTGAGTATGGTGCTTGCACGGCTGGCAGAAACTGCAGCGCTGTATCCCTGCGTCGCTATCTCCTCGTTTCCCAGCGCGCGCTGCAGACTCTAGCCGCGGGGCGATTTGCTGAATAAGCAGTGTTACCCTCCGTGCGACAAACCTCTCGCGTTTGAGTCCCCGTAGCCGATCCTCGTGCGATGGAAATCCTTCCTCCAGGTTCCGGAGCACCCCACTATTGCTGGAAATTCCTAACAAGATATCCTTTAGCCGTCCTGACTTGTCATACTCCCACACAGTGAAGCAGCACACGGGGGCAATGCACTCCCCTCGCCGCCATCTTCACCTGTTTTTCTCTTTAATCTAGCTAAAGACTTCTCAATTTTGTTCAACTTTTCAAAAATCTCTTAGGAAACTAAAAGTAAACTTGATTTTTCTATATTTCCTACTGTTTTATTTCTATTCAAATCTTTATTATTTCTTTCCTCCTTTAGCTTTGTGTTAGTTTATTCTTTTCTTAGTACCTTGAAGTGCTCTGTTAGGTTTCATGGTTGTTTTTCTTGTCAAATCTTTATGTACTTCTTAGTACTAAATTTTCTGTATATCCAAATGTTTGCATGTCACATTTTAATTTTCTTCAAGATATTTTTAGATTATCTTTTGATATCTTCTATGACCCAGTGATTACTTAAATGTGTTGTTTAATTTCCAACTGCTTGTTAATCTTATAGTTTTTTTCCTCTTACTGATTGATACTGAGTTTTATTCCATGGTTGTATTGCTGAACGCTCTGTCCTTGTCCCCCAATGCCAATCCAGTAACAAGGACACAGTTTTGAGAAAAAGGAAAAAGGTTTATTATTTTGATAGCAAAGTAGAAACAAAGGAGACTCCTGTCCCAAAGGCTGTGATTCTGCCCATCATCAGGAACAGGGTTTTTTTTAAAGAGGTGATTCGGAGAAAATGAGATTATGGAGGATAGATCAGGAAGGAGAAGATGAAGAAAAAAAAAAGATCAGAGAGGAGGAGGTTAGGGAAAAGATAAAAGAGAACAAGATCAGGGAAAAGAAGATCAGGGAGGAGAAGATCAAGAAGGAGAAGGCTAGGGAAAAGAAGATCAGGGAGGAGAAGGTCAGGGAGAAGAAATTTGGGAAAAGGGAAAAAAAAAAATGTAAGTTTCAAAGCCAAAAGGGATATGGTCAAAGCTTCAAGTGAACCTCTATTATAGTAGTTGAAAAGATGTTTGGTATGGTTTCAAGATTTTAAAGTTTGCTGTCTTGTTATGTGATGTAACCTGTTATCTACCTTGAAGAATGCACTACGTGCACTTGAGAAGAATATGTATTCTGATACTGAATGGTAGTAAAATGTTCTATAAATGTGTCAGGTCCACATGGTCTAAAGTGTTTTTCATGCTCCCTGTTTTCGTAATTGAAATTATGTCTGTGTGTTCTATACATAAGTGAAAGTAATGTATTGAAATCTATTATTTCTGTGTTCCTATTTCTAACTTGAGTTTTGTGAATATTTGCTTCTTATGTTTACAGCTCTGATATTTGGTGAAAAAAAATATATATATATATACACACATACACACATGCATACAAACATATATATATTTAATTATTGCATCTTTCTTGTGAATTGACCTTTTATTATTACATAATGCCTCTTTTTGTCTTGTGATAGAAGCAAATGTGACTCCATTTTGTTTTATGACTTCATACTGTAAAACAACCATGCCAAGGAGAAGGGTCATGACTGGGCAAGATGAAACCTTTAAGAACACTGAACTATCTAATGGGGCATTGTTTCTGTAACTAGGGTAATGGGGCTCTGTTTCTGTAGCTGGGGTGATTGGGCTAACTGTGATTGGTTAGGCTTCCCCGCACTCTCCCGCTTCTGTAACCTGGCTTGCTTTCATTGGCTAGACTCCCTAACATCCCTTTTGCGGTTTTTAAGCTTATAAGGAGCGCCCTTGTAATTGTTCGGGGCTGATCAGTGGAACAGCTTTATGTTTTGGTCAGCTTGCACCGGTATGCTTCAATAAAGGCTTGATTTGATTATACGTGAGTGGTCTGGAAGTCAGTTTATGCAACCCCGGGATGAAGCTTTAACTATAACAGTCTCTTATCACTGCTTCTAACTTAAATTCCATTTTATATGATGTAAAAATAGCCACTCTTATTCTGTTGGTTACCATATATATGTGACATTGGTTTCTATTCTTTCACACTCAACCCTTAAGTCTAAAGTGAGTTTTTTTTTTCTTTTTGTTTTTGTGTATTTTACTGGTATATTATGATCATACATAATAGTTGCATTCAATGTGATCATTTGTGCATACACATAATGTAATTTGGTCATTTTCATAAATAGCATACAGTTAGATCTTTATATTTTTAATATATTCAATAAAAGGGGCAGAATTTTACTGAAGAATTTAGTTAATTCACTTTTATGTATTTATTCATTTGCTTATTTTTGTGGTGCAGAAGATTAAAACCAGGGTTTCATTCATGAGAATCCTGCATTTTACTATCACTGTTACACCTTCATCATGAGAGTTTAATATATTTCTATTTAAATTAATCATTAAATAATTAACTATATAACAAATTTTAATAATTAAGTAATTAACTATAATAATTA
The DNA here is from genome assembly GCF_021218885.2 of Marmota monax. NCBI lineage: Eukaryota > Metazoa > Chordata > Mammalia > Rodentia > Sciuridae > Marmota > Marmota monax. The sequence continues at coordinate 1,413,650 of NW_026695246.1, read as the reverse complement.
AATATTAATTATTTAATTTAAATTTTTTTTTACTTTTTATCTATTTTTCTTTCTTGATGTTTTCTTATATGTTCATTGAATTTTTTTCTATTGACATGCCTAGATCCCTTTTAATTTTCTTTTGCGTATATTCTATACAAAATATTTTTTGTTGTTACCATGGAGCTTACTTTAAAATGTTTTAGTTACAACAATCTATTTTAAGATGACAACTGAACTTCAATCACACATGGAAATTTAACACTTTTATGGCCTCCCATACACGTTATATTTTTCTCATATTTCACTTTTAATTTTAGTGTTGAGAATTTGTTTTAAACTGACAAAATTTGTATACATCTATCATGAAAAACATTGTTTTGAAATGTGTACACATTTTGAATGGTTAAACCAAGGTAATTAAAACATGAATTATCTCATTTTTATTTTTTGTTAAGAACACTTAAAATCTATTAGAAATTTTCTATAATACAACACCTCACCATTTACTCTAATCATCATATAGTATACTAGACCTTTTGAATTTATTCCTTGTGTGTAACTGAAATTTGTATCTTTTTACCATTTCCCTAGTACACCCACCACACACATGAGAACCTGAAAACTATTCTACTCAAAACGTCTATGAGCTCAAATTTTTCAGATTTCATATACAAGCGAAATCATCTAGTAATTTTCTTTCTGTGTCTGTATTAATTAAGGTTTGATAAAGTCCTCCAGGTTCACCCATATTTTCACAGAAAAAGTTGTCTTTTATTAAAAATAAAGCTGAATATTCCATTACATGTCACACACTATATTATGTATATTTACTCTATACTCATTATCCTTTCATCTGTTGACAGACACTTAATTGATTCTGTATCTTGGCTATTTTGAATAACAATGCCATGAACAAGAGAGCACAGATATGTCTTCAATAGGCTGATTTTTTTTTAATAGTCAGAATTGTTTTTTAGTCTTTTTACTATGATGATAATGCAGAGAGGAAAGTGCTGGAAATAAAAATGTTGAGTGCAACAAGTTACCACAAAGCAAAGCCTCCCATGCCCAGCGCCCAGGTCCAGAGCAACACAGCTGGCCCTGCTGGGCCCCATGCTCCTCCTGCACCTCGTGTCCTCTCTCTCCACAGAGTGAATCATTATCCACACTTTTATGGGGCTGTTACTATTGTTAATAAGTAGAGGGGGGAAAATAAATCAATGTATAGATACCCTGCTCGGATACAGCCAGCTCCTAGGTCTTGCCACATCCTTCCCCTTCCCCCCCACCCTCCCCCTTCCCTTCCCCTTCCCCCCCAACCTCCCCCTTCCCTTCCCCCCAACCTCCCCCTTCCCTTCCCTTCCCCCCAACCTCCCCCTTCCCCCCCAACCTCCCCCTTCCCTTCCCCTTCCCTTCCCCTTCCCTTCCCCTTCCCTTCCTCCCCTCCCCCCTTCCAGGACCCTGTAGCCCTGGGCACCCAGACTCCCAATCTGATATCCTGACTTTGTTCTTTAAATAACCAGCTTGTTAGCAAAATAACAGCACTAACACCTTCCTCACCCTGCTCAGGTCTCCCTCTTTCAATGCAATGCTGATGGCTGCTCCCCTGGCTCGTGTCAAGTAATCTGTTCCTGTCACTGGGCTACACATGCCAAGGGGCTGCCAGTTTGCCTGCATCCCAGTGCCTAGCCCAGTAATTTTCAGGATGATTGAGCCCTAGCTCCAAGGTCAGGGCCTCAGTCTCCCCCTCTGCCTCCTTCAGGGTCACAGGAGTTTAAGTGAGCTGGTGGTTTAGAATGATGTGAGGCACAGAAGGGCCTCTAGCCAAGTGCTCACTGTGGGCAGGTAGACCTGGAGAGGCCGGGGGCACCTTCCTTGGGCACAACCAGGCATGTCTGAAAATGACTAAACTTCCACAGGTACTCACTCTCAGCTCTCAGTCCTTATCACTTCTGTGACAACACCTACTCAGCCAAAGGCAACCACAGTCCATGGCTGGTAGGACAGATAAGGGTTGGGTTGGGGGGCCTGGTTGGGGACTGCTAATTATTGGGGCCCTTTTCACAGTTAACAATAAGGCTGGCACTGCACGATCCTTGTGCTCAAAGAAGCACTTCTACATTATAGTCTCGACATCCAACTTCATTTTTTTTATAATAATTTGTGACATTTGCATATTACACTTAGTTACAAATCGTTCCCTTCCTCATACCTATCCCATCAAGGAGGCCAGGCAGCTGTTGGCAGATGAGAGAATGGGGACCAGAGGGGCTGGCTGCCTTGTGGAAGACTGAGCTTACTGCAGGCTCCCTGGGGGCCAGTAGGAATCCCAGATGGCCTAAAGGCCAAGAGGCTCCTGGGTCGTTCTGCCACGTGGGTGGATGGAGGCAAGGGGACTTCCTCCTTTCCTCCCTCTTTCTTTCTTTCATTAACTTTTACTATGAACCCCACTGAGTGCCAGGCCCATGCCAGCTGTGGGCTGTACAGAGGGAAGAAGCAGTGCTCCTCGCCCCTGGGGAGCTGTGGTCAGACCAGGTGGCAGATCCTAAACCAAAGTTTCCACAGGGCACTTATTAGGAGCTGGGCAACCCTGCACCAGTCCCCAGCCTCACAGAGTCTCATGAAGCAGCACCTTGGGAGGTGGCTTGAGATTGTGATGGGATGGAGCAGTGTCAGGTGCTGTGTTTGGCACCAAAGGGACCCAGGAGGTAGCTCCTGCAGTGAGGATTCCCCTGAAGGAGGGATGATGAACCAGTGGTGGTGTTAAATATGGGTGTGGCTTCAGTACTCTTGGAGGCAGGGGCAGAGAGCAGACAACCCAGCCCTTGTCCTGTGTGGGGTTAGGCAAAGTGGAGCTGAGGAGCAGGAACTCCATCTGGGTGGGCCATCATCCCTGGGCCACTAGTAGGGTCGGTCTCTGCTCCCCTTCCCTTCCTGAGGCTATCTCAGCATCGGCTCCAGCCTTTTGGGTGTGGCAAGAGTTAGCTTTGAGGTAGTCAGAGTTGGGCTGCTGTGCATTCTCTGGCAAGTGTCTTCTCTCTGAGGCTGTTTCTTGTAAGACTGCTGTGATCACCACAACCACCTCCAAGCAGGGAGTTATGAGCTCAGGCCAAAGGAAACCAGCCTGTACACAGCAAGGATCACCTCAGGAGTAGGCACTGCACGAAGGGCTGGCACACATCAGAGGTGCTGCGCCTGGCTCCTGGGCGGCCTCAGGCCGGCTGGGCCACTGGTCAACTCAGCAGATCAGCCTGCCTAGGCCTCAGCCCTGGCCACTGGCCCGCGGGTGCCCCAAGTCTCCCCTCATCCTGTGCCAATATGCTGAATTTGTTTCCTTTGTTTCCAGTGAGATTGCTGGATCATATGACAGTTCTAATCTTATTTTTTGAGCACCTTCCATTCTATTTTCCATAATAGCTAAAATGATATTGATTTCTATCCAATTCTCTTTTTACATTTTCTCAGGTGATCATGTAGCTTTTGTCCTTCATTCCGTTAATGTGCATTTACAAATTTGCATAAGCTGACCCATTCTTTCATCCTTGGTTTAAATCCCACTTGATCATGATAAATAGTTCTGTTAATGTAGTATCTGTTTGAATATTTTGGCATATATGTAAATTAAGGATATTGGCTTGTAATTTTCTTTTCCTATAGTGTCCTTTTCTGCTTTTAGTATGAAGGTAATGCTAGTATAGTAAAATGAGTTAAAACTATTCCTGTTCTTCACAATTTTGGAAGCATAGAAAAGCACTGGTCTTACTTCTTTAAATGTTTGGTAAAATTTCACAGTGAAGTTATAAGGTATTTTAAAGTTGTTTTTTTTTTTTAAATTGCATCATTTTTATATTGAGTCAATTAACACATTTTTACAGTATTTTATTTTTGTTCTTTCATTTTCTAATTTCTATAACATAATTCAAAGTTTCTTTGTAACATTATATTTTCTACTAGCCAGTTTAGCTATTTTTATCAGTGGGTTTTATACTTTTGAATGTTTTCATTTCATGGTTTATTATCTTTTCATTTCAGAATGAAGAATCCCTTTAGTATCTCTTATAATGCAGGTCAAGTGGGATTCCTCCACTGTTAGCTAAACTGGGAAAGAGGTTTTCTCTTCTTCAGTTTTGAAACAAAATTGAAAACTATTGTATTTTGTTAGATACATTTTGTTTTGTATAGTATTTTATCCCTCTCTGGTCTTTAAGGTATCTTCTAGGAAATTTGCTTATGGTCTTGCAAACTTTCTTTCACATGTTATGAGTCATTTTTCTCTGGTTTTAAAAATTCATCATCTTTGACTTTGATTGTAATTATTTCAAACTAGAGACCTACTTTAATTTATTCTATTTGGGGTCTTTTGGGGTTCTCAAATTTTTATATCTATGTTTCTCTCCAAATTTAGGAAATTTTCAGTCACTCTTTCTTTATAAAGCTTTATGCCCCATTCTCTTTTTATGATTTACATAATGGTATATTGATTGGATTGATATTATATGTCTCTTAAGTTTTCTTCATTTTAATTTTTGTTTTGTTTCTTTAATTTTAAATGATCTATATTGGATTAACTGATTCCTCCAATTATTTGATCACATCTGTTGTTGTATTCCTTTAAGTGATTTTTTTTCCAGTTAATTAGGGTGTTCATGAATTCCAAAGTTTTTTTGCTTACTAATTACATTTTCTCTCTTTATATAAATGCTCTTTTTCTGAGCTAATTGAACATCTATGGAAATTATTTTGAATTATCTCTCATGGGAATTATACATATTTTCCTGGGACACTTCCTGAAGATTTATATTGTGCCTTTGCTTGGCTCATGTTTGTCTTTTTCTATGTCTTTATTAAAAAATTTGCATTGATATTGGTGCATTTGTACAAAATATGCACCTTCTTAGAGTGTTTATGGACTAACTTTTTAGAAAAAAGACCATCATGGATTAACCTGACTGGAGTATCTGAGACCTCTCAGATTCTCACCTGTGTTTTCTTTATATGTGTACATGTAAAGTACTAATTAAAGGGATTTCCTGCCTTCTATTTATTAAGAGTTTGTGATTTCCTCACCACATTGAGAGTAGGCTCTATAGCTGTATCTTCTTGCTTGCAAGAACCCTACATTTCCTTGTTCTTAATGCAGTTCCTATTAATGCTCCAATAATAAAAGATAGATCTCATTCCCTTGGGAACTCTCTGAAAAGCCAGTTTGCCAGATATGTGCTTAATCTCCCACTCCCCTTTTTCAAGTTCTTAACAAAGAGTGAGACATGACAGTAATCAGTCATTCAGGGAAAACAAAAAAACAAGATGAAAAGCAAGGATGTTTGGGTATATTCTCAACACATCCCTTTTCTCCTAGGGAGAAGCTCTCATACTATGCACCTTCCCCAAGTTGTACAAAGCAATGGTGACCATTCTAAGCCAAATTCATCTTTCTGTTGTTCTCAGCATCTCTAAGACTTCCGATCTATTCTAGTTTCTTCAGTGAGGAGTGTGGGAAATAGAAATTAGTTCTGAAGGCAGGACTTTGAAGAGTTTGAATGGAATATTGGGTAGATGTTTGAATCTCTCATTATCCCTGAAAGGGAAAGGTGCATTCTATATCTATCTCTTAGTGTTTGGTTGTACAGACACGGTAGAGGGACTGATGTGGGTACTGTGAAATTGTTCTTCCAACACATTTTAATAGGACTGTACTCAGATTTAGGCTTCTCTAGGATACTGAAGCTTCATAGTTGGATTCTTGGCTTTTCATAAAGATATTTTAATCAGTGTATTATTGTTCAAACTTTCTGTGAGGGACAAGAGCTATGACTTTCTATTCTTTCACCTGTTGAACACATAACCTTTTTTGATTTGAATGCTGAGGATATTGATTGTTTTATTCATTAACCTTAATTAAGAACAATATCTAGTTGTCATCATTCTCTCTTTTCAAAAACTGGTAATAATTTATGTAATTAAAAATGGTATCATTCTTTAGAATTCCTGTCTTGGATTCTTAGAATTCCACTCTCTAGTCACAGGACTCCAAATGAAAAACCACCTGCTACAGAAGAGTTTTAAGGGCCATAATAGGAATGATTCAATAAATGTTATAATTTAATATAATAAATTTGTATTAATTTCTAAGGGATTGAAATTTATTTGAACAAATTTTCATAAAATATTGGTAGGTAGTGCAATACTTGGGGGAATTAGAGCTTTGAAATCATGTTTCCATGATCTTGAGAAAGTATCTAATTCTCATTCTAGATTTTTTTTTTATTGAACCCAGGGGCATTTTACCACTGAGAAAAGAACCCAGCTCTTTTTCTTTCTTTCTTTCTTTTTTTTAAATTTTGAGACAAAGTCTCACCTAGTTGCCTGAGGCTTTGCTGAGTTACTGAGGTTGGCCTTGAATTTGTGATCCTCCTGCTTCAGACTCCTGAGTCCCTGAGATTATAGGTGTAGATTAAGAAAGTAATCTAGCTGTGCCTGGCTAGATTACTTTCTTAACATCTGTACTGAAAAGTGCACTTTGCTGATTTATTGGAAAGATTATGAAAGTTTCTAATATAGTGTCTTCAGTAAAGTAGGTTATCCATAAGTGTTGGCAAACTTCCTCTTCTTGTGGTACTTATAGCTTAAAGGTCTAAATAGATCAAAGATCTAAAAGTTACTTTGTTGTTTCTGGCATTACAAAAAACAATATATCTTTCCTGTTCTTTGACAACTATAAATTAGGAGACAAATGCTTGGAATTAGTTGCAAATGAGTCTTTATAGAAAAGAGCAATACTTGCAATTACCAAGGGGTGATAACCAACCTTATTCTTATCTCTTAAGGAGATGGTCATTCTTTAATATATGTCTTTAAAAAAAACAGATAAGCTTTTAAATCTTATCTGTGCCATTAAAATGTAAGATTTTTTCCCTGTGTACTTTGCAGACTGTGACCTGTCTTTCTCATTATTAGTCAGTTTAATTCAGTTGACTTCCCCATTAATAGTAGTCTAAGATTTCAAGATTAGAAATATTGTTTCATGTATTTTACAAAAAGAAATGAAACTAATGAAAAAATGAAAAATCATTAATATATTTGAGGAAAGAATTCCAAGGAATATTACATAAAGTCGAAATAATTATGAATAAAATAAATATAATTATAATATATTTGAATGATTTATAAGAGGAAACAAATTGCTTATTCAGACATAATATAAGAGATTTGCCACAGGCATGATAAAGATATTTTCCACATTTCCCAAGTCAAATTATGTTTAGTGAAATGTACCACTCTTAAATGTAAAAATTATATAATTTATAGACATTACACTCTCTATATTTGTAAAGCTTTTGTGTAAATAAATTTATTTAACTTTCTGGTTCACATAGTACCATTATCAAAAATATGAGTATCTGTATGCTACTGTTTTTTTTTTTTTTTTTTTTTTTTGCTGTTAAAAGTTAAAATCTTCGTTATTGGCATTCATAGTTTATATTTATGTAGCTGATTTTCCTAGAATTATTGAGGCATAGCCGACAAATACAAATTATTTATATTCAAGGTATATAACCTGATGGTTAAAATATGATTACATTTTGAACCAGTTGCCACAATCAAGGTAATTTTCAAACCCACCACATTACATGTTACTTATTTTTGGTAAGCATTTTAGTCAGCTTTTTATTGCTGTAACAAAAAAGACCCCAAAAGAACAATTTATCAGAGGAAAAATTTACTCTGACTCACAGTTTTAGAGGTTCAACCTATGGTTGGCCATTTCCATATCTCTGGTCCAAAGGTGAGACAGAAGGGCATGATGGAGGATAACTGTTCAGTTCATGACAGCAAGGTAACAGAGAGAGCTCAATTCACCAGTGACAAAATATATATCCCCAAAAGGCATGTCCCAGTGACCTAATTTCTTCTAATATCAATAAATGTGAGAAATCCATCAAGTAGTAAAGGAATAATCCATAATTTTGTTAGTCACTATAAAATTTTTATTTTAAAAAATTAAATTTTAAATATGTCTGGAATTAGATTTAATATGTCTTCCTCTTGCTATCTAAATATATCCTCAACTCTACCCCTAAGTGAGAACACTTTTATTAATGAAGTAAATATAATCACCATGCAGACTTTCCATGAGGGAATCTAGAAATCATCATCAATTCATTTTCCTTTATTCTCCTTTAGTAAACCACAAATTCAATTCCTTCTAACCTCACTGAAAACTTGTTGATGTAGACCACTACTCATCTTTGGTATACGAGGAAGACGGCATTCCAAATGTTTCTTCTTCTTCTTCTCTCCATTGCTCTTCTTTCATTCATATTATATCAGCAAGATAAAACTAAAATATAAATCAGATCACCACATTTATTCACTTGAAATCTTTCAGAAGTATCCCATTGCACATAAAGTAAAATCTAGAAATTTTTCCTTGACACACAGAAATAACTTGTACTTCCTCGTTCTTATTCTTATTGTATGTCTTCCAACTTATTTGGACTACTTAAATCACAGGAAGACTGGTATCTTTCTGTGCCTTAACACGTCAGACTCTAGACTTTTTCTCACCTCATGTTTTCTTCATATATCCTTCCTTTTGCATGGAATGTTACTTTCATCATTCTTTGCATCATTGTTTAGTATCTATTTATATTTTTAAATTTGTAGCTCACCATAATTCTATTACAATTTTTTTAGTTTTATTTTTCATTAGTCGTTTGCCCTTCACATGTCTGTCATCCAAAGATCCATGAAGCATACCTGAAAATTATCTCTTTTGTCTCTTTTTTTTTAAAGAGAGAGAGAGAGAGAGAGAGAGAGAGAGAGAATTTTTTTAATATTTATTTTTTAGTTATCGGCCAGCACAACATCTTTGTTTGTATGTGGTGCTGAGGATTGAACCCGGGCCGCACGCATGCCAGGCGAGCGCGCTATCACTTGAGCCACATCCCCAGCCCCTCTTTTGTCTCTTAATACGCTGCTTGGTACATAGCATTTAAACAACTACTATAATAATGTGTGAATTATTTTTTCAATCTTATTAGAAATTTGTTTTCTGAAAAACATCCTTTAAAACAAAAGAAAAAATATCAAATCCTATAAAAATATATTCTAATTCTAGCAATTTCACAGAAATTAACTTTAGAATCCAAATTGCAAAGATTTCATGATGTATGCTTTACAGAGGTACAAAAAGGGACAAAAGCACAGATTAATGGTGAAGGAGACATCTGTCAAGAGCTCACTGTGTTTTCAGTGTTTAATAGTTCATATATATATATATATATATATATATATATATATATTTAATTTATTTTCACAATGATGTGGAGATTATTGTCTTTCATTTAGAAATGACAAAGTGAAACTAAGTAGTTTATAAAAATCCCCAACGTTATCATTACTCATGAGTGGAAAAAAAGTAGAATTTCAACACATGTTTACCTGACATAAAGGTTAATTAATTTTCCTTAATTAATTTAAATATTGTTTACAATCACAGGAATTGGTAGGGGAGCAGTCAAGAATTAGGCCAAAGTACTGTAACTCCAAACTACGTAAGTATGATTTCAATTATAATGCAACTGCCTAATGTACATCAAGTCTTTGTCTTAAATAAGTAACAATAATGACTCTTATATTAATATTTTATCTTAATTTGAAAATTAGCTGCAAAGCGTTATCCTTTTAAGAAAATATAGGAGGTATAGAGAATTCAATACCCAGGGATGAAAATAACAAAAAAAAATTAAAATAATTAAAATCAAATATACTCAGTAAATGTCTTTTTAAAATATAATATTTCCAACACTGTACTACTAAAGATGGAAGGAAAAAAGGACCTGTTCCCTACCTGTTTGTTTACAAAATACATGTTTCATCAAACTAAAGGTACTGAATTTAAAAATTAGCATGTCTGCATTCATTTCTTTCAATAATGGATGTAGGATTTATCAAGATTGGCTATATTTGTAGATCATAGAGAAGGAATTTTTCTCTAAATGGAAGTGTAATAATAGGCTGTAAAGGAAATACTTAAACTAATTTTAGAATATTAAAATCCCAATACTCTTACCATTAAAGAAAATCATTTGTACATATTTGCCAAAAGTACATTAGCAATTGAATAAAGGCCACATGTAAAAGTAAAAGCTGATAAAGCAACAACAAAATATTTGACTGCAGCACTTTTTAAAAAGCTGTAGGATAATTTTCATTCTGAGAAATCTCAAATAACCTAACAACATTTTAAATAGTTATCTTTCTGTAATGTCAGTACTTTCATAATTATAAATTTTAGAAACACTTACTATAATAAAATGGAAAAAGTACATATATAATTTTAAATAAAATGTGTAGATTTCTGCAGCCAAAATTTATCTATTAAAAAAAAATTCTTGATTTCTCTAGGAAAGTGTAAGCCCTGGAAATTTATGATAACAATATTTATAAAATTTCTATTCATGTTAATTTTATTTTCACATCAAATAGTAACAAAAAATAAGTTTTTCTCTCTCTGATAATTTTTTAAAAGTTTTTATCACTATATCTATGTCATATTTTGGAGTTATTGCACTTTAAGTAATTTTAAGTGGCATATAATGCATATATTTTGGATAAAAATTTTTTTAGTGATAGAAATTAAAGAAAATGCACTGCTTCATTCAAATTATGCATATGTGAAAAGACTATGACATAAGAAGAAAAATGAAATTCCTTGTTTAAAGAGAAAAATGTTAAAAATAGAAAATGATAAAGTTAGCTTATAATTTTGTTTCTCTTACTGACACTAATGAGACACAAATGGCCCAGTCATTCTGAATAGCAATGTTTCTTTAAACAGAAGAAGGATAAAATGAAAATCAACTCAAACCTACCCATATGACATGTGCATTAATCGTACAACTGCATCATAAATACATGACTTAATTGTGAAGTATTAAAACTTAAAAAAAAATAGACTTAAATTTGTCACCAACATAAAAGACTTGAACAGAGGTATCCTACAAATTACTTACTTCATTGCCAAATCAAGGAGAACATTAATTGACTTTACTTGGAGAAAACAAATTACTGAACATCATGGATTTGTTCTGTATCCTGGAAAAGAGTCAGTGAAGCAATAACTACCAATGATTTTCTTCACTTCAAAATAGATAGCATTTATTTTGACATGTTAAACTACTTTCTGGTAGGTAATAGAATTTTCATTAATGAGTAGCTAGGTCAAACTACTGATGTCTCACATTGCATCCAGACTTAGGTTTTGAACTTTTACTGACATGCTGAATTTCAGAAAAGAGAGAATCCTAATTTTGTACAGAACTTATACAAATAATAAAGAATATTTTGTGTTTCAATTAGCAAAACGTTTTTTTTTTTTTTCTGGAAATTTTTTCATTATCGAAGGTAAATCTGTTCTCTGCAAAGATGGTGGGCCTCTACTGCTTGGGGATATTAGAATTTTATTATTGGGTTAAAAAAATCTTTACATATGACTATGAATTGCTATTTTCTATAAGTAAATCAGTGGTATCAAAGATTTTTAAAGATGTTAAACAGATTACTTTCTGTTTCTTATCTTACCTAAATACAGAGAGTATTAGAGAAGGCAAGTGCTTCTGAACCACAGCAGGAAAGAACTCATAGCCAATATTAAATTGCTAAAGTGGGAAGTTTCTTAATGAATTGGGCTGCTGTAACAGAATTATCATAAATTGGGAAGAGTTTGAATGCCAGACATTTACTTCTCACTTTTGGAGGCTGGGAAGTATAAGATCAAGGCGCTGGCAGATTTGGTGTCTGATGAAGGCTGCATTCTTATTTATAGATAGTATCTTTTTATCATGTCTTTTCATGGTAGAAGAGTCAAAGCAGGTCCCTGGGTCTCCTTTTATTACAACACAAATCCCACCTACAAGCACCCTGCACCCATAATGTAATCATCTCCCAATCTCCAAATATCACATTGGTGATGAGATTGCAACATATGAATTACAAAGTGACATAAAAATTCAAAGCACAAAGAAATAAATTAAAGAATTATGTCAATCAACAAATATATGAAAAAATGTTCATCATCTCTAATAAATAGAGAAATGCAAATCAAAACTACTCTAAGATTTCATATCTATCCAGTCAAATGGCAATTATGAAGAATATAAGCAACAATAATTGACGGCAAAGATGAGGGGGGAAAAGGTATACTCAAATGTTGCTGGTGGGACTGCAAATTGGTGCAAAGGAGATTCCTCAGAAAACTGGGAAAGGAGCCACCATTCGATTCAGCTATACCACTTCTTGGTTTATACCCAAAGGACTTAAAATCAGCATGACACGACCACATCAATGTTTATAGTAGCTCAACTCACACTAGCTAAACTATGGAACCAACCTAGATATCCTTCAGCAGATAAATGGATAAAGAAAATGTAGTATATATACACATTTGAATATAACTCATCCAGAAAGAAGAATGAAATTATGGCATTTGTAGGTAAATAGATGGAACTGGAGAATATCATGCTAAGTGAAATAAACCAAACTCAAAAAACCAAAAGCTGAATATTTTCTCCGATATGCAGATGCTGATCCATAATTGGGGATGGGAGTAGGAAAGAATGAAAGAAGTTTAGATTGTGCAAAGTAGAGTGAGGAAAGGGGTGGGACTGTGGTGATGGGAAGGACAATAGAATGAAAGAGACATTGTTATCCTATATACATGTATGATTACACTACTGGTTTGACTCTGCACCATGTAGAGCTAGAGGAATGAGAATTTGTGTACGATGTGTCAAAATGCATTCTACTGTCATGTATGACTAATTAGAACAAATTAAAAAAAATTTAAAAAGAAATATGTATCAAAGAATTTGAGTTGTTTGTTACTGACACAAGCAGTGTCCTGAAACCAAGTATTATATCCATGAGTTCAAGATTTCTTTTGTTTTTCATATTTTAACCTTTATGTATTCTCAAATATATAAAAATGATAGAATCTTACAACCACAAAAGTAATCAGGAAGTAAATAATGCAACATTCTTTTAAATTCTAGGGAGAAATTTTTCCTTATTTATATTTAGCTTTTAAGAAGGAGGGCAGAATTGTGGATGAATACTCCTGAAATAGGAGAGCTATACCTAAATGCAAAGCCATCTTAAGCATTTAACACCAATGTTCTTTAATTATTTTATGCATTACTTCTGTATTGCTCCTGATGACACAGAGGGTGATATTGTGTTGAAAAGTAGTTACAGAAGTTGAACTGCATAAATATGAAGGCAGATTCAGGAAACTTTTATCTACACATCTGCTTATATTCTCTGTATTTTCTTACATATGAACAGGAATGGAAATGACAATGATTGTCAAATGTGTTACCTGTACTTGCCACATGAATGTCATCTTAGGCTTAATAGAAATGCAAATTTTCATGTTCCACCTAAACCTACTGAACAGTGTCTACAAGGATGAAACCCAGCAATCTATATTTTAATAAGTTTCCCAGGTATTTTTTACAGGCAATAAAGTTTGTAAACAACTGACCTAGGCTTAAATATCTAAACCTAAGAGGGAAAGTTTGATTGTAATGTAGATTAAATAAGCATTTATGTTGATAAGTAAGCAGTGGCACAGAACATACTGAGGAAACATATAAACAAAGATATAGACTTAAGGAAATGTGATAACGCACAAGTGTGAAATGTTTACGGGCAATTATTATCCCATAGAAGTAATGAGTTGCCCCTGAATTGTTTGCACTTTATGAACCAAGTAATAACCTTTGGACCACAAACTTACAATAGCAGAAAGAAGGCTGATCAAGATGTACAGTACTCATGGAGAACAAACATGCTACAATCCTATTAAATTTTGTACACAAAAGATAGTGGGTAAGTTTGAACTTTCAACAGGATGGATCCAGAGGCAATGGGAAATGATAATTAAGGGACAGATTGACTGCCAGTGAATGAGTCTTTATGATGCTGTTAATATAATTCTGTAATTTTTTATGGAAAATTTACTCTAGTGTTTTCTCATTTTCAAAATGGAATGTATATAATGTAAAGATCCCTTTTGTCTTTTACTATTATAGTGTGTGTGTTTTCATGTGTGTGTGCACTTGAAGGAATGAGAGTGATATTCGTACAGTAAGTTATAAGTGGCTGAACGAAAGGAAACTGCATCCAATCCACAGATTCTGAAATTTTAGCTTAATGAAGAATATGAATGAGTATTAGGTGGTGGTTATGGTTAAGATATGAGATGGCCATCAAAAGTTCAAATGTGAGACAACTCAAGAAACTTTACAAGTGAAATGATTGAGTTATGGGAGTCTGAATATAATCAGTGTGTTAATCCCCTGATCAGGATTAACTGCGTGGTAACTGTAAGCAGGCAGCATGTGTTTGAGGAGGTAGGTCATTGGGGATTCACCTTTGCCCTTTATTTTGTCCTAGCTGAGTAGAATTTTCCTTCCTGATGCCATGTCCTAAGCCACTTTTTTCCACCTCAATCCCAGAACAAAGGGTTGGCCATTAATGGATAAGAATTTGAAACCATCATCCCCCAAATAAACATTTTCTCCTATAATTTTTCTTGCATGGTATTTTGGTCATAGCAGCAAAAAAATATGACTAAAACAGTTATTATGATTTTGGTAGGGACTAACTGGGTCCTAATTGTGAAGAAAACTGGTACCATTGTTATTTGATGAGACAGAGAACAGACTGTGCTTGTGTGCTAGCCTCCCTTTGAATCAATTATTTCCTTTTATTGTGACAAATGATTTGATTATCTTTTTGATAATGTAGCATTTAGGTATTGCCATATGAAAATTATAGCCACTGGAATATTAGCTAAGTGATTAGGCTGCGTTCAGACCTACCTCTGAAAACTCCCAATTGTGATTAACCACTACCCCTCCTCAGGTCACTGAAACCGTAAAGCTCAATTTTAATTGTAAAGCCACATATTGAAGTTTTTGGAGCCTGCACCATCCTGGATCTTTGAATACCTTCATAGGACAGAGGACATATTCTATAAGAAGCCCCAGATTCTCAATCCCAAATCATCCTCAGACCTGCAATCTACTTGGACATGTATATCAACAAGAAACAAATGATATGGTGTTAATTTGTTATATTTAGGAGCTGATTGTAAAAGCCTTTTATCTCACATAAGGATTATGTTCTTTAAAACTGTACCATGGTGCTAGTCATAAAAGTAAAATCTGTGACAAAAATGTTAATGTTGACATAACTTTTCTGTATGATTATGCTTTTCTCCAATGTGGATCTGCAATTCTAACTCTCTTTTAAACTGGAGGAAAAACTAATATAATTATTGATCACTATTAAACAGTAAGACTTTTGAAAAAATGAAAAACATTAACTCCATGTTAGATCAGATGGTGGATGAACTATGTTGCGGAAGCTTATACCCAGTCTCCATTGATATGCCAGAAACTTCTCTATAATCACAGGCTACACAAAACAAATTAATTACTAGTACAAACATATTACAAGATAGAATGAATAACATATTCTTAGATTTCAATCATATTAGAAATCTTTCTAACTTTATCAACTAACTAGGTGCTTTTAGGAAATTCTACATATCTTCTTCAGGTCCTCTTTTTCCTAGCCTGTAAGAGAATGTTGTATTCATACTCAAATCTTCAGGAACTTCTGTGGCCTATATGAATATTTCTTATGTCATCAGTATGTAGCAACTCTTAGGCATTTGTGCAGACTTTCTATTTCTCTGAAACTTAATAATATAAGAGCTGGTACCAGTTCCACCTTCATATTTACTGTAATTTCCATTTCTTTGATTTTGTTCATGAGTGCTTGTAGAATGAATGAATGACATGTTCTGCTGTTAAATCAATAAATTAGTAGACATCTATCAACTCTATTTTAACTTTATATCCAATAAAGGTAGTGATGAGTTGTAAGTAGTGATGAGTTGTCTTTTAGAAATGCATAATCAATCTAGATTAGTTCAAGGCAGCACACTTAGACTTTATATTATTGCATGGGTCTCTTAGAGATGTACTTTCTGATTTATATTCTTTTAAAAAAAATTTTTTTAGTTGTAGATGGACACAATACCTTTATTTAATTTATTTATTTTTATAGGGTGCTGAGGGTTGAACCCAGTGCCTCATATGTGCAAGGCAAGTGCTCTGCCACTGAGCCACAATCCCAGCCCCTTTTTTGTACCTATTTTTGGAAAAGATCATTCCTTTGACAAAAGATTACTGAATATATATTTTTGTGAATGCATATTTTTTCACAGAACAAGATATTTAAGAAATAAGATTAAATAAAAATTAAACATTCTTTCATTAATATGCATAATATTTACATCTGTGTGTATCAATCACAAAATTAATTTTAAAATAATATAATAAATAATGTTCTTTTCTATGTAGCCATTGATCAAATAGAGATTTGGTTATTCTTATTCTTTTTTTTTTAGTTGCTCAAAACATTACAATGATCTTGACATATCATATATCATACATTTGATTCAAATGGTGTATGAATTCTTATTTTTCCCACGTGTACAAATTGCAGGATCACATTGACTATACAGCCACGTTTATACATACTGCCATACTTGAGAAATAAATACATTTTTCCCAATCAAACTGGTTTTAATTGAGTAGACCTAAATAAATCTCTAATTGTATGTTAATTCAGCAGCTTACACTATGTAAAGAAATAAAGGGATTATAATAATAATAGTTAACATTAATTCAGCATACCCCAGAGAACCTTAGATGATTAAGGGCAATATAGTTGAAGAATGGTGAAGATGACGCAGGACATAGATATAAGAATGTTATTTATTCCAGCTGCAGTAACTTTCCCTTTGGGAACCATATAGGGCTTGTTAGCAGACACTGAATTTTAGTTTAATTTAGTGGGATATATATTACTTAGGGCATTTGAATCAGAATTCCAAATTTGAACTCCATTAACAACCATTTATATTTCCATTTATATTTAGGAATTAAGAAAAGTTCAAAAAATTAAAAAGTATAATTTATAAAATATGTAAAATTACTTTATTATAGTCTAATTGTTAGAGAAATAACTTAACCTATAACTCAATTGTATAGCAATATATTTATCATAAAAAGCTATTGCTAAATTAGAAGTTAACAATTGGAATTTTCAACTCCTTTACCTTCTTTATGAAAAATTAATTAACAAAATAGTGGGTTCTAATTGCTTCTGTTGTTTAGGGTTTTTTTTTATGGTGTCACAAATATTTACATTGTTGCTAAAAGTGTCACCTACCTATATTCAAAAAACAATTTTATCTAAATGTTGAATATAAACTCAACTTTTATGAATAAATGGTCATCTTTCTTCATCAAACTAGTTTACAGTGAAAATGCAATGGGATGTACAAAGATTTTGGAGCTAAAAGCCCTTAAATAAATATAACTCAACAAGAGACTCTGCATCAGTTACACAGCTACTTAAGTTCATCTGAAACTGCAATATTCTTCTCTGGGTCATTTTAGATAATTAGTGCCAAACTTAATAATTAATTGCACTTAAGTATTATTAATCAATTTACAATATTATTAAGATTTTCTTCCTTATTCCATGAGCCTTCTCCCTTTATGAAATCATGTTATTATTATATTATGGTAGAGCTCTGGAACTAGCACACTCCTTCATAGTCATAATCCAGGATGGTAAGGAGTTCGACAATGACATCATCAGATGCCAGATGCCCCCAGGAAAGTGGTGTGACCTTGTGTGAAGAAATTCCTTCAAACTCAGAGCAATTTCCAGAGTGGCAATGAGCCAGCAGCCTCCCAGTAGCTAGGCAAAATAAATAAATAAATAAATAAATAATGATAATAATAATAATAATAATAATAATAATCCTGCAATCTTAAAGTGGGACCTGGGTATTTTCTATCAGCCTACAATGCATTGGGTGATGGATCATTAAAAATAAGATATCTGAACTCAGTGAGACCCTGTGTCTAAATAAAATACAAAATGGGGCTAGGGATGTGAATCAGTGGTTGACTGCCCCTGAGTTCAATCCCCAGGACCGCTCCCCACCACACACACACACACACACACACACACAATCTGGAGTAAATATATTTGGTTTAAATAATGATTCTAATTTCATTATGCATGTGAAGTTGAAGAAATTTTTAACTTCTTTTGTGCTGAATAAGCATCATTACAGGGGAAATTAGTAATATGTTTATCTCAAATGTTACTAAAAGAACTAAATAAAAATGTTGCCCATTTAACATCATGTTTAACTTAAATGTTCTCTAAATGTCAGTGGTTATAATTATTGTTGTAAAAGCTGGAATTCTCCCACTTTGTATAATTAGGGAGATAATTATGCTAGAGAACTTTAAAAGAAGTCATTGAAAATTTGTGATTGGGATACCTTATTTGGAATTTGCTTGTCTTAGTATAATAGTGATGGTTAATATAGCATTTCTTAGGAAACAAGAATAGGCATAAAACTCATATGTGAGCCTGCTTTGATTTTCTTGGAAAATAAATTTCTCAAAGAAAAGCAAGTAATTAGTGCTAAATGATAATGTCCAACAGAAGTAGCAATCAATAATTGCTGGAATATCATAGCAATTGATTAGGTAAGTTTTATAATACAAGCTAAGTAAGTAAGGAGAAGTATAGTAGTGTATCAGTCATCATCCAGTTAGGAAAACAAAAAACAGATTTCTTACTTCAACACAGAAAATTTAATAAAATACTTAGTTAAACACATGATAGAGAACTTAAAAACAAAACAAACAAACAAAAACCAGAAAGGAAAAACTGAGTTAAAAAAGAGTGATTGCTGGAGGTAACTACAACCCCAAACACTTAAGGAACAAAGGGAAATGTATGGGAACCTAACCTCTGAGAAGATATCGTGCAGAAATGGAATTCAGACCCCAGAAGGTGATTGCTGGCTCCATAGGAGCTGGAAGGAGGTATGTAACATGCATCTAGGCTTGAACAATGATGGCTAGCTCAGGTACAGCTGGGGAGGCATAATGAAGTTGGTTCACCTGGACACTGGAATCAACAGTCACCATGAAACTGAAGCTTGCTTAGTGCAGTCAGACAGACTGGAACATAAGTAAACAAAAAAAGCAAGATTCTTTTTTCCCCTTCCTTCTAGTAACTCTGAAGTGTAAGAAGTGGCAAAGTACATTCCATGAACCAAACCTGGCTTTCTTTGTGTTTTTTTACTGTATAAGTTAAAAATTATTTTTACATTTTTTAAAGTAAAAAGGAAAAAAAGAATATATTTTGTGATAGGTAAAAATTATATATAATTTGAATTTTAGTAACAGTAAGTAAAATTAAACTTACTGTTACGGCATATTCACAACCACTCCCCACCCCCTGCCCATGGGTACTTTCCACTTGAAAGAGTACAGATGAATAGCTGCAAGAGAGACCATGTGACTCACAAAACCTAAGTTATTTTGCCACACAGTCCTTTAAAGAAAAGTGTGTTGTGACTCCCTAACAGCAGAGGAGAGCATTTGTAAAGATCTAGCCCTAGCACCAGAAAGCATAATGTGAAGCAGTTGCTTTCGGTTTAAGAGACAACAACTTAGTGCCTGGCCAACTTGGTTCTCCACCCATGCTGACTTTTAAAATAAAACAGAATTTCTAACAAGTGTTAGAGTATGTGGCTATGTGTCAATATATAAAACTACTTCTCTACTTCCTTTAGTGCCTGATTCCCTGATTTCAGCCCCTGTCATTTATCTGTCCAGTTTTTATTATTGATATTTTCCAAGGTCTACTAATGTGTGTAGTCTATGCCTGTCTTTTTGTTCCTGTTATCTCATTTTATTGTTTTTTTCTCAAAGATTTCCATATCTTCATATCTTGTAAATTTTGAAGTTCCTCAACTAACACTGTTTCTGCATACAAATCAAGATAGATTTACATAAATAGCCAGGTACCTAAGCAGTTATTAATAACACCAAACTCATATTGTTTTCCATATGATGATTCTAGGTGGATTAGTGAAAATATTGCATCAATGCCATAATTAGTCTCTGATGGATGTCATGGACCTTAATTTTTAAGGTTGACAGTCTTAACATCTTCCTTCTTACTTTGCCTAGTTTCCATTTTAAATTACTTATGTTTATATAAAGAAAAGCTTCAAATAAAGAATACTTCACATAATGTCTAAATCTTATTTTAGGTGTTAGCCTCCCCCCCCACAACTTTTATCAGCACTACTAAACAGATATAAGAAACACACTTTAAATGTATTTCCCATCATGCCAAAAATCTGAAGCATGTGTTAAGGAGCCTTGAAATATATATATGAAGGCACTGAAATAACAGAACTAGCAAGTTGTGGAAGAAAGTGTGCTTTTCCCCTGGGAAGCTTATGATAATCAATACAAACATGCAGGATCCTGAGAACTAGTCACTGCTGATAAGAGGAAGAAATGGATTGGATTAATTTAAAGTGTACATTGAAAATATAAACAGGTATTGTTCTGACTTCAAAGCACTCAACTGAGTTTAGAAAGTTAAATATATTAAAACAAAATTTAGATTTACAAATAAACACACAAAATATTTTCAAATTAAAATGTTCAAATTGTGAAAGTTTGGGTGCTAAGAGAACTTGAAAGGGTTATTGGGGCTTAGTTGAATTAATTAAGACATAACAAATCAATAGCTTTCATAATTTAATTAACTTGAATTATGGCTTTATATATTCCTATATACATTTATCTACTACCTTTTCACTTTGGCAGAATGTTGAATTAATAATAACATGCTGTACCAGCTTTCCCTATCCAATTTAGTCCTTTGGGAATCCTAAGAGACTGGGCAAAGATGGCATTGACAGATCTAATCAAATCATGATCTCAGTACCTTTCTCTTAACATCTCTCTGCTGGAGGAGAATTCATATGGGAGGTTTACTCCTAAAAGTGATAGGCCTTTATTGAACCCCTGACAGAAAAACCTGAGAACAGATTGATGTTCTGAGTTAGTCTTGGGGAGATTATATGAGAAAGTAGATTCAAATCAGTCCTTCAGATATTCAGGTCTTATCATTCAGGTCTTATGGCATTCAAAAAAAGGATATCTAATAGAACCCTGAATAAGAAGGATCTATTGAATTGGAAACTAGCTTAGAATTCAAGGGAAATTTTGGCCATCCATTTTTCTTTCAAAGAAAGAAAGGAATTTCAAAGAAATTCACCAAAGTGTTGTATGTTGATTTTTATTTTATTTCATTTTAGTTTGGATCAATACATGATAATTGTACATATTTTCTAAAGGTGACAATTTCATTTTCTGCTCCTATCCTGGATGGAGTTTTTCATATCAGAAAGGACAATTTTATTTTTAGAGTTAAACTATATTATGTAATTTAAATACTATACATATTTTGCCTTTTTGTTAATTGGACAGTAATTTTGTAAAATGTTTTATTGAACTTCCTTTGTAGTCTAGAAAAATTACTTGAAAAAAAGCAACTAAATATATGTGAATTAGCGTAAAAAGTATGGTTAGAATGTACATGCACTATCAAATTTATATACACGTATTTATAATATTTCTATTATTAATCTTTGTTTACTCAAAATTCTGATCTTTAGTGGCCATGGAAAGTCCTCAGTAATAGGGCAAGTAGAGAATATAGTCTCTTATGGATCTTATATATCCTATTTATACCTATATATCTTTTATATATCCTAGCTGACTTGTATCATATTCTATAAGTTATAGAAACAGAATAGTAGAACATGATCATTTGGGTAAATAGAATTTGTATAACCAGGGTTTAAAGATAAGAAAATGGGCATTAGACTGTGCCAAGACCAATTCAACTGCAGGTGACTTAGTAAATGAGAATGTTATGAGAAAAAATCATGAAACTCAGTAGTATACCTATAGTGCTTAGTACTATATAGTAGGAATAGGAGAAAAACAACAGTGAAAATTTGAAATGTATACCTGTACTTCTTTCAATTATGGTATGTTTCTGTAAGCATCCTTATGTAGCTACCAACAATAAATGTTTTAGAGTCCATCACACTTAATAAGGAGATAGACAGCAATAGTAGTTACGTGCTGGATGTGGTGGTGAGATTAGTCCTATAATCTCAGTGACGGGAGGCTAAGGCAAAAGAATTATAAATTCAAGGCCAGGCTTAGCAAATTAGACTCAGCAATTTTGCAAGACACTGTGTCAAAATTCAAAATGATGATGATGATGATAATTATAATAATAGATTTGGAAATGTACACAGTGGTATAGCATTCCTGGGTTCAATCCCCAGTACAAAAAAAAAAAAAAAGTTAAAGAAAGAAAGAAAAAAAGCCAGTCAGCTAGCCAATCTGCCAGCCAGTCTGGTACACAGTACCCATAAATATATAAATTAAAATAAAAAAAAGAAAAAGAAAAAAAAGTATGTTTTGATGAAACATTGCTAAGGTTAGAATATGTTACATTCCTAATAAAAACTGGATTGGAATTAGATTGCTATTCTGGCGATGTCTGAAGGTGTGACCTTTAAGAAATGAGTAGGGTGTTAATAGGAATCAATGCTATTCTCAATGTATTGGGTGAATTGTTGTAGGACTGGGTTAGTTAACAGGAGAGAAGATTGTTGTTACTTAAGGCTGCCCCTCAGTTTCTGCCTCTTCTACAGGGCCTGTGTGTATTTCAGCTTTCCAGATTTTCAGGTTGGATTTCCCAACTTCCAGAACTATGAACCAAAATGAGTTTCTTTTAAAAACTACCCGTCTCAAGTGCTCTATTACTGAAACAGAAAATGTACTAAGACAAACACATCACAATTATAAGGTACTAATATTTAATGATGTTTGAATTTTCACTATGTGGCCAGATTTTAAAGAAAAATTATTCTTTACATCAATAATGGAGCAGAAAAATAATTTATATACTTTTTTATAGTTTATGATAGGAAATATTCTATAAAATATGTTATGTTGCAGATGTTTACTTAGAAAATGAGTCATCCAAGTGGTTAGTGCAAGGGAGAGAAATATAATAAAAAGACTAAACATTAGCCAGGATCCATGTCACAGGCCTCTAATTCTGACTTAGGAGGCTGAGGCAGGAGGATCCCAAGTTTGAAAACAGCCTCAGCAATTTGGTGAGATTCTTAGCCACTAAGGGCTAACCTGTCTCAAAATGAGAAGCACTGGGAATATGGCTCAGTGGTAAAGTATTCCTGGATTTAATCTCCAGTACAAAAAATAAATAAAGATTAAATTTGAAAAATTTTACATTTTAGACTCTTTCTCTGGCAAAATAAATATATCTATTAGGTTAGATATACTGTACCCAAAATTACCAGTATAAATTTTAAAGTATTTTTGAGTAATTTAAATATTTAATAGCATTTTGAATGTCTAAAATTGATAGACAAACACAATTTTACTTTTATTAAATATTAGTCTCTAGAAAAAACTGAATATTTTTTCATCCTTGTGTCATTTTTCTTTTATTCTGTCAGGCGATGAGAGATAGATATGCATTCAAAATGATGGGGGTTAATGCCATTGAAAAAATAAGTGGAACAATTTCAACTTTTGATTCTGCTTCTTGAGAATCCTGAAAAATGAACAAACAAGCAAACAAATAAATCCTTTTGAATTTGATTTTCTGTGTTGTTTCCTTTTTGGTAGTTCACACTGCAAAGTTAATGGGATACAGAAAAATAAAAATTTTCCTCTTGGAAGTCAAGTCTCTGACATCCATGGTGAATTTTCTCTGAGTTTGTCTTTTCATTATTTTCTGGTTGTTTTGAGCGTAAGCTTTGTATTTACTAGAAGATAAATGCATTATGTGAAAGTCATTATTTTACCAGTATTACCAGTACCTATAACAGTAAATAGTAGGTGTTAAAGAACTCTGATTGAATTTATATGTATTGAACATATATTTGAGGCTAAATTCTGATCTTATGAGTAGGAAAAGACTGAGCCATCCAGTGTGAAGTGATAAGGATGAATTCCTGGCTTAGTCTATTTTTAAAAAGTTCTTTATCTCAAGATTCCTCCAGCACAGGTAACTATGAGAGTACAGTGGAGTGAAGACCAAAAGATGTGAATACCAACTGTATTGATAGTTCTCCATGAAATTTATATCACTTAGAAAGCACTAAGCAGCAGTGAGCACTTGGCAACAATCCAAAGGTAATAATTAGCAGTATATGTCTATCCACCTCCATTTGTCTACAAAATGGAAGATTAACACTGATCACAATATTGAACATTTTACATTGGACTTTTCACTGCACTTACCAGTACAGGATAGATGAAGAATGATTTACCTATTTCTGCATCAAGTTGTTAATTTATAAATATCTGCTGTATACTCATCACCTTTCTACATTTAGTGAAAAAAAATCATAAAAATTAAAAACAAGAAAAAAAAGCCAAGGTATCAGATTTTCATTAAGACAAAAATTTTTTGAATGATTAAAGTAACTATATTAGCTAGTGCTTTTAAGAGCAAATTTTAGAAATGGTTATAGTTGGGGATTATTCATTGTAGGTTTTTTCAAATAAACAACACAAAATTATTAAATTAAGTGATTTCCATATATTCATTCTGTTACTCATATTTTCATTATATAGTACACTTGTTTTAAGATATCATATTGAATATTCCAAGGACATCTAATAAGACTCAAACATAAAGTGGAAGGTTAGAAATGTCCTATTTATTTAAAAGATAATGCAAATGAAAAATAAGCCATTTATTTAGCACATTGATTTCTATTAAGAAGAAAGTGAATACTACATTTATCTTATTACCCTCCAGGAGATACTCACATCCTTATTGCAAGCATGTTTCCAAAGTTAAGTGACACTTTGGTACAAAGAGAATAACATGTATTTTTCCTATTCAAACAATCTACCATCAATCTAACAGATAAAATATGTAATTATCATATTTTAAATAAACAAATTACATAAATGAATAAACTAAAGTAGGGATAAATAAATATTTAAATGAGAAAAATATGGACCCCACTATTGCAGTTTTCTAATTTCACCATCCAAAACAACATAAATATGTAAGTATTCATACATACATGCATACACACACAAACACAATGCATGTGTGTAATTTTGGAGGTTTGTGTATATGTAAAAATGTTATAAAGTTATTTTGATGCTAATTTTTAATTTCATAAAAATTTAATGAAATGTGCCAAATGTTAATTTTGGATAATTTATATAACTAGGCTTAAGTTAATTTTTAGTTTCTCTGAGAAGGTATCTTTCCAGTTTAGTTCCAAAAATTGATAAATGCAAGTCTACTGATGACAGCTTGTGAAATGTTTTTCCATATGAAATTAGACTATTATTTATGATAATTTTGAGCCATTCATAAACTAAAACTCAGGACCTTATACAGGATGTTGTTGCTATTTTCTTTCTATGATAAGTTGTTGTCAGGTTTTAAATTTTTACTTTCAATGTACTCGTATATATCTATGTTTAAACTTCATTTGTAACATGAATAAAAAATTAAAGTCTTTTTAGAGAAATATGGAACTGTATATTCTTTTTTAATATTTATTTTTAGTTGTAGTTGGACACAATACCTTTATTTTTATTTATTTATTTTTATGTGGTTCTGAGGATTGAACCCAGGACCTCACACGTGCTAGGCAAGCACGCTCTACCCCTGAACCACAACCCCAACCCCAGAAATGTGCATTCTTAAGTCAATATTATTAGTGTATAAAAAGTCATGTTAAAAATTCTTTGTCCTCAGGATTTGAGGAACCCTAATATAGCTTCTTTGCAGTGTTGTCCATTTTGACATTGCCAAGTTCAAAATGTAATGCTGAATCAGCAGTAACGTACTTAGGTGCCTTAGGGCTTTTTCCATGAAGAATGAATAGATTTTGGCACTTTCTTTTCTTGTTTATCCAAATTCCCATACTTATTTTGAGGGTCATGATGTGAGGCCCATCTGTTTAATCAAGTGTCTGTCTGATGATGCAAGTAAAATGAAAAGTTGAAACTCAACCATACTTTTCTTTAAGTATTGTAATTAGCCTCTATAATGTCTCACAAGCTAAATAATGAGCACATTTAAAAATGCAGATAATAGCAGAATGTAAGTTTTTGCTTGCTTAAACTATTTCAAAATTCCCATGAGTTGCAGCCAAATTGGACCAGGTTAGTTCAAGATTGCCCTAATATATCACTAAATAATGTAAGCCAATTTATCCAGATAGATGCCAAGAACTATATAATTGAGTAGTAGGATAGAGTTTTTGTTATGTCAATCTATGAATGTATTTCTTATTTGATTGTTCAGAAGCCTGTGTATGCTTCCCTTATCAAGAAAAAACTCAAGTGGAATTCTGTTTGTTGATTCTTTTGTTGTAGTTGTTTTGTTTTTATTCATAGGACTGCATGTAATAGGTGCAAAACTACACAGATTTTGCCTTAGATGCTTTTTTAGGCCAGAAATGAATAATATAACAGCAAAACATGGTGGTACATGCCTTCACTCAGTAGGCTGTGGCAGGAAGATTATAAGTTCAAGGCCAGTCTCAGCAACTTAACAAGATTGTGTCTCCAAAAAATAAATTTAAAAAATTAAAAAAAAAAGGCTGGGAATATAGCCAGTGGTAGGAAAACCCTGGTTCAATCTCTTGTACCACAAAACAAAATAAACAAATAATACACACACACCATATTCTAGAGGATGTAGGCCTACAGGAGGAGAAATTAAGGGGAATTATACAATTACCCCTTTGAGTTAACAATATAGATTCCTAATGTATCTTGAGCAAAATAAAATCAACTTAGACTCACCACCAATCCAAAATCTCAGCAGTTGATCTGAATTAATCAAAGTAAAAACTCTGGGATTTCTCTTGTGTTGTCCAACACGATTGCTAGCCATAAACAGCTGTTTAAATTTCCATCAGTTAAAATAAAAATAATTTGAAAATACAATTTCTTCAGCCATATGAGGCAACACTACATTGCTTAATAGCCACATGTACATTGTGGTGAAGATACCAGAGAGAAGCAGAGCATTTCCATTGGTGTAGAAAGCTATATGAGAATTCATTGCTCTAGAAACATGATACTAAGGGAAAATTTGTTCACTCTACAGCTCATTGGAACATCTGTGACATTATAAAAACTAAACATTGTGTATATGTTTTTTAAAACTCTGTTAATGTTTCTAAACCCTTAACTGGCTTCCATTCACAGACAGTGGCATTAGGATCTCACCTCAATCTTTAATGAGTTACCAACTTCATGGTTTTCAGTGACCAGCCAATAACACTGATTGCTTTGTGTTAATTGTTTGTAAAAAAAATATATATTGCTTTGCTGTCTTATTTATTGTTGTCTTAGCATGATACCTGTACTATGTACACCTCATCCAGTTACTCACCAACTACCACCAAAGACCTCTGGACTGAACTGATGCTAAGTAACCCTGTCTATGCCCCACCTGATGGAGAATAATAACTTCCAATGTTTTTCCCCTAAACAGTGCCCCATTTTAGCAGGAAGTACCCAGAAGAAGTTGACACCCAAATACTCTACAAGAATTTAGTGGCCTAAAATCTTTTGAGTGTGGAATGTCAGGGGACAGTCAAACAAGGATGGTGGGAACACAAGGTTAAGAAAATAATTCTATAAAAGGGGCCCACTGTGGTGATCCTCACATGCTTTCTGTTTCAAGAAGCAATTTACCTGCAGCCCTGTCTGGCCTAAGTGGCTAAGCTCTGTCACATTCCTTAGCCATGTGAATGGCTTACCTGTTATCTGCAGGTTAAGAATTCAATTAGAACCAATCAACATGGGCCAAGGTGACCTAAAGTCGCCATGGTACTGGGGACATGAAAGTCTGACACCATCTTGCTGTTAGTAGGAAATCAAGAGGTGAACCTGGATGAGAATGTCTGGAAACTTCTCTGGATTCCCCAATAAAAATGGAGTGCAGGAGAGGTACATTATCCCTCTTCTCTCTGAGATGAGCCACCTTCTCCCTTGAGAGTGTCCCCCTTCCTTTATTCTATCCCTTCAAACTCTGAGCATATCATGTCTGAAATATTTATGACTTTATGGTAAGCATCAGGGTTTGGAGATAGATCTTTGTGCTGCCTCAGTTCCTTTGAAGGTCCCAGCTCAATATATTGCATTATGAGTAACTATAACTATGCAATTATATAGTTAACTGATCTCCCCCTGCAAAAACTAGAAAATAAAAATATGCAAGTGATAAATTTATTTTTGCATTTGTTTTCTCAGGACCAACAATTAACTTATTTAATATTTTTCTGCTTATTTCCACACATATTGTACTTCATAACTATTTTGTATATTTAATTTTTATCTGATTTTAAAATTATCTATGTGAAGTTAATTATATTGTCCTTTATTTGTGTTTTAGTCATTATTATTTAATTTCTCTGGTGGTTTCCTGTTTGACTTTTGACACAGCAAATTATTTTTTCTCTTGTGGATTTTATATTTGCATAATATTCTTATTTTATTTTCTAAGTATCTCTTACTTTAGCATTTTTATCTGACAGATTTTAATTATTCATTATTATTAAAGTATCAGATATATTCCAAACTAGAGAGTAAATGTAATTGAAGCCTGACAGATTCATCACCAGCTTTGGCAATTATCAACATGTGATTAATCCTATTTTTGTCCTTACCCCCACTCATTTACATTAATTTCCAAAAGTATTTTGAAGTAATTTAAAGATAAACTATTATACATGATTCCACTTATATAACATTTTTAAAAGAACAGAAATAAAAAAAATAGAAAATGGATTAATAGTGTATATGGAACAGGGATGGCACAAGGGAATTCTTTTGTGTTAATGGAACTGTTTGGACTCTTAGTTTTGTGGTTGTTACATAAATCAATGCACGAACTAAAACTATAGAGAATAAACACAAAGAAATAAACATAAGCCAAAAACAATAAAAATTAAATAATGCCTATAGAATGAATAAACATTATTTTTGTTTCCAATGTTATTGTGACTTCAAAGAATCTAATCTCTTCTGGAAGCTGAACATTTTCCATGATTTCTATGATGTCCCATGGATCTATAGTGATTTTGGAATAAAAAATATTTTTAAAAATTAAACCATAAGGGGCTGGGGTTGTAGCTCAGTGGTAGAGCACTTGCCTAGCATGTGTGAAGCACTGGGTTCAATTCTCAACACCACATGTAAACAAATAAAGATCCATTGACAACTATTTTTTTTTAAATTAAACAATGATATTAAACCATATAATAGGAATGTATGCAACAAAATAAGTTAAAAAACTATAAACTGCATTTGAGGAAAAATGAGAAAGATTGAAATAATTGGGCAGATAAAACACTTCCACACATTAAAAGACTTGATATTTGAAAGTAATAATTCTCCCAAAATTAATCTATGAGTTTAAGGCAATCACTATCATAATCCGTTCAGAACATTCTCATAAAATTCTTACCAAGGTGAATTTATAATTTATATGGAAAAACAACAACATAAAAAAGAAATTCAGCCTCACTCTATGTCATATTCTAAAACTACAATAAAATAATTGTCATATTTCCATGATCAAAGAAACAGAAATGAGAATCCAGAAATGAAACCTATACAGATTTGGGCAAGCTACACTTGTGCTGCCACAAGTATAGCTTTTCAACAAGTTATACTTTAAATTTTATGTAAAAAGCACATCAAATCCATATCTCACAATATATACAAAACTTAATTTGAAATAGATCATACACCTACCATAAAGAAAAAAAATTTTGAATCTCATAGAACACCAGGGAATATTTTCATGCTTTTGAGCTAGGCAACAATTTATTAGAGGAGACACACCAGACAACACCCTTGAATGAATAAATTAAAATATGATATCCTTATATTTAAAACTATCACTTGTCAAATTAAACCACAAACTATAAGACATGATTTACAAAATGAAGTCTTACAAAATATTTGAATTTCAAGTAGCAATCATAAAGTGACAACTACTTCAATACATAAAACCATACAAAAGATATCACACTAAGCAATATAAAAAGGGCCACAAAAAAAGAGAGAAAAGTTTGAACATCACTCTTTATTAAGAAAATTCAAATTAAAAACAAAATAAAATATCATTAAAAACTACAAGTTTAACTGATATTCAACTTTCTGATGACACCAGATAATGGCAAATAATGGAGAGCATATGGCAATCATACATTTTTGTTATGTAACATGATGCAAATAAAATGTAAAGTTTCTGATACTATATTACATAGGTTAAATCACAGCTTTACATAACAGAAATTTTACCTCTAGATATTTCTGCATTTTATCCAAAAGTAATTGTCATATGTGACCACAAAATGATCTACAGTAATCATTGAAGCAACACACTGGTTGGAATAAAAATAAAAAGGCATGATCATTAATATAATTATTAAGAACATGCACATTCCCCAAAGAGTCACATGTATTGAATATTTGGTGCTCAGACCAATTGGGAGATGGTGGAAACTTTAGGAGGTGGGCACTTAGTGTAAGAAATTTATGTCATAGGATGTGTGTCCTTGAAGCAAATATTGGAACCCCTGAACTCTCCTCTCTTTCTTTTTCTGATTCCTGGCCCCCATGTGGTAAAGGTCTCCTCTGCTACACATTTGTCCTGTGCTGCCACAGACCAATAGTAATAGGGTCAAGTCACCATTGATTAAAATCTCTGAAACCCTGAGCCAAGATAAACCTTTTCCCTTACTAATTGT
The DNA here is from genome assembly GCF_021218885.2 of Marmota monax. Taxonomy (NCBI): domain Eukaryota; kingdom Metazoa; phylum Chordata; class Mammalia; order Rodentia; family Sciuridae; genus Marmota; species Marmota monax. The sequence continues at coordinate 1,382,827 of NW_026695246.1, read as the reverse complement.
TTACCTCAGGTATTTTTTCATTGTGACAGAAAGCTGACTAACACAGTCAACAAAAGAAAAATTGATTGGTATATTTTTATTTAATACTGAATAGGAACAAACTTCTTTACAGGTTCAGCTTTAAATGACTGCAGCCATATTGAAGCATAATTCTGATCAGCTTTTCCTATGTATTTTTCCCACAAATAATAAATAGGTAAAACAATTAAAGTGGTTTGTGGAGTTTTACATATGGACTCTGATTTGAGAAATTTACCTGCGCATTTGACAATAGCTTAAGATAAAACTGATGCATTCTGGCTTGAATAAAGTCACTGTTACCCAAATATTTTATCCCTGTTTTAAATTAGGGTATCTAACTGGTCTTGCTGGCACCCAAGACAACACTTCTGTAGGGTAAGTTCCCCAATAAATTATGCAATCCGAGATTTAAGTGCCTTTCTTTCTTTGGTCTTGTTGCATCTCGGGACAGTTCTCATATACTAGGTCTGAGTTTCTCCAGAACACTACTGAAATGTGCAGAAGCATGCATGAATCTTGCAGACATTATGCATAAAGCATAATACACACACACACACACACACACAAGCAAACAAACAAATTATATGGCACCATAGGACATTCTAGAGCAGGAAAAACTCACATGCTAAAAAAAAAAAAAAGTTGGGTGCTTTTCTTGGGTATGGGTGAATTGACAGGGAAGGAAACAAAGAACATTCTAATCTTGTTGGATATTATGATTTTGTTCTATGTATTAATAGAGTCTTGTTTTTTAGGTGTACACATTTATCAAAGCTCATCAAATAGTACATGAGATTTTTACATTCCATGGGTCATACATTTAAATAAAAACACATGTAAAGTATTGAAATCTAGTTGATTTTTACTAAGCTATGCTATGCTTTAGATAAATGTCCTTCAAATTTGTGCTTAAAGTTTTTCTCCATTTGGTACTATGGGAAGTGATAAAACTTTTAAGAGGTGGAGCCTAGTGGGAGGTTGTTCAGTCATTTGGGGCATGCCTTTGACTCCTGATCCTTCTTACGTATTCTTTTCTGTGATTGTTGTTGCATCTCAACCATGATGTGAGTATATGACTGCCACATATCACCACAATCCCAAAGCACTGAGGCCAACTGATTTGGCTCTAAAATTGTGATTCAAAATATACATTTTTCTCTTTAAAAGTTAATTTTCTCAGTCATTAATTATAGTAATGAAATATGGCCAGCACCAGCACATATAGTATTAGTGATTCTGACTGTGTAGTTATTTTTATCCATATCTATATTTATCTACATATATGTTCATGTATATATATATATATACACATACATACATATATACATACACACTGTATAAATTTATCTATATTCATACATGTGTATCTATATATATGCGATAAAAATAACTTTGCTTTTAGATTGCATTACCGTAACACATGCCTGAGATTATATTGATATAGTGTGTGTGTATACACACACACACACACACACATAAGAACATAACTTTTGTCTGTATGTACTTTATTCTGGTTATTTTCCAGCCAAATTGTAAGAGAGGCCACAAGTTTTGAGCATATATGTAAAATAATTGTTATGATGATATTTGAGATTACAAAATTTACAGACAGAAGGTCAGTGACATATGGAGACTTAGAGTCCTTGTCAAGGTAGAATAAAAAGTTGTCAGAGAAGAGAATCTTATTCAGGTTATTGAAAAACAAACATCTGCATGGAAATTGAAATTACAATAACTATAATAGAAGTAGGGCTGGAGATAGAAATGTTAAGTCAGCAACCAAAATATTTGAAAAAAGAAGAGGATGAATCCTTGCAGATAATATAACAACTTTATGTTGTCCACATTTAAACTAATTTCTTTTGTGTTTATTAAAATTATAATTTGGGAAACTAAAATAAACCTATTTTGTTAATGGTACATTAATAGTTTCATTTTTACTGCAAATGAACTTATTTCTTGTGGTAACTTATTGTTTCGTTATTGTTTCCTTATTGTTTCTGTTACACCATTTCTGTTGCTGTATAAAAATAACCAAAACTTGAAAACTCATGAAGAAAACAGGTTTATTGAATTCACAATTTTATCGACTGAAAGTCCAAGATCAGGTGGCCCCATGTACTTGGATTCTGGTGACGTTCCCTTGAAGATCAGGTGGCCCCATGTACTTGGATTCTGGTGACGTTCCCTTGACCATATCTCAACATGGGCAAAGGAAGAGTGCAGAAAGGAGAGAACAGCTACGTGGAAATGTAGGAAGCAAGAGGAATTCAGGAGCCAGGATAGGTTGCTTTTAAGTAAACTTCTCTCACAGAAACTAACTGGAATCCCAGGAATATTGCATCAATTTCTTCACAAAAATGTCCCCAATAGCATAATCACTTTCCACTTGGATTTTTAAAGTTCCATCACATGGCCAATCTTGGTAAAAATCTTATAGTATATAAATCTTTTGGGAAAACATTTAACCTATATCCAAACTCACTTGTTACTAAACTTTGGTAAAATATTCAAAACTACTAATACTCATAAAAGAAAAAGTTTAGAAAATATAAACATAAAATTAACCTATTTTCATATATTTATTTGAGTATAGTTTTTTTAGGACAATGTAAAAAAATATGTTGTATACCATTTATCAATTCAGCTTTTTCAGTTTAAGATTAGATACAAAATGTATGATTTCTTCGTGGGATTTTAAACCAATAAATAAAGATAAACAAAGGAAGTTCAAGGATGTTTAATATTAATTAAATCAAATTTAGTTGCAGAAGTCTATTAATTATCAATGTAGCTGTCAAAATTCCCATTATAAATATTTGGTATATGTTATTAACTGAATGCTTGTGTTTTCCCCAAATACATGTGGTGGAGCCCACAACTTGAATGTAATAGTATTAGAAGGTGGGGTTATGAGTTCATGTGTTCGAGCAGTAATGAATGGGTTAGTGACTTTACAGAATATTCTGAGAGTGATTGCTTCCTGTCTTTGCCTAATAAGAACTGTGAGAAAAGATTGCCCTCTCTGAATCAGGAATCTGACTTTTGAGTCTGCAGCACCAAAGTGTTGAATTCCTAACCTGCCAGAATAAGAAATAAATTGTATGATATTTTACTATAGAAGCCTGAGCTGTTTAAGATGGTATGGAAGAAGGGTATATCATTTATTTATTAACTTGTTTGTTTTCTGAATGATGTTTTTGAAGATAAGAAACTAGATCAGAAAATTTTGGATCTGTACTACACTCAAGGAATAAACTATTTACTTTTATTTCTTATAGCAAAAAATTCTCCACATGCAATATTTTAAGTGTTATGTTGACTAAAATTGTAGAGTTAAGAAGTTGCATTTTCAGTCTCAATTCAAATATCATCAAATGTGCATGTTTGCATAAATGATGGAGCCAACCAATTTTATACCTCTTTAATAATGCATCCCTAAATTTGGTTTCAAGTTAAAGACACAACTTTTTTTTATTTTTATTGATCATGATGCATTATCCACACCCTCGAAAGTACTCAGCAGTCCTTTGTGTCTTCTCAGTTATTTCTGAATAATTCAGAAAATTATCTGAGTTGTGTATATTTTCATATATACATTAAAGACAGGGAAATATAGTAAGCTGAACAATTTATAATGGTTGTATAGCTTACTGATGTATAAACTTCTTTGGGTTTGGGGACACAGAATAATATGTGTGTAATATGTACACACACAAATATATATGTATACATTTATATATATCCTCCTTAGGATTGTTCAATGGTATTTACATTGTGCCTTTTATAATATATTTTACCACACAGAAATCACGAAATTTTTTATGGTGATTTATTTTCCTTGCATAGGTAGACATTATTAAAATGCATTATTTGGTACAAAATTTATATATAACATTTCTGTATAATTGATAAAAGATTCATTATTTGAACATATTAACTTCTTATTTTACTATATTGCTCTCATAGTTACTTAAAAGCATTCATTAATACTTTAAAATTATTTAATATGGGCTTTCAACTAAAATTCTTCAAAGTGAACAGAATTATGGAATATTTAAGCATAGTTTTATGAAAACAGCCAAGTTGTATTATGTAAACTACTATGATAAGCCTCAAATGATTGCCCTAAATTAAGTAGTAAGTAAGATTGACAATCCCAAAGGAAAACAGAGCACACTACAGATTCATACATAGGTAAGTGAGGTTAATTCTGGTCCAAATCAATCTTTGTTTTCATTTTCTACATTCAAACATTTATTTAATTCCATATGCTAAATAAATAGTATGTAATTTATACACCCTGGAGCTAATTTCTCCAGGAAATTATTACTATACTACAATAAATAAAAATTAATTAGAAAATTATATTTTCAATATGTTTACATTGAAGTAAAAATTTAAAAATCAGCAATTATCAGTTTGTCATGGTTTGTAAATAATTATATCTAGGGGCTGGGGATGTGGCTCAAGTGGTAGCGCTCTTGCCTGGCATGCATGGGGCGCTGGGTTCGATCCTCAGCACCATATAAAAATAAAATAAAGATGTTGTGTTCACCGAAAACTAAAAAATAAATATTAAAAATTCTGTCTCTAACTCTTTCTCTTTAAAAAAAATAGTAATTATATATATTATACAGGTATAAAAAACAATATTAAGGACTTAATAAGTCATAAACTTGTAACATAAGGAAAATTTGATGCAGACCTGTACTTTTTCATCTGTACTTTTTATTCTTTTGCAAATAAAAATCAAAAGTATACAATGTTGGAAATGAATTCATATTTAAAATATAATGATTATTAATATCTTCTTATTTTATGTGATGTCATCCTGACAGATTATTTTTATCCATTTGATGAATTGCATACAAAGTTTCTATTTTTCATTTATTACTCTTCAGCTAAGAAAATAGCATTCCATATTTTAAATAAATTTTGAGCACTGCTTTAACACTTTTATGAAGGGTTTTCAAAACTTTTTTTCCTAATTTGTTCTTTCAAAGACTAAGTAAAAAGAAAGCAATTAAGACAAATAATTTCAATAAACTAAAATTTTATGTTAAAAGTTAGAATCATTCTGAAATTCCTTCAACAAGCAAAGTGCACCTATGTTGCACTTTTCTACACCTGCTTCTAAACTATATGCTAATTTTTCTGTGTAGAAGTATATTTTCTGTTCAAAATAATATTAAAATATTGAGAAATTTTATTTTGTAATTGAATATCTTAAAACTTACACCTTCTAAGTTTGGTTTCACTTATTCCCATGATCTGTGAAATCACAGAAATGACTTTTTTTTTAGCTCGTTTTTGTTTAATAGACTGATACAACCTCAAGACTTTAGAACAATAATTGTAGAGATACCTAGAAAAATCTGAGTGCATTAAAATTCATTGCTTATTAATTTTACTTAGACACATCAAATAATATAGCTTTGTTTTTGAAATATTTTATTTTTTTAAAACTTTTAAAATATTTTTGGATAATTTTAAAGTTGAATTTTTTACAATTTGAAAAAAGCACCAATGAAAGTATCACTATGAGCCTTTTATTTATATCCAGAAGTAGATACTGAAATTTTGAGTGGTTTTGTTTCCAACTTTAATTCAGAAACTGCTTTTTGGGTAGTAGTTAATGTTCAAATTATGTTATCAAGAGCATTAGGAGGCACCGCTACCGCCATTGCTGCTCTCCATCTGATTTCACTGCTGCCAGCCTGAACTCGTCTGGAGGTCTTATTTCTGGGCTGCTGCACTGCCTGGCACAGCCTCAGCTACCTCAGATGCAAATTCCAACTACCTCTGTGGTTGCTGGCGCTTAACCAGAAGTTTCCTTTCAATCAACAGCTGCCTGCACTACTACTGCCATTTCTACTGCCTATGATTCTGCTGCTGCCAGCCTGAGATCACTTGGAGGTCCGTCTTTCTGGGTACTGCTTCCACAGAAGAAATCGCTGCCCTGGATGCAACTGAAGCTGACACTGCTGCTGACCCCCAGAAGTCGCCTGGTACTGCTGCCCCCACAGCTGTAGTTTCAGCTTCCTCTGCAGCCGCTGCTACTGCTAACCCTCTGCCTGCTGCCAAGAACCACCACCACTACCACTGCTACCACAGCCTAGAGGATTGCTTTGGGGGAGACTCCAGGTTTGGTTTCACATGGCTGCACCCATTTTGGGACACCAGCCAGGGCCTGGGACCTGGGTGCCAGCAGGTTTATCATCACAAGAGGCTCTGTCTGGGGACTCTAGCTGGGACCTGCAGGTCCAGTGTGGGGGAGGCTGCAGGTTTGGAAGAGCCTGGAGTCTTTCTGCTGAGAGTGCTGGTGGCCCTTTTGTCTTATTGCTGAATCTCGGGCTTGCTCCTTTGCATGAGTGTATTCCTGGTAGTGTGTCTGCAAGTAGGAGCAGCGCTGAGATCTTGGGACTGCAGCATGGCTGAGTCTGAGGTATCTGAAGCACAGATTGATGGGATAGAGACAGGGTTGGCGAGGACTGATCTGGGTTTGGTGATCCTGAGAGATGTCAGAGACAGGGCTGAGAAACTGTTGAACACTGACAGTGACAGTTTAACTTTCCAGCAAGATTTATTTTATTTTGTTTTATTTTTTTGATTCACTAATCTCTCTACCATATTTGGAACAGGACATTTTTTATGCATCAGTGTGTGGAGGACAATGATATGAATGGTGTTTTGCATTTTTACTGTTTTCTTGTGTCTTTATTCTTTTTCTCTTTGTTCATATTCTTCCTCTCTCTTGTCTATTTTTTTTTAATTTTCTTTCCAACTTTTCTCCAACCAACAGCCAATCTCTGTCAACTCCTCTTCCACTCTTCCTGTGAATTTTTACTTCTAGCTTCTCTCTTCCAAATTAATATTGCATACTACACTACCTCTGTTCTCTCATCCACCATTTGAAATCATAAATCATTTAAACAAATATTCTGTTTGTACTATAGATAGTTATTGAACTCATCATCTTGGTTTAATGAAAAAAAGCAGTAGACACATTAGTGGGAGCTATTAGGTTCAAGGCTATATATTGTGTACACTGGATACTGTTGATATTGGTCTCACCAGTAAGGGTGAAGTGCTGGAAAACTTCAGGGATGCTATAGGTCTACAGGGTAGAATTTATCCTGCCTTTGATTCACACATTTAGATAGAAAAACACACTAATGACATGAAAAAACAAGGAAGTAAAGTGCCCCAAACAAACCAAGATGCTTCAACAACAGAAGCCACTGATAACACAGTAGAAGAAATGTCCAAGAAGTTCAGATTGTATATAGTTAAGTTGGTATGTGAAGTAAAGGACAGTATAAGGAGTGAAATCAAAGGAAAATACAGGAAGTGAAAGACCACTTGTTAGAGATCATGAAAAAACAAACAAACAAAACAAAACAAATTAACAAACAAACAAACAACAACAAAAGCAGAAATCCTTGAAATGAAGGAAACCCAATTATAAACTCAATAGAAAGCTTTACCAACAGACTAGACCACTTGGAAGACAATGAAGACAAAATAAATAATCTTGAAAGTAGAGTTGAACATGCAGAGAAGATGGTAAGAAACCGTGAACAGAACATCCAAGAGTGATGGGATACCATGAAAAGACCAAATTTAAGAGTTATTGGAATAGATGACAGAACAGAGATACAGAAAAAAAGAAAAACAATCTTTTCAATGATATAATAGCAGAAAATTTCCCAACCCTAAAGAATGGAATGGAAAATTAAATATAAGAGGCTTACAGGACACCAAATGTACAAAATTACAGCAGACCCACACCAAGACACATTATAATGCAAATTACTAACACAGAGAATAAAGATAAAATCTTAAACTCTATGAGAGAAAAAAAAATCAAATTACATACACGGGGGAAACCAATTCAGATATCAACTGATTTATCAACCCAGACCCTCAAAGCTAGGAGGTCTGGAACAATACATTTCAGGGTCTGAAAGAAAATAGATTCCAACCAATAATTTTATATCCAGCAAAATTAAGTTTTAGATTTGAAGATTATATTAAAACATTTCATGATAAACAAAAAATTTAAAGAATTAACAACTAGAAAACCTACACTACGGAGCATTTTCACAAAATATTCCATGAAGATGAGTGAAAAAAAAAAGTGAAAACCAGCAAAGGAGGATCTACACTAAAGAGATGTTCAACTAACTGAGAAACTAAGACAAATCAAAAACCAGAAATAAATCAAAATTACAGGAAATACAAATCATATCTTAATAATAACCTTGAATGTTAATGGCCCAAATTCATCAATCAAAAGACATAGATTGGCAGATTGAATGAAAAAGAAAGACCCAAGAGTATGCTGTCTTCAAAAGACTCACCTCATGGGCAGAGACATCCTCAGGCTGAAGGGGAAGGGATGGGAAAAAACTTATCACTCATATGGATTGTGTAAACAAGTAGGGGTTTCCATTCTCATCACAGATAAAGTAGACTTCAAATCAAAGTTAATCAGAAGATACAAAAAAAATCATACTTTTCAAGGGAAGTACGTATAAGCAGGACATAACAATTATAAATATTTATGTCCCAAACAATGGTGCATCTATGTATATAAAAAAAATTCTTCTCAATTTCAAGGGTCAAATATACCACAATAAATTAATACTGGGTGATTTTAACATATCTGTCTCACTACTGGACAGTTCTTCCAAACAAAAACTTAATAAGGAAACTGTAGAACTAAATAATACAATAAATAATTTAGACTTAACAGATATATATATATATATATATATATATATTATATATATATATATATATAGAGAGAGAGAGAGAGAGAGACTATTTCATCCATCAATGAGCAAACATACTTTCTTCTCAGCAGCACATGTCTTCTTCTCTAAAATAGACCATATCTTATGCCACAAAGTAACTCTTAGTAAACTCAGAGAGAGAGAGAGAGAGAGAGAGAGAGAGAGAGAGAAATAGATAATACCCTACATTCTATCAGACTACAATGGAATGAAATTAGAAATCAACGATAAAATAAAAAATAGAGTGGGCTATAGCATCACAGTTCACAATAGCTAAACTGTGGAACCAACCTAGATGAGCTTCAGTAGATGAATGGATCAAAAATTTTGGCATATATACACAATGGAATATTACTCGACAATAAAACAGAATAAAATCATGGCATTTGCAGCTGAATGAATAGAGTTAGAAAAGATAATACTAAGTGAAATTAGCCAATCCCACAAAACCAAATGTCAAGTATTTTCTTTGACATAAGGAGGCTGATTCATAGTAGGATAGAGAGTGGGTGCATGGGGGGAATAGATGAACTCTAGATATGGTAGAGGGGTTGGAGGAGAAGGGAAGAGTATGGGATAATTAATGATGTTGGAATGTGATGATCATTACTATCCAAAGTACAGGTATAAAGACACAAATTGGTGTGAATATATTATGTACACAACCAGAGATATGAAAAAGCGTGATATATATATATATATATATATATATATATATATATATATATATACATACATATATATATATATTTTATATATATATATTTTATATATATATATTTTATATGTATGTATATATATATATATATACATACATATAAAATAAGAATTGTAATGCATTTGATGTCATATATAAATAAAAAATTACATAAAAATAGAAGCTACTGTAACAAAATGGAGACTAAATAATATACAATTGAATGAAGAATGGATAGTAGAAGAAATCAAGGATAAAATAAAAATAATCTTAAAGGTAAATGAGAACACTGATACAACATATCAAAATCTCTGGGACATTATGATGGCAGTACTAAGAGGAAAGTTTATGCATTGAGTGCATTCATTAAAAGAATAAAAAGTTAACAAACAAATGATCTAACACTACATCTCAAAGCCCTAGAAAGAGTAGTAACACCAAAACAGTAGAAACACCAAAAGCAGTAGAAGACAGGAAATAATTAACATTACAGTTAAAATCAATGAAATAGAAACAAAAGAAACAATTGAAAAATTGATAAAACAAAAATTGTTTTTTTAATAAATAAATAAAACAGATAAACCCCTGGCCATGCTTAACCAGAGAAAAAGAGAGAAAACTCAAATTATTACAATATGAGAAGAAGAAGGAAATATCACAATGGACACATCTGTAATACAAAAATAATTAGAAATTATTTTGAAAATTTAGACTGTAATAAAATAGAAAGTATTAAAGATATCGACAAATTTCTAGAGACATATGATCTACCCAAACTGAATGAGGAGGTCATACATGATTTAAACAGATCAATTTCAAATAATAGAAAATGCCATCAAAAGCCTACCAAAAAAAAAAAAAAAAAAAAAAAAGCCAGGACCAGATGGATTCTCAGCTGAATTCTACAAAACTTTCAAAGAAGAATTAACACCAATACTTCTCAAAGTATTCCATAAAATAGAAAAGGAGGGAACACTTCCACACTCATTCCATGAGGCTAATATCGACCTGATACCAAAACCAGACAAAGACACATCAAGAAAATAAAACTTCAGACCAATATCCCTGATAAACATAGATGCAAAAGTTCTCAATAAAATTCTGGGAAATTGAATACAAAAACATATTAAAAAGATAGTGCATCACAATCAAATGGAGTTTATCCCATGGATGCAAGATTGGTTCAACATACAGAAATCAATAAGCATAATTCATCATATTAACAGACTTAAAAACAAGATTCATATGATTATCACAATAGGTACAGAAAAAGCATTTGACAATATACAGCATGCTTTCATGTTCAAAACACTAGAAAAACTAGGGATAGTAGGAACATACATCAACATTGTAAAAGCTATATATGCTAAACCTAGGGCCAACTTCATTCTAAATGAAGAAAAACTGAAAGTGTTCCTGCTAAAAACTGGAACAAGACAAGGATGTCCTCTTTGAAACTCTAGCCAGGGCAATTAGACAAAAGAAAGAAATTAAAGGGATACATATAGGTAAAGAAGAACTCAAACTATCATTATTTGATGATGATATGATTCTATACCTAAAAGATCCAAAAAATTCCACCAGAAAACTTCTAAAACTAATACATGAATTCAGAAAAGAAACATGATATATAAACACCCATAAATCAAATGCATTTCTATTCATCGGTGATGAATCCACTGAAAAATAAATTAGGAAAGCTACTACATTCACAATAGCTTCAAAAATAAATAGATAAACAAACAAACAATAAATAAAATACCTGGGAATTAATCTAACAAAAGAGGTGAAAGACCTCTACAGTGAAACTACAGAACACTAAAGAAAGAAATTGAGGAAAACCTCAGTAGAAGGTAAGTTCTCCCATGTTCTTAGATAGACAGAATTAATATTGTCAAAAGAGTCATACTTGTACCAAAAGCATTATACAGATTTAATACAATTCCTATTAATATCCCAATGACATTCTTCATAGAAATAGAAAAAAAAATCAATCTTGGTATTTATTTAGAAAAATAAGAGATCCAGAATTGCTTAAGCAATCCTTAGCAAGAAAAGTGAAGCAAGAGGCAACACAATATGAGACCTTAAACTATACTGCAGAACTATAGTAAGAAAAATGGCATGGTATTGGCACCAAAATAGACTTGTAGACCAATGGTACAGAATAGAGGACACAGACAAACCCACATAAATATGGTCATCTTATATTAGACAAGGGTGCCACAAACATTCACTGTAGAAATGATAGCCTATTCAATAAATGGTGCTGGCAAAACTGGAAATCCAAATGTAGCAAAATGAAATTGAAACTCTCTCTCTCACTCTGCACAAAAATTAACTCAAAGTGAATCAAAGACTTAGGCACTAGAACACAGACCCTGGGCCTAAGAGAAGAAAAAATAGGCCCAAATTTTTACCATGTTGGCCTAGGATCTGCCTTCTTGCATGAGACTCCTAAAGCGCAAGAAGTAAAATCAAGAATAAATAAATGGATGGATTCAAAATAAAAAGCTTCTTCCAGCAAAGAAAACAATAACATGAGGAGAGAGCGTACAGATTGGAAGAAAATCTTTACCACACACACCTCCTATAAAGTATTAATCTCTAGGATATAAAAAGAACACCAAAAACCTAACATCATAAAAACAAATAACCCAATCAATAAATGGCTTAAGGAACTGAATCAATACTTCACAGAAGAAATACAATTGATCAACAAATATATAAAAACGTGTTCAACATCTCTAGCAATTATAGAAATGCAAATCAAAACTAATCTAAGATTTCATCTCACTCCTGTCAGAATGCCAATCATCAAGAATACAGGTGACAATAAATATTGGTAAGGAAGTGGTGAAAATGGTACACTCATTTATTGCTGGTGGGACTGAAAATTGGTGCAACCACTATGGAAAGCAGTATGAAGATTCCTCAGAAAATTGGGAATAAAACCACTATTTGATCCAGGTATCCCACTCTTTATACCCAAAGTACTTAAAATCAGCATACTACAGTGACACAACCACACCAATATTTACAGAAGCTCAATTCACAATAACTAGACTATGAAACCAACTTAAGTGTCCCTTAATAGACGAATGGATTAAAAAAATGTGGTATATTACTCAGCTTTAAATGAAGAGTAAAACTACCACATTTGCCAGCAAATGGTTGAAGTTGGAGAATATCATGCTAAGCAAAATAAACCAATCCTACAAAACCAAAGGCCAAATATTTTCTCTAATATGCAGATGCTAATTCACAATAAGATGATAGGCACTAGTGAAGAATAGTGTTACCTTAGATTAGGTAGAGGGAAATGATGGGAGGGGAGGGAAGGTATGTGGGGACAGAAAGATAGTAGAATAAAACAGACATTATTACTATATGTATATATGTGACTACATGACCAATATGAATCTGCAACATGTACACTCAGAAAAATGAGAAAATGTAGCTCATTGATGTATATCAAAGTGCATAAATACATTCTACTGTCATGTATAACTAATTAAAATATTTTTTTTAAAAGAGCATTAGGTAAAAGAACAAGAAAAGTAATTCAGTAACTTAAAAATCATGAGGAGTTCAGATTTGCCCTTTACTTGTAAATGTGTAGCTTTAGTTACATAAAAACATAAAGAGACAAGTCATCTTTCTTCACTCAAAAAGCTAATAAATGGCTGAAACAAAGTGTCTACTTCAGTGATTAGTGATTTTTAAAACCATAAATCTAAATTTCATAAGAATATCTTTTAGGTATAGTGATGTAATAGAGTTGTGTTTAGCAAATGGAGAAAATATCAAGCTACATAATTTTTAACATATACAATTTAAATTGTAAATTTTTTCATTGTTGATCATTAAGGATATTCTAAAGTATTAAGTATGGGAAATGATAAATCTTTTATTATATGTATCAAAATGATACACATATGCATATATATTTATATGTTTACATAAATATAGTCTCAGGAAGACAAAAAATTCTTTCAAATTTTCATGTGTATTGTCATAAAATTTCTGTTAAGGATTTTATTAAAATTACTCAAAAATTGCTAAATATTGCACAAACAAATCCTGTGAATTATTGTTATTTATATTTAACTGCTAATTCATATATTTGAACAATGAGAAATATTTTAAAATTTTGTTGCCTTATAATTATACATACATCATGCCATATTCTCTCATGCACATAAACTTAATTTAATAAATTTCCTGATAACAAAGGTACAGGAAGATAGCAATATATGCATGTGTATATATATATATGTGCATATATAAGTATTTAATGAAATTTAATGGTTGTGTAGTCTATGAAAGTATGTGCTACCAACATATGGAAGATATTGAAAATGATGGCTTTTCCTTATGTTTTCCCATAGAAATATATTATTATTATATTTCTATGCAGCTGTTTCTCATGTTTGTGAAATATCACAATAGAAATTTTTTAGCCTTAGACTTTCAGTATTCAAATTCATGTTTAATATGATATTCAAAATAAAGCATTTTAAAAGTAATTTTGAATCTTTGAAAATAAGAAAGGAATAGTTTAGAGAGTATATTAAAGCTAAATTTAAATCTTTGAATATAAAAAAGGAATAGTTCAAGTTGAAGTTTACTAAGGTATCATTTCAAGCCAACTTTACAAAATAATGAGGCTAGTTATTCTAAAGTTCAGCATGAAATTTACTTCCTGTTGAGGCACCTAATTACCAAACATTTTTGCTCACATTGTCTGAAGGTTATGATTAGAACACAATAAAAAAAACAGCAGATTCAGATCTAAGTGAACAACAAGGTACATAAGGTGAAGAAAGGTGAAAGCATAAGGCCATAGCCATTAAGCATTTCTATGAGCATAAAATCATTTAAAAATCAATGCAAAATCTTTTAGAGACTCAGTGTTCAGTAAGACACAAATATAACTGCCAGGAAGAATGAGAGCTTCTGAATTTTGTATGAAGTAAGCTATAAAATACATGAAAAATCATAAGAAGGAAAAAAATTGATTTTTCAAATTTCTAAAAATGGAGTTTTTCAAAATACTAACATTGTTATTATAGGGTACTGTTGCAAATACTAGTATTTTATTTAAAATATTAGCATTTCAATTTCAATTTAAAATATTGACAATAGACACACCTATTCATAAGCAGATTGAAATTGTATTGTTTCATTTAAATATTTAAAATATATTAATGTTCTAAATGATATTTAAGTACAGACTACTAACAATGGTGACACGTATCTAAAGAAGAAAAATACACTCACCATCTTGTACTTAAAATTTTTAAATACTCAGAAGCTATTAGAAGAAATTATATATAATATCTAATAGCAAACTAATATTAGTGATATCATTCATCAAGTATAACCTAATGGACATCACATATGTAAATCAATATTCAATAGATATTTAATACAAGTTAATATTCTCCAGTCAGCATTTATCATATAACATTGTATAGCATACAGCAGATAATCACAGAGAACTTCTAATTATGAAAATAGATATTTTATGAAATTAAGAAAATAAGCTTGTATAAAGATTAAGAAACAATAAATTAACTAAAGTTAGTAATGTCAAGAAGGCATCATGGATAAAGTGTAACTTCAAATAGATGTTACAGAATGAGAAAGCTTTAGACTAAGGGATTTGAATATCTTATCACGATGTAGGCATTGTGTTTCTTTTGTCTTTTTATGTCTAGTACCTAATGCCATCTTTCATCTAATAGTTTCTTATGAATTTTCTAATACTTTCTTTGGTCAAAATAAGCACCCCTCAAAGGAAGAATTCAGTTAATGCCTACAATAATTAAAATATACGTGTGATTATTTCTAGACCAAGAAAGGAATTATATATAAAAGAGACATCAAAATATTGAAAAAGCTTCAAACATGCTGAAGGAAATGCATGTACAATCTTTCTTTCAAACTGCATAGACACAAAAAATAAAAATATGAAACAGTAAATTTTGTGGCATATATTATGTGTTCACGTGTGAAGGGCATGCATGAGAATGGAGGTATTAATGAACTTGAAATGTATCCAGAAAACATACAGTACTTGCATACTTGGAAGTGGGAAAGCAAAAAATCCCAGGAACATCAAACTAAAGAAGCAAAAGTGAAAATATAGAATTTGCATATTTTGTTATTATGGGATTAGGAGAGATGAATCTGTGTAGAATAAAGAGTATGAGTAGTAAGAAAAGGAGTTAAATAAATTGAACAGGATAGACAAGTGACAAATGGAGAACTAGCATACATTCAGTAGTAAAGAGAAACATTAAAAATAGGACACACTGCATATCATCAGGAGAAAAGATTTATTACCAAATTCACACAGGTAAAGGATCCAAGAGAAGAAGAGGATGACAGGTAAATCTTGCATTTTAAAACTGACAAAGACTAAACTAATATGACTATTAATCAGAATCACTAGAATGAGAGAGTATTTCTTGCCTTTTTTTTTTTTAACCAGGATAGTCTTTTCTATATCTAAAGACAGAAGAAAGTAGATCATATAAAAATTTAGATATTCAGTCAAGGGAAGAGATATGAATAACAGAGTCATCATAATTCATGAAAAAAATTAGCAACAAATCCATATCAGGAAGACAAAGTACAAGGGGATTTTTATTTTGCATGTTCATAAAGTGTCAACATCCATCACAGTATTTTCAAAACTTGAAAAATTGCTACTATTATCCCAATTTTTAAATGAAAGTACAGCAGCATATTCAAAAGAAATAACATATTAGAAAAAAAAAACAAGGCTCATCACAAGTTAGAAAATTAAAGAAAACACAAGTATTTATATTTAAAGATGAGGAAATCAACCAGGCATGGTGGCACATGCCTGTGATGCCAGCAGCTCAGAAGGATGAGGCAGGAGTCATTTAAAGCCACATCAATAAAAGTGAGTCACTAAACAACTCAGTGAAACTGTGTCTCTAAATAAAATATAAAAAAAGTGCTGGGAATGTGGCTCAGTGGTAGAGTGCCTGTGAGTTCAATCTCTGGTACCCCTCCCCTCCCATAAAATATCCGAAAATCATTTGCTAAAATAAAATTTTAAAAAGGAATTTGGAAGATAATATTTTTTTTCACTAAAATTAATTAAAACCAATATTTTAATAATTTTAAAGATACCATGCACCAAAAAAAAAAAACATGGAAAAGATTCAATGTTGTTAATAAGTTAAGAATTCTAAAATGATACATATTGTTGTTTACTTTATATCTAAATTTCACAGAATCTCTGGTCCTGACATCTATCTACCTTCTCTTGGCAAAGAGAGTCTATCAAATGATGCTTGACATTGTTTACTTGGGCTTTTTTGTAGAATACTGTGGTCAACTAAAAAAGAGCATTCCAAGCAGTCTAATATACATGTAATTGTAATCTCTGAAGGAAAAGTGATAAAAGAAAAAAATACTACAACAATGTGCACAATTTCCCCAAATTTGATTAAAGTATAAACAGGCAATGCAAATACCACAACAAATGAAGAACATAGGAATTATGAAGCTCAAGTATAACCCACAAGATTATTAAATTGCTAAAATCAAGCAGAGGCCGCTAGAGAGGAAAGTATGTTAGATTTATCATCAGAAAAAAGACAAATGAGAAGACAACAGGGAAAAAATAGTAATGAAAGAAAAATCATACCAACCTATAAACCCATAACTTACAATAACATGCTTAAAAAATAAAGACAAATTTAAAACATTTCATATTAAAATTACCAAAAGAATTCCCTGTTGGCACATTCATCCACAAAATGTATTTTAAAAAATCCTTCATGCCCAAGGAAAACGACACTATAGGAATTAGGGATATATACTAGGGAATTAAAAGAATGAAAATAACTGATTTGGATAAATATATGATGTTTTTTCCTATTACTGTGATTATTAAAAAGACAAATGATTGTTTAAACAAAGATAAGAACAAACTGATGTGTAATTTTTATTAATAAATAATGACAAAAACAGCATCAGGATATGGGAGGAGAAATTGAGGTATTGTAAAGACTATATTCTTCACAAAGCGATGTAACATGACTTAAAATTATATTGTGAAAAATTAAGATATATACTATGAAATCTAAAGAATCAATTCAAATAAAAAATAAAATTATAGCTAATAAGTTAACAATAGAATTATAGAACCACTCAATCAAAAAGACCACAGAGAAAAGAAGGATATAATAAAATACAGAAGGGACCCATAGAATATAAATACAAAATGGGAGATTAAAGTCTAATCAGATCAATAGTCATATTAAATATAAACTGCCCAATACTTCCAATCAAAAGGGTTTGTTTGGGGATTGTAAAAAAATGCTTATAAATCATTGACAAGGAAAAAAAGTCAACTATGAATATTACAATGCTGAGAAGAAATGCACCTTAAATATAAAAACACAGATAGATAACTGCATTAAAACTAAAAAGAAGAAACTCGAAGTGGCTCTATTAATATCAGATGAAGTGGATTTTGGAGTATTGAATATTGCCAGGGATAAAAAAGTTCATTTAATGGTGTTATAGGGTCAATTTATCAAGTAGAGGCAAAACAACACAACTAATTATGCACCATATAACAGAGGTCCAAATTCATGGAGCAAAGATCCTATAGCATTACAAGAAAAAGTAATAAAATCCAAATTATAGTCAATAGAACATACAGCAGAAGCTACTCTTCCAAAAGAGTAGTACTATTCAGAATACATGAAGAATTCCAAATACTTAACACCAAAAATCCAAATGAGCTAAACAGATACTTCTCATAACAAAATTTTGTATGACCAATAATTGTATGAAAAGAAATTTTGAACATCTTCAGCTATCACGGAAATGCAACCAAAAATACATTGAGCTCCATTCTCACCCCAGTCAGAATGGCTATCAGTAAAAATACAAAACATAAAAAAAAATGTTAGCAAGAATGCAATGAATAAAAAGCTCTCCTACATTGTTGGTAGTAATGTAAATTAGTACAGTCACTGTGGATGGATATCAGGGCAGAGATTCCTCAAAAGACTAGGAATGGAATCACCATATGATACAGCTCACCACTCCTTGGTGTGCATCCCAAGGAATTAAAGTCAGCATAGTAAAAATACACGTGCATACTCCTGTTTACTGTGACACAATTCACAGTTGCCAAGTCATAAAAGCAGCTTAGGGGTCCATCAGGAGATTCATGATAACAAAAATATGGCACATATACACAAAGAAGTATTATTCAACCATAAAGAACTAAATCCTCTAGCAAATAGAACTGGAGAACATCATGACCACATTAGCCAGACTGAGAAAGACAGGTTTCGTATGTTATATGTAGAAATTGTGGGGGTTGGAGACAGGTGACACAGATAACATGAAAATAGAACGGAGACTCTTAGAGATGGTGAAGGGGATCTGGGATAGGGGAAGGGTAAGAACAGAAATGGTGGAATGGAAATAATAAAAACATGCTGTATGCTGGGCATGGTGGCACACACCCATAATGCCAGTGGTTCAGGCTGAGGCAGGAGAATTGCAAGTCTGAAGCCAGTTGCAGCAGTTTAGCAAGGTTCTAAGCAACTTAGGAAGACCCTGTCTCAAAATGAAAAATAAAATAAACAGGTCTTGGGATGTGGCTTAGGGGTAAAGCACCCCGGGTTTAATCCCTGATACCAAAAAGTAAAAACAAAAACAAAATCATGTTACGTGCATGTATGAATATGCCGCAATGAATCCTATCATTCTGTATAATTAACATGCACCAAAAAGAATATGTAGAGAGAATATTAGCAAGGATAAGAAATCACTGACTAAAATTTTCAAAAACTTGACCCAGTTGACATTTTTTAGAACATTCCACCTAACAATAGCTAATATATATTAAAGTATACATGAAATATTTGCCTTTCTGAACCTGATACCTAACAATTCTCAATAACTTTCAAATGATTCGTATTTTAAAATGTGCATTCTCTGACCAAAGTAGAATTAAATTATAAATCAATAATAGAAAAATTTTGAGAAAAATCCTTAAATATTTGGAAAAGTGGTAACATACTTCTAAAGTCTCAATGTATCAATTAAGAAAAGGGAAACTAGCAATATTTTAAACAAAGTAAAATATATTATATATATATATATGTGTGTATATATATGTGTGTGTTTATATTGACTTTTTCTATAAAATTTTTAGATTAGGATTTCCAGATGATACATTTTATGAGGCTGTAGGAAATAATAAAATCACAACAGTGATTTAAGCAAGATATTTCAATTGATACCTCCTTACTCATATATTATTTTTTCCCATTGAGTATTTACTTTTTGCCTGATTAAGTCAAATTCTTCCAAGAGACCAGTATAATAAAATTTAAATATAGGTATTAATATCAAATTTTATTTTATTTTTTACTTGTTGATTGACCTTTATTTTATTTATTTGTATGTGGTGCTGAGAATCAAACCCAGTGCCTCACACATATTAGGTAAACCCTGAGCCACAACCCCAGCCTCAATAGCCCATTTTAAATGAGAAAAATGAGACTCCATTGGGATAACAAGATATGAAAAGCTGTTTCTTTTTTTAACAGCCTTCTAAATGGTTATTCTTTATTAAGCATTGTTCAATGATGTCATGTTTTGCATTGAGGCCTGAGTAATGCTCCTATTGCCTTCAAGGTAAAGGCTCAGTATCATCATTTGTATGTGATGCCCTTCAGATTCTGGCCTTTCTCACACAACTTTATTGCATACAATGTTCTATCTCTCTCTCTTCTTCAGGAACCTGATATTAGATTTCATTACTTGGAACTATATTTTCCAGAGAATATTAGATTACCCTTGTACTTGCTTCTTACCACCTGACAATTTCTGTCCTTTCTCTCATTTCAGTCTACATTCTACTAAGATTTTAAGATTCCTACAAAGGTCCTTTCTTCTAAGAGATATTTTCTGTATTTCCGATGTGTTCATATAAATGCTGTACTTTAATATTATTCTAATGGTTCCCTCTCCTTGAAGTTATTGATACATGTCTCAAGATGTATTTCTATAGAGAAAGCAATCATGAAATTCATATGGAAAAATAAACGACCCAGAATAGCAAAAACAATGCTAAGCAGGAAGTGTGAATCAGGCGGTATAGCGATACCAGACTGCAAACTATACTACAGAGCAATAGTAACAAAAACAGCATGGTACTGGTACCAAAACAGGCAGGTGGACCAATGGTACAGAATAGAGGACACAGAAACCAATCCACAAAACTACAACTATCTTATATTTGATAAAGGGGCTAAAAGCATGCAATGGAGGAAGGATAGCATCTTCAACAAATGATGCTGGGAAAACTGGAAATCCATATGCAACAAAATGAAACTGAATCCCTTTCTCTCGCCATGCACAAAAGTGAATTCAAAATGGATCAAGGAGCTTGATATCAAATCAGAGACACGCTGTCTGATAGAAGAAAAAGTTGGCTACGATCTACAGTCGGTGGGGTCGGGATCCAAATTCCTCAATAGGACACCCATAGCACAAAAGTTAATAACTAGAATCAACAAATGGGACTTACTCAAACTAAAAAGTTTTTTCTCAGCAAAAGAAACAATAAGAGAGGTAAATAGAGAGCCTACATCCTGGGAACAAATCTTTACTCCTCACACTTCAGATAGAGCCCTAATATCCAGAGTATACAAAGAACTCAAAAAATTAGACAATAAGAGAACAAACAACCCAATCAACAAATGGGCCAAGGACCTGAACAGACACTTCTCAGAGGAGGACATACAATCAATCAACAAGTACATGAAAAAATGCTCACCATCTCTAGCAGTCAGAGAAATGCAAATCAAAACCACCCTAAGATACCATCTCACTCCAGTTAGATTGGCAGCCATTATGAAGTCAAACAACAACAAGTGCTGGCGAGGATGTGGGGAAAAGGGTACACTTGTACATTGCTGGTGGGACTGCAAATTGGTGCAGCCAATTTGGAAAGCAGTATGGAGATTTCTTGGAAAGCTGGTAATGGAGCCACCATTTGACCCAGCTATTCCCCTTCTCGGTCTATTCCCTAAAGACCTAAAAAGAGCATGCTACAGGGACACTGCTACATCGATGTTCATAGCAGCACAATTCACAATAGCAAGACTGTGGTACCAACCTAGATGCCCTTCAATAGATGAATGGATAAAAAAAATGTGGCATTTATACACAATGGAGTATTACTCTGCATTAAAAAATGACAAAATCATAGAATTTACAGGGAAATGGATGGCATTAGAGCAGATTATGCTAAGTGAAGCTAGCTAATCCCTAAAAAATAAATGCCAAATGTCTTCTTTGATATAAGTAGAGTAACTAAGAACAGAGTAGGGTCGAAGAGCATGAGAAGAAGATTAACATTAAACTGGGATGAGAGGTGGAAGGGAAAGGGAGAGAGAAGGGAAATTGCATGGAAATGGAAGGAGACCCTCAGAGTTATACAAAAGTACATACAAGAGGAAGTGAGGGGAAAGGGAAAAATAATACAAGGGGGACAAATGAATGTCAGTAGAGGGGGCAGGGGAGGGGAGGGGAGGGGGGATAGTAGAGGATAGGAAAGGCAGCAGAACACAACAGACACTAGTATGGCAATATGTAAATCAATGGTTGTGTAACTGATGTGAATCGGCAATTTGTATACGGGGTAAAAATGGGAGTTCATAACCCACTTGAATCAAAGTGTGAAATATGATATATCAAGAACTATGTAATGTTTTGAACAGCCAACAATAAAAAATTAGAAAAAAAAAGATGTATTTCTAATCACTGTGTCCCTATAATTTCAGTGGCTCAGGAGGCTGAGGCAGGAGGATCTTGAGTTCAAAGCCAGCTTCAGCAGAAGCGAGGCAAGCAAATTGGTGAGACCCTGTCTCTAAATAAAATACAAAATGGGGCTGGAGATGTGGCTTAGCGGTCAAGTGCCCCTGAGTTCAATCCCCAGTAGCCCTCCACCAAAAATATATCACCATATTGCCTGATATATAAACACTTAATATCTACTGAATAAGTATTTAAATTAGTCAATGAAAACAAAAAAATAACTATTTGTGGATGATTTATTTCATTAATCTGTTGGTTTTAGCCCACATATTTTGATTCATTTTTGTAGTTTGCAAATATGAGGAGCTTACTGCATTCATATTTATCATCATCTGAATACACAGAGTTATGATATTATATAGTAAACCAAATACCATACAAGGACTGGTGATGTAGCTCAGTAGTAAAATGCTTGCCTAGCACACATGAGGCAAGACTATGGGTTGCATCCACATTACCACATTAAGCACACACACACACACACACACACACACACACACCGTAAATAACCATATTCACTAATGAACTCACCTAAGAGCCTTCACTCAGACATTTGCTTTTGTTTAAAACTGGCTTAGCCAGGCATGGTGGCATAGGCTTGTAATCCTTAGTCAAATGCTAAAGGAGGAAGACTGCAAGTTCGAGGCTAGACTGAGCAACATAATGAAACCCCATCTCAAAAAACAAAGCAAACTGCTGGAGTTGTAGCTTACTGGTAAAGTGCTTGCCTGGCAGATGTGATGCACTCGGTTTGACTCTCAGCACCACATAAAATAAATAATTAAATAAAACATTGTGTCCATCTACAACTAAAATATATATATATTTTTTAAAAAAGCAAAATTGAAATAAGCCAATCCCATAAAACCATATATGTTCTCTCTGATATGAGGATGTTCACGTACAATAAGGAGGGGACCAATAGAAGAGAAGTTAATTGGTTTAGACAAAGGGGGATGAAGGGAAAGAAGGGGAGATGGGAATAGGAAAGAGTAAAATGAATCAGACATAAGGTTCCTAGGTTCATATATGAATACACCACCAGTGAAACTACACATCATGTAGAACCACAAGAATGGGAAGTTATAGTCCATGTATGTATAATATGTCCAAATATGTTCTATTCTCATATATATCTAGAATAATAACAAATTAAAATATTAATAACAAAAGAAAGCAAAACAACACCACACTAGAATCTTCCTTTCCTATCAACATCAGCTGCAATATAGAACATTTTTGCATTACATCTTATTACAAAGTGAAATTAAAATTCTTGCAAGAGGCAGTATTTCATGATGACAATAGAACTAGTCTCAAATTCCACTTAAATTACTTAAAAGCCAACAAATAAAAAGAATCTAGTCTCAAACAGCTAATAATTTAAAAGGATATAATCAAAAAGTTTGACAACTTAGTAGACTCTTTTAAAGAGGACTATGGTTTCACTGATAAATTTTACCACAACTTTAAAGAATAGACACCACTCCTTCTCAAAATATACCAAGAAGTAGAAGAGGAAGGAATAATTTGCAACTCATTTTACAGGACCAATACTATCCTGATACCAGGCCAGACAAAAATATCATTGGGAAAAACTAAGACTCATACCCTTTATGAGTATAGATGTAAATGTGCTTAAAAAAAAACTAACAAACCAAAGCCAGCAGCATATTAAAAAGATTACATATCATTGCCACTGAGATTTATCACAGAAATGCAAGAATAATTCAACTTATAAAAATGGAGTGTAGCTGTGCATAGTGGCCCAAACCTATAATTCCAGTGACTCTAGTGGCTGAGAAAGGACGATTGCAAGGTTGAGGCCAGCCTCAGCAACTTAGTCAGGTCCTCTGCAACTTAATGAGACCCTCACTCAATAAACAATAAAAAGGACTGGGGATAAAATTCATTGGTAAAGCATCCTGGGTTAAAACTCCAGTGCACCTACCCTCAAAGAATAATGCATAAGTGACAATCTGAGACATTATCACCAAACTGGGAACTGGAGAGATGGCCAAGGATGACTCCAACATCATGCAGAACCTCATCTTTTTGGGCAAATGCTTATTCAATGAATGCAATATATATTTTAGACCATGTCTCCTCAGATCATTACAAGAATTGACAATATTGGCAATCACATCAATGATTGGATAAAAACACACCAGACCTCATAACTCACGCTGTAGTAGAAGAGTTTGAAAACAGAAATAAGATATTGCCACACAAAATATTTGAAGGTTGCTGGAAGTTTACACTGAAATCTGGAACACCATATTTCTAAGCTAAGCATGGTCTCTTTTACCTAACTACTATGTGTGGGAAGGTTTTATATTATACTGTGCATTCTTATCACATACTATGTAGTTAACTTACAGATTTATTCCCTCTCATTTTCTTGAACAAGTATCTTTGTGTCTAGGTCCTGGTTAGTCATGCTGATAATTATTAAATACTAAAACTTGGAATATTGTTAATTATGTAGTACACCACATTAATAGTGAAGGAAAAATCAACATGATCATTTGATGCAGAAAAAGCATTTTACAAAACCTAATATCTCATTCCATAATTTCAAAAGACACACACACACCCACAAAGATAAAAGATAAAAAAGGAACTTCCTCAACCTGATGAGTGGCAATTATGAAAAATCTCACATCATATTTACCAAAAATAACAGCCACAGAAATTAGGCAAGAAAAAAATTAAAGTATCCATATGAGAAAGAAGGAAGAAAAACTATCTATTTGCAGGTGGTAAAAATTTGCATATAGGAAATCCTAAGCCATTTATGGCAATGAACTCCCTAGTAGGCTATGTGGGAGGCTGAGACAGGAGGTCCACAAGTTGGAGGCCAGCCTTGTCAATTTAGTGAGACATTTTCTGAAAATAAAAGAGGTCAGTGGTAGAGTGCTTGGCTATCATGCATAAAGCCTAGGTTTGATTTGATCCCCAGTACCACACATAATCTCTCTCTCTCTCTCTCTCTCTCTCTCTCTCTCTCTCTCTCCTTCACAAACACACAATCCTAAAGAATCCTAAAGAATACACACATGAACACCTAAGAATTAAAGAGTCATGGGGGTCAAGAAGGCACTCCCAACAGGGGAGTGAGTGAGTGAGGGCTCAAGTCCAAGAGGCCTTCATGTGGGGTTCATACCCTGGTACCATTGGGTGGGATGGGGCCTCCTGCTGCAGCACTGGGCTGATGGGAGATAAATACAGAGTCCACAGTCAAGTCCATGGACCCCTGGAATCAGGACAAAGTAGAGGACTGGTACCACAAGTCATTAAAAGATCTTGTAGGGGGCACTGTGGATTACACCTAATGGTCCACTTTGTATATTTCACATAGGACTTCAAGTAAAAATTTTCAAGAAAAAAACATTTTTTTTTAAAAAAAATTCCATACTACTGAGACTAGTCTTAGTCCTCATTAATAGCTGAAGAAACTGTAGCCCAGGAAGGTAAGGGACGGGCATAAGGCCAACCAACTAGTTATCAGTGCAGTCTTCTTTTTGTCTATCCAGGGACACCTGAGTGTGCTTTGAAACCCTGTGACCTGGAACCTGTACCTTTCAGGTCCATAATTCTGCTCCTTAAGCTCCAACTGCTTAAGATTCAAGGGCAGCCCCACCTCAGGGGTCTCCCCCAACACATGGGCAACCCATAGACATCCCTTTCCCAATGCACACCTGATACCCTCTTAGGGAGCACAGGGCCTCCAATGATTCCACTCTGATCCCTCCCTCCTTCTGGAGCCACCTGGAGTCACCTGGGAAGTGATAGGCCAAATGCAAGAAGTCAGTATCCATCTCAGCCTAGTCTCCCTGACCATCTTCACCTGTTAGCTTGGAAAGCACAGAGCCCAGGGCTCTCATCCAGGAGCCTCTACCTCATTATTGGGTCAAGTACCTAAAAAGGCAAGAAGGTGAAAGTTCCCAGAGGCTCCTTGAATACCTTGGAGAAAACCCCAAAGGAAATGAACAGTGAGTGTCAGGGCCTGGGAAATAAGGTAAAGGACCAGGGGGAAAAGGCTCTCCTTCACCCCACCCCATCAGCCACAGGATCTACCACTTAAGCCTCTGGTTTGCCAACTCACTTGGGTCCCAGTGGTGCACAGAGGGTGATGTAATGGTTCCTGGCACAGCCCTGGTCAAAGGGATTGTCCCCCCTGAAGGAACTGGCCCTGGAGGGAGATGGGAATTTAAAGGGGAGCTCAGAATCAGCAGAACTGGGCAAGGCCAACTCCTAGTGACCTTCCCTGTGGGAGGCCCATGTAGCATGTGACCGTGTCTGACTCCCCTAACGAATGGTGTGGCATCTGGTGGTCACACTGCTGTATAGCCCTGGTCTTCTAGGGTACGAGTAACTGAGTGTGTCTTCATACAGGGGCATGTCTCTCCACATCCCCAGGGATCCAATCACCTCACCTGTCCTTGTAACCCTGCCCTCCTTGACCTTCATTGGACAGGATTTCCTAAGAATTTAGATTCCGCTAATAATTAAAAGCTCATTCTAAAGCATGCTTGCTCTCTCTTAGCAGCCTCTGGTATAGTTCCTCACTCTCCAATTTGGAGAGCTTGAGGCCAAGGGCAGAGGAGCCGTCCTGGAACTTGGTTTAAAGGTAAATTGTGTGTCTGTGTTTTATTTCTAATGCCTTGAGAATTTTCCCCTGAGTGACCTTAAGTTAACCATCTGTACTGGACACAGACGGCACTTCCCTAAGTTGGTCAGTTAAGCCAGGGTTCAACCCAGACCTGGAGCAGGACTCCAACAGTGACCCAGGGCCTCTTGCATTCCCAGGTTCCTAGGAAGAGTAACATCCCTTGACCCACTTGTGAGGGATTCTCCCCAAACAGCTCACCCCTCCTGCCTTCTCACGGCTCCCTCATCACTTTGTACCTCCCTTTGTAGCATCCTTGCTCTGTCTCCATTGGCCACACATGTCCTCCCACCATGTCCTTCCAGATACTTTATAAGATCTTTTTTTATGGTGCTTCACAACTGTCTTAAAGATCTGTTACCACCCCACTCCCACTTCATTTTCACACCTCTCATTTTGTCCTAAAAATGTGCATTCATTGAATTTCACTATCTGGGAGACCAGTGGCAGCAGGAATGCCCAACCATATTTTTCTAGCCAAAAATCACATTGTCCAGGAAAATCTGGGCTTAAGGCCTTCAGCACACAAAAATCAAGCTCAAAGGTCAAGTTCTCCCCTGGACACTGACTAACTTCTCCTCTCCCTCATTCCATTTTTTCCTTTCCCCCAACTCCCCGCATTGGCCTCACCCCCTTCCTCCTCCAAGGCCAGGTTGTGTCTCACCCCAGCTTCAAGAGATTTAGCTAGCAAATATTGTGTCACAACAGGAAGTAATAACCCAGCAGCAATTTTGTCCACCCCTTACTCTCCCATGGCCCATGCATGGAGACACTGCACTGAGGGTTGAAAGCATACTGCAAAGAACATGGCCAGCCTACTTTCATGGTGGTGAGGCCAGCAGCAAATAAGTCCCTGAGCACCATGGGGAGTGGCCAGGGTAATGTAGAAAGAGGGTATCATGGGGAAGGTATAGGCAACCCAGCCCACAGCACCCAGGTACATTCAGAGAAGCTCATAGAGTTAAGTGCTAAAACATGTAAGATGGCTTATTTCAGCTACTTCCATTTTCAGAGGCTATGTCCAGTCCAGAAAGAGGAGTCTGAAGAATATCTGCTGGCTTTGGCCATTGATGAGATCATCATCATGACAACCGGGCTGGGGCTGGGCTGATGTGGGTAGGGAAGTGAAGGGTGGAGCCAGTGAGCATAATCAATTATTTCAGCCTTTCAGGTGCCACCTGCTTCTCCAACAGGTCTGAGGCCTTACCTCCGTGTAAGATGTCAGGGTTCAAGAAGTTCAGAGATACCAGGCTGCCGAAGGTAACCAGAAACATACTCACATCTAGTCTGGGGCAACCCAGAGATCTCCAGGAGACCTGTCTCACCTGAGGTTGGACTCACAGACCTTAAGGACAGATCTAAATATCTAGGCTAGAGACAGACCACAGAGACTCCACCAAATGTCACCAGCATTACCAGCCTCTCACAGTTCCCTAAATGCAGCAGGCACTCTAGACCTCTGTGCTTCTAACAATATATTCTTCTTCCAGACCCTCTCTCTCCACTTCTCTGCTTCTGCACTATCACTGTCTATTTTCCCTACTATCTCTTTATAAGGAACCTGACAGTCTGCATGGGAGACTCATGGAAAAGGATAGAACACAGCACTGACATTCTGCAGCAACACCACATTACATTTGGCAAAACACTTGGGATAAACCAAGCATATACAACTGAAGATTGAGTGGAGGGCTTCAAGTCATTGAAGAACACCATAGCTAGGCCTCCAGTCCTCAGCAAACGAAGTCACCAGTGACCTCTTCTGTGTTGCCACTCAGAGTGTCATGACAACAGCAGAGAAGGAAAGAAGTATCAAGTGTGACATCACAGAAGTTCTGGAATGTGGGCTCTGTTTGCTTCTAGTGACTTCTGAGAGAACCTTCCCCCACCTCCACATGCACACATCTTGTAGACTGGGACATCTTGCTCTTATGATGTTGGTTTTTTTGGAGCTTGTGGTGATGTGATGTGATTTGTATCTCAAAGGTTCATAGGCTGGAGACTTGCTCCTCGGTATGGCAGTGTTGAGGGGTAGAACCTGTAAGACATGGGGGCTAGTGTGAGGTAATTTGGTCACTGGGGATCATGCCCTTAGAAGATGCCTCTGGCATGACAGATGTTCCCTGCCCACCATGCCTGACCAAGAAAATTAAATCAGTTAAAAATAGGTCAGGAGTGGTGGCATTGAGACCAGGGCAAAAGGACAGTCAGTGTAGATAATGAATTATTAGATTAGAAACATGGCAGCTGCTTCAAAAGAAAATAAAATGGTTATACCTCAGAGCATTTCATCCTCCTCCATCCTGTTGCCAAAGTTACCTGTCTCCAGGAAATTGTTCCTCCCAGCAAGGAGTGGTTATTGAGTACCCACTTCCTATCTTTCTGGGCAGATATGGAAAATAGGGAGAGATAATTGGACAGCTCTCTTCCTGCTTTTTGGCCCCAACAGACAGGATGAGTAGAGGGACACATGAGAAGAAAGGAAACCTGAATCCATCAAAGGTACAGGACACCTCCACTCCCTTGGGCACTAGCTCTGGACCCTCTTCTCCCAAAGGACTTTCTCTCCCCCCTCCTTGCTTCTGTTTTAACTTTTAAATAAAACATTTGCCTCTTCCTTGTCATTTCTTGAGTTTTAATACTCAACACCTGGGAGAACAGGACTGGATCCTGATTTTCAAGACAAGTTTTAGATGGAGGCTCTGCAGGTATCATCACCAGGATATGCTCCTCTGCACCCATACCTCTCTGAGGGTGCCTTTCTGTCTTCCTTTCTGGAAGACAATAATAGGCACCTGTGAGATAATTAAATGCACTTAGTGCAAGCTGATATTCTACAAGACTCAGATGAGAGGATTCACAACTTAGGTGGCCTCCAGTCAGCTGTCCTGCACATCAGGCATGTTGACTTTTGCCAAAGCCCTCTCTATCTCATATTATTCTCTGTTAAACTTATTTAGTAATAAGAACAGTAACCATAATGTCTAACAAATAAAAGGCAAATACAATTTTGGAAAGCAGTATGAGCTGTAAAATATCAAGTATGAAATATAAAATATCTTCAAATTTTAAACACGAATTCATTAAACAACTTTTGCACTGGTAATTCAGAAGTATTTATACTATATAACTATTCATAGTTACTAACATCCAGATTTTTAATGTCTAATTGATTATACATGTATGTATGAAGAAAAATATAAAACCATTGAAATGATCAGTCAACCTTACAATCATTTCTAAATGGAATAATATCTGCAGCCATATAATCTAAATACAAAATAATCTCTCTCTCTCTCTCTCTCTCTCTCTCTCTCTATATATATATATATATATATATATATATATATATATATATATACATATATTCCCAGTAAACACACATTCACAAACATACATATGGAAAATGAAATGATCCAATGAACTACCCAAAATAGTTACAGCAGAATACCATAAGAAAATGACAGACATAGTCTGCCAATTAGGAAGAAAACGTTATTCTAGGTTATGTAAGGTGATCATACTGTTTGCTTCCATAGAAGAGAATTCTGCATAGAATACTGTTTTATTCTGACAACTGATTAGCATTTTGATATACTCAAAACTTGTTCACATGGAAATTAAATATGAATGCAGATAGCAATTCAAAGTAATAGATGGAACTCTTGAACAAAAATGTATTTTCTACATTCTAAGATAATCGGTTGCTGAAGAATGCACTAAAGGTTATTTTTACCTTCTGCTTACCTCAGGGTTAAGGATATAAGAAATAGATGTTATATTGGGATTGTAATTCTTTCAACTTGGTCTTTTAAAAATTATTGCAAAAAAAAGAGAAGTTGCCTTTTCACTTAGTAAATGATGATAAAATACGGTGTCTCAAAATTACTAGAGAATACTAAGCTTCAATTTTCTCTTTTATGTTGTGGAGAGTAAAAAACAAAAATATTATTAAATATATTTTGTCATTATTCATATAAAAGTGGTCTTTAAATTTGCAAATTAGACTTCACAACTTTTCCAATTTGTAACATTTCATAGTCTATTAATCTATGAGATTGTGAGAATGTTAATTTAATCTATATTATATATAAACAACTGATCATTCTTGCTTAAGCTCAATATGTTATTGCTTTTTTAAAAACCTTCCTGAAATAAAAATGTTACATTGAGCTGATAAAGATGAATCATATAAAAAAAAACATGTAATATTTATAGTAAATTGCAGAGTTGGGAATGATGGCCAAGTACCTATGGTCCTGGCTACTCCGGAAGCTAAACCACGAGGATTACTTGAGTTTATAAATTGAAAGACCAACCTGAGCAATGTGTAAGACCCATTTACCAAAAAAAAAAAAAAAAAGCAAATTGCAAGTAATTGAAATATGCTTTGGTGGTCTTAATTGTGATATGGTAAAACAATTTTCATTTAGAATGTTCATTTGCTCTATTTTTGTCCACAGTCTGTTTAGTAAATGACATCTTCCACCTCAGAAAATATTACTTCAATGTCTCAAAAGGGCTAATGGACAATCAAAATTTGCTACACTTCAGTCCCAAGGCCACTTACTCATAGAATATCATGTTTAGAGTGTATTGTCCACACATTTCTAAGAGAGAGAGAGAGAATACTGTTATGGACACCAAATTCACTCACCCTTAAAATTCATACATTGTAGCATTTATATATCCCCAATGTGATGATAGATAGAGGTAGCTAGGTATGTGTTTAGGAAGTAATTAGGTCAAGATTTTGAGCTCTCAGGAACAGGATTAGTTTCCTCATAACAGGAGGAAAACAATCCTCAACAGCTGTTTACCCAATTTAAATTAAACCATTTAAATCACGTGAATAAAAAAAAATGGAATGGAAATGCAATTTAATAGAAAGTGTTTATTTTTAATTTTTAAAATTGTGTAGTTTTCAAAAATTATCTTAAAATGAAAATGAAATATTTATTAAAATTTCTACTTATGGAGGCAGCATGTTAAATTTAAAAGAGATTTCAGTTTAGATCAGATCGCATGTTTTCTAATACCAACTTCTCTACTTATTAATTTTGCTGCATTAAGAACCAATTGGAAAAGAATAGTTACTTATAAATGGTGCTCCTTTTTTTCAATAAAATGAAATTCCACTATTATCAGAATAGAAATACTAAAATATAAATAATTTTATTACTACCAATTTCATTTCTCCGTTCTTTTTTTTTTTTTTTTTTTGCTTCATTGTTTAATTCTGAGTAAAAACCAATCAACCAGTTTGAAACTATGGGTGAAATGGGCTCAATAAAATTTTTGAGCAGGATAAATCATCATTCTAATTAGTTCCTTTCAGTGTATATAAGCAAAAATGTATTGTGCATCATTATTTCTACTAAGTACTCTTTAAACAAAGTAAATTGTGCAGAATGGTATTGCTTCTATAAGTATATTTATAAATAAGTGGATATGGAATTGAAAATTCAGGAAATTGTGGTGTGCTCAGTTCTTGGCCCAGGGAATAAAGTTGTGGACAGAATTGCATAGTCAACAA
This sequence comes from Marmota monax, assembly GCF_021218885.2. Taxonomy (NCBI): domain Eukaryota; kingdom Metazoa; phylum Chordata; class Mammalia; order Rodentia; family Sciuridae; genus Marmota; species Marmota monax. The sequence goes on along the minus strand of NW_026695246.1, from coordinate 1,350,203 downwards.
CAGGAACTCAGAAGGAAATGAAAGCCATAGCCAAGTACCACAGTATGCATAATTGAAGGACAAAATGATTATGAATAAGTGATCACAATAAAGAGCAAAAATAAACAACTGCCAGTTGGTTTCAAGCTCTTTGAAAGTCACTTCCACAATGCATTATCCTTTCTTCTTTCTCACTCCCTGCCTTTTCTTTCTCTGTTTGTTTATCTACCTACCAATCATCTCTCATATTTCTGTCAATCTACCTACCTGTCAACCTTTATATAACTCCTCCGAGTTGTAAAATTACTTACACAATCATCTCTTTTAAAAAGTATTCATGTTTCTTTGTTGCCTTGCATACACATTGCCACACATTTTATGGGTGAATACAGAAAATTATGTATTTAGCCAGTTCTTTCCTGTGAGTTATTCGGATCACATATGTGTCACCTAGGCCACCAAGTACAAATGGAATCCTGGATCAATTTCAGGCACATAAAATCATACAATTAATGACAATAAATAAAAATTGCCTAAAACTTAGGAATATTGTGGTTTCATACATCAAAGACATAGACTCTTTCAAATTCTGAACTCAATTGGATAGTCCAATTTTGGATGCAATTAAGATGTTGTGTCAATACTAGAAAACAATATGTTGTCTCAAGATGCTGTCTCTTTCATGAACAACTATAGAAGGGAAAGATAGAAACTCAATACCAATCATCCATGAACATATTGCAGTTCATTGAAGGAGATAGAGAGGTAGAAAAAAACTAGTAAAAATGAAATAAATAAAAAATAAACAAATATTGAAATCTAGGGAGAAATCAGAAATCAAAGGGTGCCATCAGGTAGTTATATAAATGCATTAAAGATTTTTTAATCTTTATAACAAAGACAATAAGCCAAAATGCATTTAATATATTTTTTTAAATTTAAAGGTGCTTTGGGAGAGGTACTTTGTACTTGTGTACAAGGTCTGAATTCTAATTCTTAAATTCATTTACATTAAGAAAGAATAAAATTTGGGATATTGTGATTTGTATATGTTTTTCATGACATTCTTTATTGCAGAGAAATGCCAGTCTAGGCTATTGGGTTTAAAATATATTGTTCAACAATTATAATTACATTTTATTTTATTTATTTATTTATTTTAATTTGTTATATATGACAAGAGAATCCATTACAATTAATATTACACATATAGAGCACAATTTTTCATATTTTTGGTTGTGACTATTCTTTGTATAATTACATTTTCTATGCACACATATCTATACACCCTACATGTATGGATATATAAAAATAAATGTTCTCATTTTTTTATTCATTTTCACTCTGTTCATGAAAATAGAAATTATAACATATTATTGGGGCTTTTTAAAAAGAATGATAAAAATTAAATTTCATTTTGATAGCACTGTGAATTTGTAACTTATATAAATATGCAAAGCATGTTTTAAAAACTTTAGAAATTTATAAAAAAGTAAATGATACATTCCTTTCCTCTTCATCATTTAGAAGAGATGTTGATTGCAAATACACACGCTTTAGTCTCTTGTATATAGTTAAGTTTCTAAAATCTATTCTAGAACCTTGAATCCAGCTAAATGTATACAGGTACTTATCAAGTTAGGCAACTCATTTAATTGCAGGAATTATTTTTGTTGTTTCTGCAATCAGTATGCATTTGAAATCAGCTGGGAGAACTAAATATAACTTGACTGCCCTCAGTCATTTTAGTTCTTCATTTTGGGTTCTTAGGTTTAATATAAAACCAAAAAATAGCATTTTTTTAACAAGACAACTTTACCTTAATATAAATTTTAAATGTTTATGTTTCAAAACACTGATTTCCTTTAATATTTTGAAACACAAATCCATAATTTCTAGGGCAATGCTTATACGTAGCTACTTATACAATGAATTTATTTTACTTTAATGATATACACAAAAACAAGTACTTCAATAAAAAGCAAAATAATACTTATAACTTGAATGCTACATGAAGGAAAGTGAAATTTATTATCTCATTCACATTAGAGAAATAAATGGCAGTGCAGTTATTCTACCTTTGTGGCTGACCAATTGATGTGATAAATGCAAATTATTTCTAAGTTTACGAAAATTAAATAATGATTTTGGGTGTAAATAACAGATTTAACTAGTTCTGAAGCTATATTTAAAAAGCAGATATTTGTTATATAAGTTTTATTTGTTAAATCAAAATATAGTATGGTTATAACTGTAAAGAACGTTGGTAAGACACTTCTATAGGCATATATATATATATATATCACTTAAATCATTTAAAAACGTTCAGGAAAATTATCACTTGTGGGGGTTGGTTTTTATTTATTTATTTATTTTTTAATTATCTACACATGACATTACAATGATTTTGGCAATTCATACATTTGTATCATTGGGGTATAATTTCTCATGTTTCTAATTGTACAGATTGCAGAATCACACTGTTCATAGAGTCACCTATAAACACACATCAATCTTAATGTCTATTCTATTCTGCTGCCCTTCCTATTGCCCCGAAAATTATCACTTTTAAAGCAACTTTATACATTTGTGATTATAGGTCTTAGGCAAGTGATTACAAAGAGAAAACTAACTTATTAGGCCCCTGAGTCAGGGACTTTGTTATTCTTTTTTGTTTAAAATTATTTATTGTAACTTATTATACATGATGGAACAATGCAATTCATTTCATATTACCCATATAGATCACAAATTTTTGAAGTCACTGCTTGTACAGAAAGTATTTTTACACCATTTGTTTCTTCGTACATGTACTTAGACTAATGATGTTTAACTCATTCCACCATCATTCCTACCCCCTTTCCACCTCCCTATTTCTCCCTCCCCTTTGCCCTATTTAAAGTTCCTCCATTCCTTCCATGCTCCCCACGCCACAATTGCCATTATGAATCAGCATTCTCATATTAAAGAAAACATTCAGCATTTGTTTTTTGGGGGGATTGGCTTACTTCACTTAGCATTATATCCTCCAACTCATGTCCATTTACCTGAAAATTCCATGATTTTATTCTCTTTTAATGCTGAGTGCTATTCCATTGTGTATATATACCACAGTTTCCCTATCCATTCATCTACTGAAGGGCATCTGGGTTGGTTCTACAATTTAGCTATTGTTAATTGTGCTGCTATAAATGTTGATAAACAGGCTGTGTCCCTGTAGTCATTTGGGTATAAACTGAGGAGTGGAATAGCTGGGTCAAATAGTGGTTTCATTTCAAGTTTTCCAAGGAATCTCCATAATGCTTTCCAGATTCCCTGCAAGAATTTGCAGTCCCACCAGTAATGTGTGAGTGTGCCTTTTTTTCTCACATACTTGCTAACAATTGTTGTTGTTTGTATTCTCTATAGCTGCCATTTTGACTGGAGTGAGATGAAATCTTAGAATAGTTTTGATTTACATTTTTTGAATTGCTAGGAATGATGAACATTTTTCATGTTTGTTGATTGATTATATATCCTCTTCCAAGAAGTGTCTGTTCAGTCCCTTGGCCCATTTATTTATTGGTTGTTTGTTTGTTTGTTTTGGTGTTAAGTTTTTTGAGTGCTTTATATATCCTATAGATTAGTGCTCTATCTGATATGCTTGTGGTAAAAATTTCCTCCTATATTGTAGGCTCTCTATTCACCTCACTGATTGTTTCTTTTGCTGAGAAGAATCTTTTTAGTTTGAATCCATCCCATTTATTGATTTTTGGTTTTAATTCTTGTGCTTTAGGAATCTTATTAAGGAAGTTTGGGCCTAATCTGACATGATGGAGATTTGGGCCTGATTTTTCTTCCATTAGGTGCAAGGTCTCTGGTTTAATTCCTAGATCTTTGATCCACTATGAATTGAGTTTTGTGCATGATGAGAGATAGAGATTTAAATTTATTTTGTTACACATGGATTTCCAGTTTTCCCAGCACCATTTGCACTTCCAAACACATTCTATGAGGCAAATATCATCCTGATTCCAAAACCAGACAAAGACATGTCAAAAAAAAGAAAACTTCAGACCAATATCTTCAATAAATATTGATGCAAAAATTCTCAATAAAATTTTAGCAAATTGAACACAAAAACCTATCAAAAAGATTGTGCACCATGATCAACAGGGTTCATTCCAGGAATGCAAGGTCAGTTCAACATACAGAAATCAATAAATGTAATTTATCACATCAATGGACTAAAAGATAAAAATCATATGATCATTTCACTAGATGCAGCGAAAGCATTTGATAAAATACAGTATTCCTTCTTGTTCAAAACTCTAAAAAAACTAGGGCTATCAGGAACATACCTCAACATTGTAAAGGCTATCTATGTTAAACCCCAGGCCAATATCATTCTAAATGGAGAAAAATTGAAGGCATTCCCTCTAAAACCTGGAACAAGACAGGGATGCCCTCTTTCACCACTTCTATTTAACATACACTTTGAAACTCTAGCCAGAGCAATCAGACAGACAAAAGATATTAAATGGATACGGATAGGAAAATAAATTATCACTATTTGCACATTATATGATTCTATACCTAGAAAACCCAAAATATTCCACCAGAAATCTCCTGGAGCTAATAAGTGAATTCAGCAAAGTTGCTGGATATAAAACCAACACCCACAAATCAAAGACATTTCTGTATATCAGTGACAAATCCTCTGAAAGAGAAACTACCACCCCTTTTGCAATAGTCTCAAAAAAAATACTTGGGAAAAAATTTAATGAAAGAGGTGAAAGACCTCTATAATGAAAACTACTGCATGCTAAAGAAAGAAATTAAAGAAGACCTTGGAAGGTGGAAAGTTCTACCTTGTTCTTGGATGGGCAGAATTAATATTGTCAAAATGACCATACTACCAAAAGCACTATACAGAGTCAATGCACTACCAATAAAAATCTCAATGACATTCCTCATAGAAATAGAAAAAGCAATCATGAAATTCATCTGGAAAAATAAGAGACCCAGAATAGCAAAAACAATACTTAGCAAGAAGAGTGAACCTGGTGGCATTACTATTCCAGATCTTAAACTATACTACAGAGCAATAATAACAAAAAACAGCATGGTATCGGCACCAAAATACACTTGTAGACCAATGGTTCAGAATAGAAGACACAGAGACTAACCCACATAACTACGTTATCTTATATTATACAAAGGAACCAACAGCATACTTTGGAGAAAAGATAGCCTCTTCAACTTTGTTATTCTTATCAGATGACAAAATCACAAAAAAGTGTAGCATCTTCCTTGTGTGTTCTTGTGCCTGAATCTTTGTAAAATTGGATTATTTTTTGCAGAAGATTGGCTTGTTATTTTCTTCATTATGTTGTTAGATTATTCACTTTTTAAGAATGTTTTACTAAACATATCAAGAAGAAATACAAATGTGTTAAATGTTTAAAGATTCTACAACTATTGTATATATGAAATTAATAAGAAATGTATTTATTTAACTTATATTTCCCTTTGGATTTGGTGTGATATATACTTAAAATATTTTATTATAAGATAATATTTAGCTTCTATGTTTTACCAATTTAAACAGTACCTACAAAGTCTCAATCATACTTTTCTTTCTTTTCAAATTTTTGTATTCAGTTATTCTTTTGGACCACCAGAAAAATGTGTTTTTCAAAGGAGTTTCCAAAAGAGAATTTAACAAATAAAATATTAATCTTTGTACTAAATATTTTAACTAAATTTATTTCATGTTTGAAGAATACTAAAATATACTAGCATAAAATAATGTAATGAATATTAAATAATGAACATGTGTTGATATTATGATAAGATAGTATAATGATGGACAAATGTACTCAGGTATTTCTTCAGAAAATATTTAATCTAAATAAATAAGAAATCGATATAAATATTAAACTTTCTTCTTATATTTTTTTCATAGGATGCAATTCTATTAAACATTTAATGTTGGCATCCACTGTCAATCCTGGGATTGATGGGAATTATGTACCAGGTTGAGAGTGTTAATCCCCATAAACCCAGGTGTCACATAACTTTCTATCAAGGCTAGAAAGATAGTCAATGAACAATTAGTCTCAGAGATTTATAACAATGGCTAAAAGAATATGGTGTACCTAGGGGCAAAAAGAGACAGCTAAAGAGGCCCCAAGTTAATATTTATAATCAAAAGAAAAGAAGGCATTAATGAAGAATCAGGAGAATGAGGAGTAATCTCAAAGGATATACATGATTCTTTCCTCTATTTCTAAATCTGAGAAAATATTCAATTCCATAGTCCACTGATAAAAGAAATGGCTTTGTTCCTAGCATAGGACTCTAAGGTACCACGTTAAGTATGTACTATAAATATTTTCACAATCTCTTCTTTGCAAAAGATTTTCACCCTATTGACTGAGTGAGAAAGAAATATCTGGATATTTTGAAGAATTTTGGACACAGTATTGGAGTTGACATTGGTAGCTGTAGGAATAAAGTAACCATATGACTCTTCTGCTATCATGAGTATATGAATAACTAGGGAGAATAGAGTGCTGATGAAATTTTGACTTACATATCTGTAGACCTGTTTGCCTGTCCTTTCTCTTGTTACTAAGAGGGTAATTGCTACTGACATAGTTGAAAATTGAAACAACCTCCACATGAATTCCTTGGATTTTGGAGTGAGGAGTGTACCTTTGGAAGACCAAGTAATATCCTCAAAATTTTCACCTCTGAGGCCAAAGTGGTAATTCTCCAACAATATCTTTTGTTGAATTGAGGAAAAAAACAACATTTATTATTATCTTCAAAGATCTGGGGATTTTAAGGTTAGAATTGCCTATCATATCTCTATTTGATTCACTGGTCTGGTCTAAAATGGGAAAAAAAAATCTGAGTGTACCCCAGAGGATTACTATAAATGACTGAAAGTTTATTTCAGCAATAGTACTGATCACAGCTTCTGGGATTGATTATGCTGTTATATTGTAGAGTGGCATATGCTGTGTGACCATTGATTTGGCTAATGTATTATTCTTCTACACCAGTCAGAAAAGCTTAAAAAGTACTTCACATTCATATGGAACAGATAATAATATTCACTGACAATTTTGACCTGGATAATACCAGGTCAAACTCTTCTCCTCTCTGTCATAATATGTATTTTCTGCCAAACATAAAATTGATCACTGGTGAATTCATGATGATTGTGCAAAATGAGCAAGCCTCCTCCTTATGTCTTCTCTTTGAAGAAAGCACAATAATTCATTTCCCTACTCCTAAGCTATTTTTACCAACAAACTCAAGTAAAGAAAATTACATGAGAAAAACTCCTTTATATGAGGACCACCTTTTCCCAGTTTTCCAGAATTAAAATAGCTTTATGTAAGACAAAACCACAAAAGAATAATATAAATGTTACACACAACTATAAAGCTTCATTTTAACTAAAGTAAAGCTTAAATGTTTTTTAATGTTTATACAAGATGTGACATTTTGGAATCAACACTTTTACAATCATTCTTAATAAGCTCTTGACATGTTTAACTGTCTTGTTCAAGAACTCTTAAAAATGAATGTAATGTGTTCTTTTTAAAACAAGCCTCACTCAGTGTGTGTGTATATGTGTGTGTGTCTCAATATATAAAAAAAAATATACAAAATAGTGTATTTAACTTGTTATGCTCGAGTTCAGAACGCCCAAAAGACCACCAGAGACCGAGATCGACGTAAGCAGCAAAGAGGTGTTTATTGTGAGCTAGCTAGGTCCTCTTCCACACAGCAACTGGTGATGCTGAGAGGCCCGGAGCCCAGGGTTTGCAGCAGTTTTATACACTCTTTGGGGAAGGTAGGGACTTCACATATACCATAGCATCTCTTAGCAAATCATCACACACCACGGGGAAATCATAAAACAACTCTAAAATATGATTAGCACATTCACTGGTGGGAACAAGTTGGATAGGGGTGATTGGTTAGTGCAAGAGGGGGATTCATTTGAACTGATTGGTTTAAGCCATGAGGGGAGTACTGCTGAACTACATGGTTTCCCCACATGTTATCAACCACCATAAACTACTGGGAGGGTCATCTGGCATCCCAGGTATTTTCCCTGTCTCATGCTGATTGGTGGTTGCTATGGGTCCTCACCTAGCCTGACTGAGTCAGGGACACCTGGCACCACAGAGCTCTTCTGTTATTTATAGATAAACAATTCAGCAGGGTGGGTATGTGGTTTGGAGTGCTCTGTGGGTTTTTCCAAGGACAAGGGTCAGGCCCCCTTCCTTGGACAGGCTTTGCTCTGAGGTAGAGGCTGGTTTCTCAAATTTTGGTGAATATTTGTCAAAAAATATGTATACCAATTATATATCAATCATCCATAAAGTATACTAAGATGAATCTATTTCTATATACTTATTTATTTATCCAATGTTCATAATGCCAATGTACAAATGTCTTGCTTGACTTGAGTAATAAAGTATGGTTTATTGTTAGAATAAAATCAATGTGCTTTGTCTTTCTACATCGAGTTATATATGCTGAAATTTAACATGCGCTAAAATCTGCATTTTTTAATAGAAAAATTAAATTTGTGGATTTTGGTTTTTCAATTACTTTTTGAGTTTCTGATTTGTTAAATACTTTTAGTTGTATAAAAAGTATTTATCTAAGAACTTTTTCTATATGAATTGATTCTCCAAATGGTTCTCCTATAATCATTTAGATGCTTTGCCCAGACTCTTCCACCAACAGCCAACCTATGACAGCAATCATGATATTGATACCACCAGTTATTGGTGAGGAGTCCTGCTACCCCACATAAGTTTAAACTTTAGAGAAGCACACAGAGGCAAGCATATGAAGCAGGGTTTATTTTAAAAGGGAGTAACATAGACTTCTCCCGTGAGGGAGAAGGGGGCCACAGCTGGTATCAGGTATCCCAAAGAGTGAGGTGTTCTGCCCTTTTTATATGTCCTAGGATTCCTTTGTTCTCCTGCTTTTCCCCTTATCTTTCTCCTTCCTGCATACCTGCCTAGGCCCAGGAATGCTCAGTGGGATGGCTGAATGGTGGGAAATATGTGGGCTGGAGGAAGAAGGGCAGGGTGGAGTAGCCAAGGACACATTAACAAGCTTATAGCTCCCTGTAAGGAGGGGAAATTCCAGGAACAGGCTACCTTGCCAACAGGTTGGAGCAGGGGCAGGTTCTCCAACTTGCCAGACTCACTCAAATTGGTCTTCTAGATCTGATCTGACTCAATTTACCTATCTACACTGACTGCCTGTCTAATTCTGGCTTCAATGTGATCTCCTAAGATCTCTAAAAAATAGATACTATCATTATTTAAAGAAATGTGTAAAAAACTGAGGCCAAGGGAGCTCAAATTATTTGTCTAGTGTTCCCCTGCCAGTTACTAGCTGGATTAAGATTTGAGTAAAGAAAATATGATTTTAAAACTTCTTTTCTGAAAAAAATAAGTTCATAAATTTGATTATTTTCAGCCCCAAGTTCTCCTAAAAGTGACTCAAAAAATAAAATATTCAAGAAAGTGGAAGAGTCTGTAATGTAACTAATAACTTTTAAGTGTTTGTAGATAATAAAAAGGAGAACATATCAACTGTAGATAGAACATAAGAAATATATATGTTTTCTCCTTTCAGGAAAAATCAGAGGACACTCCAAATGCTTTTTAGTACATGTTATTATCAGGTGTGAGATCAAATAAATTAATTAATTAATTTAAAAAATTAAGGTACTCATCAGATAGTACATTTGAGTACCCAAGCTGCTAATTTTATCCTCACAAATCCACCAACTATTAACATTTAAAACAAAACCAACATTTTTCAAAGGCCCCCTGGGGACTATCTTTGCTTTCAGGAGTTCTGCCCAGGATGCAGCCTTGTATGATAACTATGTTTAACCTGATGATATATCACTTTTTTTCCTACTTGAACTTTAGCCATGATAGAGAAGAATAAGTAAGAGAATCTGGGCATTTTCATTTTGAATTGTAGTGGTTTTTAAAGATGTTTGGAATAAAAATACAGCAAGTTCTTGTTACATATTCATAATATTTATATACTAGAAGGGTAAAAAGTATACTCTATAGAGGAAACAATAAGGTAAAGGGAAAATAAGATATTAGTAATTAAATTATCTTTCAATGTTATAAAATATTCTATTTCAAGTTCTGTAGGTAAAATAAACAATTTTGAATTTTGGATTATAGACCCAACCAAATTTCAAGAATTAATAGGGAGAGATATATCTATAAGCATGCACTGTCTCAAGAATTTACCAAAATAGATGGGATCTCTGAATTAAGGGTAGGGAGAAATAATTCAAGATGGAATGTGACATATGACTGAAGAAATTAGAAAGTATAATGTACAATTGAATAATGAAAATGAGGACAGAATGACAAGAAAAAGGGATTTGGAATATTCTATTAAGTCCACTGTACTTGTCTAAGGATTGCATTTTTCAGTGTGACTTCACTTACACTATTATGTAGCAGGGTACATAATACTTATATAAGTACAAATGGTGGAACCTAATTATTTAAACATACTAATATGGTCCAAAATTAGAGAATTTGTGCAACATGTTTTTCATGGAAATCTTAAATTTTTAATTAACAAAACCTGGTAGAATAGTGTCAAGAAGGGAATGTGAATGTCATGTGGTATGATTTCTTAATATTTCATAATAAATAATTCTTAATATTTCATGAGAAAAACGACATTTCTAAAGTTGGTCAATAGAGGTAAAAAGCATTGATTATTTTATTCAAATCTTACAACCACAAAAATAATAACTGATGATTCAACTAATAAATAAGAATATAGCAAAATGGTAAATAGAATCAGAGATTAGTTTATGTGTTATTAGTTTATAGTGACAATGGATCCTGTTTAAATATTATAAATACATAATTGTGGTAGAATAAAATATCGGCTAATTTATGTGAAGGACTGTGTGGAGACATAATGAGGAAATGAAGAGCCCCTGAGCTACATGAAGAAGGTCAGAGAAAATTGATCAACCAAGAGAACTAAGAATCTAGAAATGGGACCCCAATTTGGGTCATTTAACCAGTACCCAGGTACTTGAGCTATCTAACATAGGTGACAGATATATAAGTGAAGAAGGCATCTTGGATATTCTCACTAAGAAGAAGCCATTTGGTGTAGAAAAAATTTACAGAATTGTGAGAAAAAATATAATGTATCTTTTTTAAAATACAAAATCTGGCATGGTCTCTTACTCTCAATAGATACCAATAATAGAAATTTGTATCAAAAGTTGGAAAGGGGTATATATCCCCCAAAGATAAACTTAAAATAACCCTTTTTACTCTAAATTTTTTAAATTTGGATTCATCAGGGATTAGTGCTGTAGAAAGACATTTGTATCCAAAAAATGTACATAAGCCTAAGGTACTTTGGAAGGATATTCTAACAGGACAATGGAAAGGTCCTGACCCAGTGATTGTCTGGAGTTGGGGCTCTGTTTGTGTGTTTCCACAGGTGAACAGCAGGAGTCCAATATCCATATGAATGCAAATCTTAAAATAATCATATCATCTCAATGGCTTGCTGGCATCACCTTTCAACCAAAAATGCCATGCATCATATTACTTGGCTGTGGCTCTTAGCAAAAAGTGATTACTTTTATAACAAAAATGTATAAGTCACTGGCTTTAGGATCAATTAGCAGCAGATTCCAGTGGTTCATGAGAAGATAGTAGAACACAGAAGAAATTTGTCAGGTTGTGAGAGAATGTTTGACAACACCAGAGTCTGTAGTAATGTAGAAAATAAAAGTAAATAAATACAAAAGTGTGTGTGTGTGTGTGTGTGTTTATGTAGACATACTTGTGCATATATATATATGTATGTGTGTGTGTGTGTGTGTGTATATATATATATATATACACACACACATATGTATAGGTATATGTGTTTGTGTGCGTGTATGTGTGACCTATAATTTTAGGGTTAGCTAAGGAAACTAAGGAAATTTTTAGGCAGAAGAGTGAAAGCTCATCATTCATTAAAAAAAAGTAAGACAAGAAAAGAATTAAAGAAGTTAGTGTTTATTTTTCAATCATTTCTCATTGAAAATTTTCCAACAGTTTACTGCAGAGATGGAAAATAGAAGTACCTCTAATTCATAAATGCACTAGAGAGGAACAGGAAGAGGAAGGCCTCAAAGTAAATAAAATCCTAGGGCAAAGATATATTGTAAGCTGTCACAAACAAAATCTGTCCTCTTTGTCAAGATCATATCAACAATGTGAATGAAGTACCCTTCTGAAGGGAATGCTGCATAAGAGTTCCTATGTTCAATAATTGTGCTTCTGAGAAAATCTTAAGTGTTTGCTTCAAAACCCTCTAAACTAAAGAGGAGACTGCTATAATCTCAAGAATTTTGTCTCACAGTATCCTGACTCATGAGTAGATGAAGATAGGTGTCTATTTATCTGTTTTGTAGTGTGACTCTTTTTTTTTTTCCTGTTGAAAGAAATATAAATTGCTATTTAGGAACTCATAATATTTTTGAGAAATTATATCATCCTGGACTAAATATGTCAGTTTTCTGGAACACAATAAAAGGAACTTCTGGACAGTCTAAATTTTATGGGCATATATCAAGATGAGAAAACTAGTATAGTATTAATAATTCAGAGGGTGGAGCCAAAAAAAACAGAAGAATGAGTGTAAGAGCCATTCAGAACCACTCCTAGGGAACAAAATAAAACCATAATCCAGGAGCTGAAGACATGTTCAGACTCTCCTCCATAGCTTGTTATTTATGTGGATGCTCACACCCAATAAGCAGAGAAGGGAAGAACAGAAGTTCACTGTATTAGACAATAAGAAATAAAGGGAAAGGAGGGGGTATTGCAATAGGAAAAAACACTAGAATTAATTGGACATAATTTTCCTATGTGTATATATGAATACACAACCTGTGTAATTCCGCCTCATGTTCAATTACAAAAATGTGATCTTAATTAGAATGTACATATAGTTTGTCAAAATATATTCAACTGTTATGTATATCTAAATATGATAAGAATAAGAACAAAAACCTAAGGGATGGTAGCTCAGTGATAGAGCTTGCCTAACACATGAGGCCCTGGGTTTAATCCTCAGCATCACAAGTAAATGAATAAAATAAAGGTATTGTGCCCATCTAAAACACATAAAAAAAAAAAAAACCTAAACCTAAGCCAATTCAGGAACTGGAGATAACTGCAGACTGTCCTCCAGAACATCGATGGCTCAGTGACTGATATGTTCACTCAGTTTCACCCTTTACAAATAGACATATTTTTAAATCCCTGACTAAAAATTGTATGTTGAGTATCAGGTATATGAACAGATACCCCCTCTTTTTAAATCATGAGTATTCAAATCAAGAGGAGCCACAACTGGGAAATCTCCCTTGTACCTGTTCATGATTTCTGTCACAGGACTCAGGAATTTAAGCCTGAGCCTGGTGTCATAAATCCTTAAGAGTTTCGGAGTCTTGAGGATTGTGAGTATATTTTGCATTAAGAGGGGAATACAAAGAATTTTTAACCAGTTGTTGGACTGTGAATGAAAGAAATAATCATGACCCTCATCACTTTCCCATTCAGAAAAATAATTTACTTGTCCAGATCTAAATCTGGTCTATGCTTGTGTCTGGCTTTTACTAATAGAATACTTCGATTTCAGGTTTATCACAGAGAACAAACACTTTTAACTTACTGTCTTATTCTTGAGAACTTCAAGCCTCTCTAAAAGTTTTGCGTATCTTAATGGAGAAACCATGTGAAGATATATCCTGGAAATAGGAATATAAACTACACGGAGAAGAACTAAAAAATTCAGTGGTAGTGAAAAATCAAAATCAAAATTTGAGCCGAAATTGAATCATTCTACCAGCAGCCACCAAGTAGAGTTATTTAAGTTAAAATGATGGACATATGAATGAAGTAATTTTTTTTTTTTTTTTTTACCAAGGGGAGATGCAGTTTATTTACCCCAGCAGTCATGGGGGCAGACAGAATACACAGCGTTTTAGCTACCTGTACAGGATGGATTACATAAGCAAAAATAAAAATCAATCTCAAGACCACAGGACAGCCTGTGCCCCTCCCCCCTCCCCCAATGACCCAGCATGTGGTAATGGCAGGCCAGTGGCCCCTGGAAAAGGGGAGGGGGAGGGGGAGCAGTGAGGCATGGAAGGAAAAGCCACCGGCCATGGAAACACTACAGAACACCCCACCACACACTCAGACACATGATAGGATACAGGGCAGAAGACACATAGCTGGGGTGGGGAGGATGGGAATTGAAACCCATACAGCCTGCTGTTAGAGGGAGGGGATGGGGAGCTCCTAGCCCTGTTCAACTACATGGTAGGGCTGGGGCACTCTCCCCAGAAGGGAAGGGGTTTGCCCTCAGGGTCCTTGCTGGACCAAGGCCATCTCTTACCCAGCATGAGCAGGGGGCACTGCCCTGAGGGTGGGCCAAGGAACAAAGGGGAAGGTTATGTGGATAAACCAGTTCCCAAAGTACTCCCCACTTTTCCCTCCTCTGAGAGAGGGAAAGTTGGAGGCCTCAGGGGAAAGGGTTTGTTAGGGCCTGAGCTACAGCTGCCTCTCAGAAGGGAGAGTGGCCCTAGGCCTTCCTCCCTTCATCTTCAACCAACTCCCACAACTGAATGTAGTAATCTTTAACTTTCATCCCCAGCAGACACAATGGAATAGAATTGAACTCTGTATCCAAATTCCTGACCAGCACATTTGTGAAAAATCATTCAATCATTGTTATTTAAAACCTAATTTAATATTTTTATTTATGCCATCAATAGATAACCAAAACATGTCTAGTATTCAAAGATATAATGGTCAATACAGAAATATTACATTTCTTTTATAATTGAGAATGTTGAAGAAAGCAGAAAAGCAGAGTAGGTGAGATATAAGGATTGTTATTTTTCAATTTGTTCTATTACATTTTAATATTTCATATGTTAATTATGTATATTTACTAAAGTCTGTTTAAAATTTATTTTTATTTAACAAAAAAAAATTTAAACTTAACTGCATCTTTTCAGAGATATATTCACTACAAAGTGAGGATAATTAACAACAGTAGAACAAGATTGTTGGTTCTAAATATACCTTTAATATACCTTTACATTTCCCAATATAAAATGTTGGGAAATAGCTAGTAAAAAAGGGGGGCGGTACTAACCAGATAAGTCTGATATTTTAATATGTACTTATGAATTTCTCAATGTGGCCTACTTAAAATAAAACTATTAACAGGAAAATAAATCTCACTCAACAAATAAGCAGCAAATGTAGTATATTAATATTTAATGTTAATAAGCATACAGTGAAAATTATTCTCATATAAGCTTGGTAGAGAATTAAATTAGTACAAGATATTTTGGAGGTATTTTTTTTAAAATGGGCATCTACTTTGACACGGAAATTTCCACTTCAATTTATCTGTTGTAGTTATTCACTGTTCACAAATGTTTTGCTTCTCCTCCTGAATAACCTGTGACATATTACATTTAAGGTAGGCATGACTGAGTAAATATATATTATTCTGAATGAAGCTTTGAGAGCCTGTGTATAATGTATCATGCTCTTTCTCAGGTCAGTTTCCATCTCTGTTTTGGATGGATGCTTCTCTAACAACTCAGTGTGTTTTAATTCTCACAACCCAGGAAAAAAATGTGCTGTCTAAAGAAAGTGAGCTAGAAAGAAATCCTTATGGTGTATATCAGAATTCTTTCTTTCTGCACCATAATCTAATTAAATCCAACTGAATTATTCAGAACACATATAGCTTTATTCTTGAATTTTAAAAAGTTTAACTGCTACAAAGAGACATAAAAATCGTACAGACTAATGCAATACCATGTATTATTTTGATGCATGTATATATTGCACAGTGTTTAAACCAGGTTAAACATATATATCTTCTCAAATATTTATCATTTTGAAAACTTTCTAAAATGTTTCTTCTATTTTGATATCTGCAGTACATCATTAGCTACAATCTCCTACTGACTGGAATCCAAGAGTCCTTCACACAGGATGACTGTTTTCATTGCACATCTGCCTGACCATCACTTTGCACTAGGAGCCCAACTTTCTGTTTTCCCTGGTGTTTATGGAACCCCCACCCCCACCCCTGGGGCAGACCTCGTTTCTTCATATGTAAGGTACAAATTCAGTCCACTACCACGATCAGGTCAAAGATTTTTATTTACAGATCTTAGGCAGGTAGGGTGGAATGGATAAGAAGAGAAGCCCAGACTGTCTTAGATCATTTAGAAATAAATGAAGAGTAAGGGAAGAGAATGTGGGTCATTGTAAGTTCATAGGCAAATGCCCTAATTGTCAGTTTAAAATAAGTGGGTGGAAAGTGGGGAGCTCTTGCTGCAAAACTAGAGAAATGGCTGTAAGCTTTTATTTATGGCCACAGGCTTGAGTCATTTGGATGTGGTGTGCTACTTCTAATGCATAGGAAACAACTTTGCTGTGTTGTTCTTATTTTATAAGGCTCTTCCTGAAATACTGACTATATTTTAAAGCACCCAAGAATGGATTCATCTATTTGTATTAAATTATAAAATGAGATTTGACCTTGGTCTCTCTTCCACAAGCACTTTAACTTAAATAGAAGGTATTTTGCAGAACTATTTCTTTGATTCAACCTGTCAGCTTTACATTTATGAAATGGATCACAAATGCAATCCCTCCTCACTCCACGTTTTTTTCTCAGGAGTTCATTCGTATTCAATTATTCTGTTATCTGTCTCTTTCCAATAATGTCTAAAGAAGTGCCCCATCCTTCAAAATTTTCACTAGTTAAAAAATAAGACACAGTACTGTCCTGTTGTACATTTCAAATGAATTGCCCATTACCTTGCTATATGAATTTATATTCAGATACCTGCATTTTTACAAAGGACAGAGAAAATTGTTTTAGCAAAATAATGTATTTTACATAACTCTGTCCAGCTGAGTGGCATTATGTTACAAATATAGTAAAAAATGATTTTTTATACTTCTTAGTAATATTTCAAAAGCTTTATTAATTTATTTTGATATTTTTAGTACCAGGGAAGCAAGTGTGGGTATTAGAAACCATTTTCTCAGATGAAAGAGTAAGATGAAAGAAATTGTATGAGGTATGTTTAAGTAGTAAATTTTAATTTCTCTCACTGGTGTTATGGTGATGAGGAAGAATGATTTATAGATTATCTTGTAGGTTTTTATTTGTGAAAATCTTTGGGCCTCCCCAATCATTCTGCCTTTCTACACAGCCTGTTACTCTGTCAAGCAAAAAGTGACCTACATTGACAACAAATAAACCATCAGTCTGAACATTCCTGTCACAAGTACAACTAAAGATATTATTAGGTGTCTATGGAGTAAAATGTGATTTTTATGAATTTCTCTTTCACCCTATGAATTGATGATTTAAACTGCATTCTCAAAAACATGGTTTTAGTTCTCTTTGTTTTTCTTTTCTTTCACTGCTCTTTATTCTATTTTGTTTGGGATAATCTTTGGAACCTAGAATGTATTTTTTTTTTTAAATGAAACACTGTAACTACTTTACACATTTGGTTCGTGAATAACATCTGATCACAAAAAAGTCTTAATAATAATGACCAAAAAATCTTTGTCATAAATAAAACCCCTATGGATTTTTAAGCAAAATGATTAAGAGTAAAAATCATCTTACATAGAAATATTTTATATAAAAATTTTTAAAGAAAATATTCTTAATTGAGATCAAAGATATGGTTAGCCCTAAAAATAATATTTTTATTGTAAAACACAAATTTTTATTGTAAAATCTTCAAAGGCCAATTATTAATTATTTTCTCATAATTGGCTAGCAGTTATTTTTTGAGAGAAATAAGAAAGTACTATTAAATGTGCTACTGAACAAAAAGACAAAGGTTTTCTATAACATTTGAAGGTTCTAGCACTATGTGAAAATAAACATATAAAATAATAATCATTAAAATACTTTAAACTGTCCTAAATCTCAAAGCCTAACACTTGATAAATTATTAAACAAAAATATTTATTATGACAAATTAAGTTTGTCATTATAACCCTCTGTGTAATCAGAGCTGTCTTATCTTGATGTACTCCAACATTTCCATAAACTTCTAAATAAGATTTATCAACTTATTTCAATTTTTTTTTCTTAAATACAGATATGGATAATGAAGCACAATTTTATGTCTTGTCAAAGAATAATTTGTTTTTTTTCTTATACTGCTACCTTTCATAACCACACCATTAACCATCTGAATTTTATGGGCTGTTAGCCTAAAGAGAGTAGGCATGTTTTGGGGTTTCTTATCAAGACTAAGTTTCCAGGACAAATGAAAAAGATGAAAGTGCTTGATTTTTTCAGAATTCTTTCATTCAATGTTATTCTCTATGTTCATTTGTGGTTATGACAAGGGATATCCAGGTTGACTCCATAATTAGAATGCAGGTCATATGCTACCATAGTGAAGTGGATATTTTATACAGTGGTATTTTTTTTTCTCTTTCTCTTTTTTTTCCCTATTCTTCCATTTTGTCTTCTATCCTTTTCATAAAGATTCTTTTCAGAACTTCCAATGGATATGAGATAACTGGCTGGTGTGGTAGCAAACTCATGTACATTGTCAAAGGTGCAGCCTAAATTCAAGGCTTCAGCTGATATCCAATCTCAGAAAAACACTAAGAAACATGCAGACTTACGCAGAATGACTGCAATTTGATAAAGAAGTGCTGGTCCCCTCAGTTGTATGACTGACATCCATTTAAGTCTAGTTGACAACCGTAACTTTCCATATTTATTTCCCTCAATTGAACAATATTCAGATTACCTGCATATAATTAACTGATACATTTGGCATGCCACACTCAAACTCAACACTGAAAATGTAGAATTTTATCAATATATTTTGAAATTCACTGAAAGATAATTTTTCTCCAAAGTCAATCTGTAGTAAGAACCTAGATTTGTAGACAGAGCTAGGGGTGCAGATTGGTTTGGTTAGAAAAATGCCTGAATTCTGGTGTTTATTACACATTTGTGGTTAAAGTAAAACAGAGAAACCCAAAGGCAAAGGAGACAGAAATCCTGAGTAAGTTAACTAGTTAAGAGGAAAACATGTCATTTAATCACATGGCCAATCTATGTATAGGGATTATCCCAATCACACTAGAACTTTGATTCTTATTGAATTATGTGACCTTACCTAATGACCATTGCCAAACAAATATGAGAAACTTGATTTGAAATCATAGCTGGATTTTTTTTTTTTTCATATGAGGGATTGAACCTAGAGGTGCTTAACCACCAAGCCATATTTCCATCCCTTTTTTATATTTTATTAGTGTCTGGGTCTCACTGAGTTGCCTAGGACCTTGCTAAATCGGTAAAACTGGGTATGAACTCAAGATCTTCCTGTCTCAGCCTCCAGAGTCGAAGGGATTACAGGCACATGCCAACATGCCATGATGAAATCATACTGTTTTTAACAGCAAAGTTGCTTTTTAATTACTGAGCTGCATTTCTTACAAGGGAAAAAAAATCATGAGATTTATTTGTCAGCAGTAAGAATGTAAGTATCAGACCCAGTCTCTGATCCTTTTGTCATCAATGTTTTGATGAAACTTGGCTAAGAATTCTAATTTGTATATGCAATCTACATTTTTAAATATTTTTAAGTTATAAATAAGTATTGCAAACTCTGTTTTTTTTGCTGATCATTTCTTATGAATATACCCTCATATTTCTCTCCACAAACATGTACACAAGTCATTTTATTAAAACTTTAAACTTATTTTTGGATTTAATAGATCTCAAATATATGTATTTGATATCAATTATTTTCAAAACATTTGAAATAATAGAGATAAATACATTGAAATCACATTTCTAGTCTTATTTTTCTGACTAGTCTTCTTTCTTTCATTCTTTTCTTTCTCCCTCCCTGTGTTCTTTTCCTCCCCTCTTCTTTTTATCTTTTCTCTCTTAGTTCTTCCTTTTCCCTTCTAGCTCAGGGTAAAGGTGTGATTTAGTAGCACGTATCTCCTCTGAAATATGTTTGCTCTAAGTGAGTGTCTATAATGTCTGAATATATGCATATATTTTCTTTTTTAGAACTTGCATATCGAAAGCCTGCTTGAAAAATTAAAAGAAGTACTTGAAATAAAGAAATTATTTTCCTTCATCATAGAGAAAAGAAAAAGGCGTACAAATAACTTTTTATTTTCTGGTAGCTTGCCACAGATGAAGTTTACACTAATTAGAAATCGTCTGGAGGCAGGAGAGCAGATTGAGCCTTCGGCTGGAAGTGCTTCCTGACAGGTGGTTCACCACAAAGCAACATTACAATTACCTAACACACTGTTTGATTTGTGTAAACCTCATTACTACTCACATTATTTAATGAACTATGAGCATTCCTTCACCTCCCTGCAGATTGCAGTGCTCCATTTCCATTTCAATTGCATAGTTTAAGCCCATTTGTTTTTTAAGAGCAAATATCGCCTTGAATTCAAAATTCTGAACTTGAATAGAAGTTTTAAAACATCTACTAAAACTAATCAGTGAAATATGCGGGTGAAAGTCTGTTCATAATATTCATATAGTATGAAGACTTAACCTTTTAGTTATTTTTCCCATGAATAAAAAATAAAAACCGAGTTTTCCTAATGTGTAAGAATATGTATGTTCAGTGTGTGTTTCCATGTGTGGTGAGATGGAAAATTGAAGCAATTATCCAGATAATTCAAGCCTCCAACCACGAAATTGCCTCGATTCTTAAGTTTTCTTTGTATGTGTCTGCATATCTGAAAGTTCCTTTTAATGAAACCAAAATATTGTGTTTTCTTTCTAAAAAGGCTACACTTCTTTAAATCTATCTTGCCTAAAACTTTGTTTTAATATCTCATGCATTTTGTTCTGAAACAGCACAAAAATTATTCATGTTCCCATAGAAGTGTTTCTGACTGAAAGAACCTGATAAAAAAATTGATGAAATATTGTGTAATTTATTCTATTAAAGTTATTTTCCCCCCTAGGCAGTTTAGTATGTGCCTAGTATTGCATTAGATCTCTGTAAGATTAAGACAAAAGTCTAAGACAACTCCTTCTCTTAAAGAATGTAAATATTCATACAGGGCAAATCTGGAAAAGCAGAAACAAAAATATTCTAACTGGTAAAGAATTGTCCGAGTGCTCATTGATTATCCAAAGACATTGTTTTCTACTAGTCTTTCCACCTGGCTAACATTTGTTGTGGGTCTTCTCCTGCAAGTTGCTAAGCTGGTAGTTATCTAACATACTCTTTTCGTTCTCTTCATATCTTGTCATAAATACAACTTTAATTTTTTTGACCTGAAGTTCAAATTTGCCCAGGTCAACAAAATTTGACATCAATTAGTCTATAGATCCCTATATCACAAATTATCAAATTTCTGTTGCTTCTATTAATATCTCTCAAAAACTCTCAACTCAAAAAACACATTTCTAAAGGTACCCTGATTGTTTTTCTTTTCATTTTCACTTATAAAAGGTCATACAGCAAAGAAAGAACTCAGTTCACTTCTGCCTGATTTCAAAGTCTAAATTCTTTTTTTTTTTTAAAGAGAGAGGAGAGGGAGGGGGAGAGAGAGAGAGAATTTTTTAATGTTTATTTTTTAGTTTTCGGCAGACACAACATCTTTGTTTGTATGTGGTGCTGAGGATTGAACCTGGGCCGCACGCATGCCAGGCAAGCGCGCTACCGCTTGAGCCACATCCCCAGCCCTCAAAGTCTAAATTCTTCACACTGTCTGATCTTCCATATAAAACAATGCTCTTTAATTCTAATGTCCTAACCTTGCTCCAGTTACCAACCACCCATTAAGTCTGTGACTTAATGATACCTGGTGGGATGGAGGCTTCCTCTTAGCATATTTTTCTTTACACAAAAACAAGATAAATGGAATCTGACAAATTTTGCATTCATTCTATGGAAGATTAGAATAATTAAAATGATTTTTACTCATTTTATTAAATGATGCAATTTAATTCCCTTCTTCTGAAGTTGGAATGGCTTTGGTGATTTTCTTGATGAATAGAATATGGCAAAAGTGGCAATGTATGAGTTTGTTATCGTTTAGATATGAGGTATACTTCCAAAGCCCATGAGTTAGACAATGCAATTGCAAGAAAGTTTAGAGGTCATATGATTGATTTGAAAGCCTTAACTTTACCAGTCCCTTAGTCCAGTTGAATGAATTAACTGGGTTTTAGCATAGACAGGTAGAGTGTGACTGGAGGAGGTAGGTAGTTGGGGGCATGCCTTTGGGGTTTATATTTTGTTCCTAGAGAAGGAGATTTCTCTTCTGCTTCCTGGTGGCCAGGTCCTGAGCTGCTTTTCATCTCCATACTCTTTAGCCATAACGATCTGCCTCATCTCAGGACTAGAACAATTGTCTGTCATCAATGGAATTAGACCTTGGAAACTGTGAGTCAAAACATATTTTTCCTACTGTATATTGTTCTTGTTGGGTCTTTTGGTTACAGCAGGAAAAGAAGAAGAAGGAGAAGGAGGAGGAGGAGGAGGAGGAGGAGGAGGAGGAGGAGGAGGAGGAGAAGAAGAAGAAGAAGAAGAAGAAGAAGAAGAAGAAGAAGAAGAAGAAGAAGAAGAAGAAGAAGAAGAAGAAACAGAGTTTCAAGCCTACATTACAATTTTCTCTGAAACCTGATGTCTTAGAACTCCTCCCTCAGGAAGCTGAGTCACTACACAAGAAATCCAGGCTGTTTTGACATTGCCGTGCTCCCCCAGAGGAGATCTATAGATTCCTTGAGCAACACTCCCAACTTATATGAGCCTTTTGATCATCCATATGAAGGAGGCATATATGCAAACAGTGATTTATCACATACCAACCAGAACTGTTGCCAACTAAGAACCACTAAATGACCTTGGTCCTTTCACATGGAGTCAAAGAATCTCCTATCTGATATAAATTTGAATTTCTGTTAGAAAAGTTGGGAATAATGCTAAAATGTTTTAAGCTGCTACAATTCCATGTGGCTAATTTACATGGTCATACACCAACAGAGCAAACTCGTAAAGCCTTCACTAAGTGACACATATGCATTTCTTCTTATTAATTGGCCAAAGAAAAGTCACATGTGCAGGAAAGTGCCAAATCAATGAGGATGACACTCATAAATGTCTCCTCTTCTTGTTCTGAATCTTTCAGAAATTAGGTAAAATTTATTTGTGTATTCTTATTGGCATATTTCTTAGCATTTATAAATGTTATTTAAATATATATATTTTTAAAATCTTCTTTTAATCATATTGTCAAATGTGTTCTAAACTTTGAAACATGAAGATAGCAGAAAATATTAAAAAAGAAGTAAAAACTCATTAATAGAGGAACATTTTGAGCCATGTCAACACTGTAACTAAATATAGAGATGAGTGGATTTATTGGAAAATAGAATAATAATATTAGAATATGCCAGTATATTAAAATAATAATAGATCTGGAAAACTAGAAAGAGACTGTTTTGTGTACTTGATGGAATATTTATTTCAATAAATATTAGAAAATCATAATGACAATGGTTTGGGGACAAATTTCTCTGGGAAATATAGTTTCATTGAGTAGGAAGGAATTAGAACTTGAGACAATTGAAAGGATATATTTTATAATTAATACATTTTAGACATTACTATTAGTGGTGGAAACAGTGAGAAAAAGGGTAATTTGAAAGAATTGTCCAAATTCTAGAAACCCATAATGCTTACAACTTGACAATAAATCAAGCTACCAAGGATGGAAAATGTGAAGAATATATTGGGCAGTCATAATAAAATAGAAGCCTTAAGAAGGCAAGCCCAATTAGAAAATGAAACCTACTTTTAGATTTATCTTATATAAATTTATATTGCACAAATCCCATGACAAGTAATTAAAATAAGGAAATATAAAATAAAATATTTAAAAATTGGAAATATTAAACCTTAAAATATTCAAAAGTACTTTTTCCCCCTAAAGTGCAAGTGCATCTTTCCATTTCAGTTATAACAGTTTACTAATATAAATTTTAAAAGTTAACATCAGAAATTTAATACCCAGGGTTTTGAATAAAATAATAATCAGTTGTTGACTATAAAATTCCAAAAAAATATTTTCTAAGTATTTCTGTAAAACAAAAATGAAGTATAATCAAATCAGACAAAATAAAAACATGTTAAATCTTGCCTGTGCAAAGCTGATGTAATTACAATGTATGTATAAAATAAAAGATAAACTACTATTCTGTTCAAATTCCACTCTATTTAGTTAAAAACATTAAAAAGATGTTTATTTACAATGATTATTTGAGTACCAGTGAAACATGTTTTCTTCATGCCCAATGTTTGGTATTATGCAAGAAATTTGGTGTGGGTAAGTTTTTAAATGAATAATAAAATTCTTATTCAGTAACTGAATGCAATGTTCAAAGATTCCAATTATCAATAAGATATATAATAATTCAGTGAAGGTACTCACACAAGGCTTTTGTTTAAAAGTACAGGCAGCCAGGTGGTACGAGTCTGCCTATAGTCACAGCTACTAGGGAGGCTAAGGCAGGAGGATTTGATTCAAAATTCAAGGTCTGCCTTGGTAACTTAGCAAGGCCCTATCTCAAAATTTAAGGAAAAAAAAAAGGACTGGGGATGTAGCTCTGTGAAATGATCCTGGGTTTGAACCTTAGTATCTATAACTACATAAATAAATAAATAGTACATAATATGAAGCAACAGAAGGAATAGATAGCAGATAACCATTGTAAATGTGAGAAACAACCAATCACAAACTCCACAGTATTGTGTGTATTTTCCTAAGGACTCACTTTCTCCCTGGACCATGCTAAATAGTTCTGGAGATGTGGTTTATTGGTGTCTTTTATGTATATCTAGTCATGAAGCCAACTATCCACCATGTCTAATTTTACTTCCACATTATGAAATTTCCCTGTAATGTTAAATATTTTTTGAAAGCATGAACTTAAAAAATTTATTTAATATTTAACTGTATGGGTATAACCTCATTTAAGACTTTTCATTGATAAAAATGTAGATGATTTTCAGTTTCACTGTAATTCTTGGGAGTTTCCATAATTTAAAAGTATCTAGTAACATATCACAATCATAAATAAATTTGAAAATTAGAAAAAAAAAAACAAGGTGTAAGCTATCAAAAGAAAAATTATCCTTGGTTGCTGCCAAGGGATTTTGGACTTCAAATAGTATATTTTTAAATCATTTATTATTCAACTAGTGACTTTGTACTTTATCTAGACCAGGAGTCAATACCAGTTGCAGGAGTCCCCAAAGATAAAAGTAGAGTTGTCTTCATCCACTTGTAAAATAACTCTAATCTACTATTAGAATAGTTAATGCTAAACCTCAAGTGATATTATCTTTGCATTTCTTCCTTGAATTTTGAAGTTAACTCATTGAAATGTTCTTATTTAAAAAAAATAATTATAGACCAAAAATGTTGCTGATATGAAGCAAATTTGATCCAGAAAATGTTTCATTTTTATTTTAAAAATCATTTTTTAATTTTTAAAATAAAGTTTTCCTTTTAAATTGCATTTGAGGATGCAATATTGAAAATCCATGAAAAACTAATGAGTAATCCAATGTAATAATATGATCAAATGATTTTAATAGATACATCTTTTGTAGGTAAGTGTTGAAGAAAATTGTGTACGCATAATTTGTCTATGGTATTTTCACCTATATTATTATTTTTTCTTCTTGTACAACCATTGCTCATTATCTGCATCAAATTCTAATCTCATTAACTGGAGAGGGTAGCAAAGTAAAAGCATTTTGCTTATAATCCCTTTCTCACCTGATTACTTGAAGAACACCTCCATTATAAGAAAAAAAGTCAGGTGACCAAAGGTAATCTCCTTGTCCACAAGATATTCTAGGAAAATAGGCAACATCTCTGGAAGAAGGACCTGTTCCTATGGAATGTTCACAGGAGAATGTTCCGGTTAAGGACTACTTATGATAACTACTCAGAATCTGCTGAAGAACATCATATAAGCTGTATATTTCTGGGTATAAAATGAGTCTGCCTATTTGGGGTTCAAGAGCATGTGCATGACAGAGACAGAAGGACTCAGTGTTTAAGACCACACTCTGCTTTATCTGAGAATCTCAGTTGGCAGAATACTTGAAATCTCAAAGACAGTAAAATGAATTAGATATACTTTCTTGAATACATGACCAGCGTAACTTAACATCATGCACAACCACAAGAATGGCAAGTTCTACTGCATGTATGACTGATTGTCAAAATACATTCTAGTGTCTAGATATACATTCTAAAAAAAACAAATAAAAAGTAAAAAATAAATACTTGAAATCTCTAACACATGTGAATGTTATCTAGCAAATTAATTTATTGTAATAGTTCACTAACTCATTATATTATGAACTTACTTTTTGCTAATATAATTATTCTAGGGATACATGCATTTAGGGAGAAATGACTGAAAATCATAAATTATTTCTACTTCTAGAATATCCGTTGTTCACAGATGATATTACAAATTAAATAAAATATGTGTTTTGCTTTTATTTTTGTTTTTCTGTTATATTTAATAGGAATGCATGAGTAACCAGATCTTCTGAATATTGATTTTACTGTGTCCTGTGACTTGTGACCCTGCTTTTTTTTTCCTCAAATCTCCCTGGCTTTTACATCAATATGGAATCTTTTTGAAATGAAACTTGTATAGTCAGTATTAAGTATTTATTTTGTTGTACATAATTAAAATTCCCTTTAAGGTAGGACCATATATAGTATTTTTCCATATTTGGTAAAATACTAGGCAAATAATATGTTTGCACTGTAAACATAAATAAAAATAATAAGTGTAGTAGCATTAGCAATATAATTCTAAATGCCTTTTTCATGTTCTTTAAAATAACATTGGCATATAATTATAGCTACATAAATACTAGAACCAACATTTCTGTGTGCAGCAAATGTAAAATGTTGAACCCCCAAAGCATTACACAATAAATATATTTTGAAATGCTTGTTAAAATAGAATATGAATATTAATTAAGTACAAAATATGCTCATTGTAGCAAAGCAAGCAAGCGCAGTTCTCAATGGGTTGGTCAAAACAGAATTGCATTGAATATTTCTTTTCAAAGAAGCAAAAATTCTGTGGGAGAGAGGTTATTAAAATTAAAATTATAAATATCCATATGTTTTGCTACTGAAAAAGAACTTATACAAATGTCACATTAATAATCTAGGAGGAAAAAAGAAACAAGAATGCAAACAATTAGTAGCATGTGTTTTTTCTCAATAAAGTATGTCAATAAGAACAATTACAGCAATTATCCATAAATTATTACACTCAAAAAATTAAAATGTATATCAAAGAGTTTATTATAATATTTAATTATGTGACAGTGAAGAAGGGGAATTTTAAAAGTTATTGAGGGTAGAAACCCATAATGGACCTATAAAACAAATATAATAAATGCTAACAGGTAAGCCTTAATTTATAAGATTTTTCCCTATACTTTAAAGAACTGAAAATTGAATTATGTGGCAAGGGAATGGCGACATACATCAAACCCTAGGTTCAATCCCAAGTACTTAATAAATGAATACAAAAATAACAATGTGGTAAAAAGAAGTGGGTTTCAGAACATGTTATTCGTAATTACAAAAAATTCTGGGTTTTATACATGCAGATATACAATAGTGATTAATTTTGATGATTTTTTGAGGTAATTCATTAAGCTGAATTCATAAAAGACTATATTACATTCTTACAATGTTCAGAAACTTAGTTAATAAAATACAGAAATATTTTCAACAATTTTTGATAAAATTACATAAGTCAGTATATTCTCATTATCTAATAATTTCAGGTGTTTATACATTGAATAAAATATCTTGGCCCAAAGCAATATAAAACAAAAGGCAAGAATGTCAAATTACTTAATTTGGATATTTAAAATAAACTACAAAATGCATGCAAATATTAATTTTAAATTTCCTTAAATTATAATACTAAAATCTGGAAAATAAGCTGTTATAACATGTTGGGACCCAGGTTGCCTAATAAAATGTAACTGTTTTTAACATATATACAGAAATGTTTGGACACTCCTTTCTTTAAAAGGTGAAGCCTAATTTTCTTCCTTTTGAACAGGGTCAGATTATAGTGACCAGCATCTCATGAATAGAATGTGGCAGAGGTGGGGCTGTAGGTGTATGTGCATGTAGTTTAGTGTAGTGCATTTACCTAGCAAGTTCAAGATCATGGATTTGATTTCCAGAACTTAAAAAAAAAAAAAAAAGGAATATGACGGAAGTACAGCTTTGTCACTTTCAATTAACCCGATGGTTTGCTTCTATGTTATGAGGACACTCATTCACCCTATGGTGAAACCAATGTTGAAAGTAAATAAGACCTCCCAACTATGACCAGCACTGACTTGGCAGCCTTTTTTTTTAATATAATTTTTTTTATTTATATATGATAGCAGAATGCATTACAATTCTTATTACACATATAGACCACGATTTTTCATGTCTCTGGTTGTATTCACAGTATATTCACACCAGTTTGTGTCTTCATACGTGTCCTTTGAATAATAATGATCATCGGACTCACCATCATTAATAACCCCAAGACCCTTTCCTTCCCCTTCAACCCCCTTTCCCTAGTCTATTACTTCCATGCTCCCCCTCCCTATCCCACTATGAATTAGTCTCCTTATATCAAAGAAAACATTCAGTATTTGTTTTTTTGGGGATAGGCTAACTTCATTTAGCATTATCTTCTCCAATGCCATCCATTTACCTGCAAATACCATGATTTTATTCTCTTTTATTGCTGAGTAACATTTCATTGTGTATATATGCCACATTTTTTTTGATCCATTCATCTATTGAAGGGCTTCTATGTTGGTTCCACAGTTTAGCTATTGCGAATTGTGCTGCTATAAACATTGATGTGGCTGTGTCCCTGTAGCATGCTTTTTTAAAGTCCTTTGGATATAGACCAAGGAGAGAGAAAGCTGGGTCAAAGAGTGGTTCCATTCCCAGTTTTCCAAGGAATCTCCATACTGCTTTCCATATTGGCTGCATCAATTTGCAGTCCCACCAGCAATGTATGAGTGTGCCTTTTTCCCTACATCCTCACTTGGCTGCCTTTTCTAATGGGCCACTTGAACTGAAGATCTCCATTCCTGGCCAGGGTTTCAGATGAAGGAAATTTTGTCCCTTTTTTATTTTTCTTCATCTATATCAGGACTGTAAAATTCTAAGATATTGTGAGCTCATCAAATGGTAAAGCTGATGATTTAAGATACAATGACTATAGTTAATGACAATGTAGTCTTGACTATTAGGATTTTAAGGGTTCTCATCACATAAAAATAAAATAAAAAGTATGTATGGCAATGCATATTTTAGTTAATTCTCTTCATTCATTACACAATATTTTGTAACACCCTGTAGTACATAATAAATACATAAAATGATAGATTAATATGTTATTCTTGTTTTATCAACAGTATGTTGGTAAATGGTATAGCCAACTTTTTGGTGGAAAAAAAAAAACTGATGAAATATTTTCTTATTTCTGTGGAGGAAATATTTCAACATGGATCATTTTAAAATACCAACCAAAGACTTTGGTACTGAATATAGACTTTAGAAGAAATGTATAACAACACACTAATATTGCTAGCACATACACACTATAGACAGAAACAAACTTGAATGCATAGACACTACTAAAGTTTTTAAAAATAGAAAATGTTGAATTTTGAGTACATAGTCCTTTAGTGTCTGATATACTGGACTTAATTAGGAATTTATATAAATTAATTTTAATAATAGTTGTATTTAACAGAGAACTGATGAAATCCCTGAAATCCCTAAAATTTCGAGGAACAGCATTTCTCGAGGTGCCAATATTATATTTAATACAAGTCTAATTTCTTTGAGATTAGATAATTGAATATTCTATTATTTGAGGATTAAGTGACTACATCATACTGCTTTTGATTTATAATCCAATTATATGACATTATAGCTATGGTACCAGTAGGCACCTAGTGAGTACTTTTGATTAGTTGATTCATACCAAGAATTAATAATTAGCATTAAATATTATTGCCACAGAGGTAATTAAACACTAATCAATTAATACTTTTAGATCAAATTATTTTTAATATAAGCTTGAGTATTATATTTAGAGAACAAAATGTGTAGAAATTTCACCTTTTCACCTTAGTGTTAATTAGTATAAATATCTGTAAGTGTCATAACAATTTCAAGAATAGTGAACAAAATTAAGATATTTATTTATATAATATTTTAGTATTATATAAATTATTATATATTATTTTTGGATAATTTATATCTCAACTGCATTTCTAATGTAGTTACATTAATTTCTTTTTAAATTTTCTTACATAAGTTTGATGAGCAAATTTTGGAAATTTAAAATTTGTTTCATAATCATTTATGTAAATCAATGTCTATATAACATATAATGATGTGACAATATATTACATTGAAATTGAGAGTTCTTATTTCAAAGCTGGGTGAAGTAAACAGAATTACCTATAATTTATTCTTCCATTTTACTAATTAAAGATCATTTCATATTATGACATAATCTTCAGAGAACTTTATATTTTTTCCCTGTGTCAAAGAACCAACCTACCCTTAAAAATATTAGAAAAAACATGGTAGGGCCCCTTCTATTATGCATGAGAAAACTAAAAAAAGGTACACCTAGGGTGGACTTAACGATAGATCTCAAATAATACCCTCATTCCCAATTTGCTATTTTATATTTTATATGATGGCAGGGAGTTTCCAGTTGCCATGAATAACATTTTGAAATGGTAAGATTATTATTATTTGTGTGTGTGTGCGTGTGTGTGCGCACACGTGTATTTGCCTGGGATGATCTCAAAATTCTTTAAATAGGTCAGTAGGGAAATTTGCATCTGTTATTATCAGGGTTAACTACTTTATAAGTTTTATTATTGCTATATTGTTGCTATATACTCATTTGGGTAACACAATAATACTTGCCTCATATAATGAGTTTGTAGGAATTTCCTCCCTTTCCATTCTTTGGAATAGATTGAGAATTAGCATTATTAGTTCCTCTTTAAAGATTTGTAAATTCAGCAAGAAGCCATGGCATTCCATTTGTTGGGAGATTTTTTTATTATGGATTCAGCGTCATCATTTGTTACTTGTCTATTCATGATTTTTTTTTGCCTTAATTGTTCAATTTTGGTAGGTCATAAGTGTCCAGAAATTAATCAGTATTTTCTAAATTTTTCACTTTAATGTTCACGATAATTCCTAATGATCTTTTCTGTTTTTGTTGTATTAGTTACAATGTCTCTTATTTCATCTCAAATTTCTCTGATTTAGATCTACTTTCTTCCTGCTTTAGTCAAGCTAAAGGTTTATCAATTTTAGCTGCACAAAAAGCTATACTTTGTTTCATTGAACTTTTGTGAATTTTTAGCTTCTATTTCTGCTCTGGTGATTACTATAGGTTGAGAAAGGTGTAGAGGGAGGGTGGATATAGGGAGGTTGTATCTGATCAGCACATACTGTATATGTATATGGAAATATGCTGAACTTATTAATATATACAGTTATCACATTAAGCAAAAATAAAATAGTTAGAAAAAAGTAAAAGATATAAGTTGTAGAGTCAAAGTTAATAAAAGTAATGTGACTAGGAAAGCAGAGGGAGATTAGGGAAATTGAGGACTAAACAACAATCTGAAAGAGACTGAGACAGGGACAGAGATGAAGAGACAGAATGAAAGATGAATAGAGATCTAAAGGCATCACCAATGGCCTTGAAAATGGAGAAAGAACCATGACACCAAGGAATGCAGTTGATGTCTAGAATCTGGAAAGTTCAAGAAAGCATATTTCCCCTTGATCATTCAGAATAATATAAATAATAGAAAATTTTCTTAACCAGAAGTAATGCAGACCTAATGATGGCCTGATTTTATGACTCCTGACATATAAAATACTAAGAAAATGAATTTATGTTGCTATAAGGCACTAAATTAGTTGTATTTTTTACAAGAGTATCAATATAAATACATTATCTACATGACCTCCACTGGCCTATGCATAGATACTTTAGCCTGGAACTCTCTGCTCCAATAATTTTTTTTTTTATATTACATAACACCATTCCTTGGTATTTGAAAATTGTAGCTCAATTCTAAAAAAGATTTCAAAACATACTTAAAGGTCACCATATATAGAAATCAAATCATTAAATTTAATATCAAACATAAATGATAAAAAAATCCTGTGTAAAAATTATGACATGGATTTTAAGTTTTATAAGGAGATTAATTTATTTGGAAAGAAGGTAAACCAGATAGTATGAAATGCAAATGCACAAATATACATGAAGTAATGAATAAGAAACAGGAACTAGCTTAAAGCAGATTCTTGCTCACAACTAGACTATTGGTTTTATAAATGGAAAATGTTTATATTGCCTGCTAATTGCTGTGTGTTTCATACTAGGTACAAAAGACTTATAGCTTTGGGCAGAAAATTAGTTTATGAATAAATTTTATCTAAAATGCTAAAGATTAAAATAACAGCTCAACATAGAAATGTTTTTAGATAATATAAATCTTTCCCAAACAGAAAACTATTGCTAAAACATTCAATAAGATATTTTTTCATCATACTCTCTCACATATACATATATACACTATATATATATATATATATATATATATATATATATATATATATATCTTATATACATTCTTTAATTTTGAAGATATTCAACTAAAAGAATAATACAAGGATCATGCATATATCCATCATACATCTTCAAGGATTAGCAGCTCACGACCAATATCAATCCATTTACATTCACATTTTTATAGCCCTCTTCTCTAGGTTATTTTAAATAATCCCAGACATCATATTTTTTCTTCTACAAATACTTTCTTTATGTGCTTTTAAAACTTTCATTTTATATTCTTCTCATCTCTCTACATATATAGATCTATAGATAGATAAATGGATTCTCTCTATATATACATCTATATAAGTAGATATCAGTGCTTTTTTTCATATTTGTTGTTATTTATATACATTTCACTATTAATTTAAGGTTCATGCATCTTGGAGTTAGTACCATATAATTCTGAATCATAACAATCCCAAAAGACCAATAAATTTTTGATCTTATAAAATTTGTTTCCCCTCAATTGTGTTTTCCTTATTTTGCATTCATGGTTTTTACCATGCAATTTGAATTATATAAGATATTGAAATTTTTGCTTTGCTTAATCAGTATTTACTTTGTTGATTCGCATAATATTTACTTTCTTTAGTAATCTTCATTTTTTTTCTGAATACCCATGTTTCTGTTTGAAAGCTTTTCTTTTGATCAGAAGAAATGCATTTACGTTTTTCTTTAAGTGAAAGCCTGATGGTGATACATTTTCTAAGTCACGCTTGGCTTCAAAATATCTGTAATTCCTTTTTACTTTTAAAGGATGTTTTAGCAAGTAATAAAATGAAATTTCATTTGATTTCTTGTAATCCCTTGTTAGAGTCTGTAAACAAGTCAAAATAACACCAGGCATTTTGCCAGGGGAATGTTAGAGTTCGTAAACAAGTCTGGATGGTGCCTGGCAAAATGCCAGAGGGAGTGGTTTGAGAAGTAACAAAAGCGAGCCATTAAGTGTGGAGATTCCTGATTGGTTGACTGATGTATCTAGTTTATGTTAATTAGATAAGCTGTGTGGAATGTATAAATACTGCTCCTGTCCTGCAATAAACGGTTCCCACTCCTGCTGTATCAATCTACGCAAGTTGTTTGTCACCCCCGGTTATTTTGCTGCAGCCAGCCGGACTGTGGCAATCCCTCTGGGTTCCATAGCTTTCTGTATCCAATTTTGCTGTTGAGTAATCAGTTGTTAATCATATTGTTGGTATTTAAAAGTTTTTTTTTTTTTATATTCTGACTGCTTTAAAATTATTTTCAAAATTATCAACAAGTATACTTTTACGTTTTGAACATCTCTAATTTGAAAATCTAAAATCCAAAGCAGTCTGAAATTCCAGAGGTTTTTGAATGCCAACATGGTAGTCAAAATTTTTTAATTTTAGTGCATATTGGATTTCATATTATCAAGATACAGATGTTAAATTAGAAAGCCTATGCAAATATTAAAAATCTAAAAAAGAAAATCTGAAATCTGAAACAAGCATTTCTTTTTTTTTCATACGATTGATTTTTATTATTTTTAGTCATACATGACAGCAGAAAGTATTTTGACATATAATACATACATGGAATGTACATACATCAATCATAATGTCTATTCTATTCTGCTGCCTTTCCTATCCCCCCTACTCCTCCCCTCCTCTCCCATCCTTTCTCTCTATCCAATCTAATGTGACACACTTTTTTTTCTTTTTCTCATCACAACATCATATAAATATTCTGTATAACAATGAGGTTCTCCTTCCATCTTCCGTGCAACTCCCCTTCTCCCTCTTTTTCCCCCCCACCTCTCTTCCCTATTTAATGGTAATCTTCTTCTCATGCTCTTCCTCCCTATCCCATTTTGAGTCACCCCCCTTATATCAGAGAAGACATTTGGCATTTGTTTTTTAGGGATTGGCTAACTTCACTTAGCATAATGTGCTCTAATGCCATCCATTTCCCTGCAAATGCCATGATCTTGTTATTTTTTAGTGCTGAGTAATATTCAATTGTGTATAAATGCCACATTTTTAAAATCCATTCATCTATTGAAGGGCATCTAGGTTGGTTCCACATTCTAGCTATTGTGAATTGTGCTGCTATAAACATTGATGTGGCTGTGTCCCTGTAGTGCTCTTTTTAGGTCTTTTGGGTATAGTCCGAGAAGGGGAATAGCTAGGTCAAATAGTGGTTCCATTCCTAGCTTTCCAAGGAATCTCCATACTGCTTTCCAAATTGGCTGCACCAATTTGCAGTCCCACCAGCAATGTATGAGTATACTTTTTTCCCCTGCATCCTCACCAGCACTTATTGTTGTTTGACTTCATAATGGTTGCCATTCTTATTGGAGTGAGTTGGTATCTTAGAGTAGTTTTAATTTGCATTTCTCTGATTGTTAGAGATGCTGAGCATTTATTCATGTATTTGTTGATTGATTGTGTATCCTCTTCTGAGAAGTTTCTGTTCAAGTCCTTGGCCCATTTGTTGATTGGGTTATTTGCTTTTTTGTTGTTTAACTTTTTGAGTTCTTTGTATACTCTAGAGATTAGAGCTCTATCTGATGTTTGAGGGGTTAAAAATTTGTTCCCAGGATGTAGGCTCCCTATTCACTTCACATATTATTTCTCTTGCTGAGAAAAAACTTTTTACTTTGAATTAGTTTCATTTGTAGATTCTTGGTTTTAACTCTTGTGCTATAAGTGTCTTATTAAGAAATTTGGGGCCTGCCCCCACGTGATGAAAATTAGGGCCAACTTTATCTTCTATTAGACACAGAGTTTCTGGTCTGATTCCTAGCTCCTTGATCCATTTTGAGTTTACTTTTGTGCATGGTGAGAGAAAGGGATTCAATTTCAATTTGTTGCATTTAGATTTCCAGTTCTCCCAGCACCATTTGTTGAAGATGCTATCCTTTCACCATTGCATGTTTTTAGCAACTTTGTCTAATATAAGGTAGTTGTAATTTTGTGGATTTGCCTCTGTGTCCTCTATTCTGTACCATTGGTCTACCATTCTGTTTTGGTGCCAGAACTATGCTGTTTTTGTTACTATTGCTCTATAGTACAGTTTAAAATCTGGAATCGCGATACCACCAATTTCACTCTTCCTGCTTAGAATTACTTTAGCTATTCTGGGTCTCTTATTTTTCCAGATGAATTTCATGATTGCTTTTTCTATTTCTGCAAGGAATGTCATTGGGATTTTGATGGGAATTGCATTGAATCTGTAAAGTGCTTTTGGTAATATGGCCATCTTAATAATATTAATTCTAGCAATACATGAGCAAGGTAAATCCTTCCATCTTCTAAGGTCTTCTTCTATTTCTTTCTTCATGGATCTGTAGTTTTCATTGTATAGATCTTTCACCTCTTTTGTTAGGTTATTTCCTAGGTATTTTATTTATTTTTATTTTTTGAGGATATTGTGAATGGAGTAGTTGTCCTCATTTCTATTTCAGAGAATTTGTCACTGATATACAGGAATGCCTTTGATTTGTTGGTATTAATTTTGTATCCTACTACTTTGCTGAATTCATTTACTAGTTCTAGAAGTTTCTTGGTTGAACTGTTTGGGTCTGCTAGGTATAGGATCATGTCATTGGCAAATAGTGCTAATTTAATTCTTCTTTTCCTATATTTATGCCTTTAATTTCTTTCGTCTGTCTAATTGCTCTGGCTAGTGTTTCAAGAACTATGTTGAATAGAAATAGTGAGAGAGGGCACCCCTGTCTTGCTGAAACAAGCATTTCTGATAAGGAATACTTCAATCATGTATATTTTCTTGGGGTTTGAAATTTGCTAACTTCTTGAATCTGAGAGGTGACATACCTGAACAATTCTCAAAACTCTCAACCATTGTCTTTTCAGATATTATATATGACACATTATCTCTTTTGTCTATTTTTGGGATTCCAATATGACACAACTTAAACTTTTTCAAACCAAATGTGTCTTATGGCCTATTTGTTTTCATTTATTCAATTTTTTGTGTGTGTTTTAGTTTTTCTTTTTTGTCCACTCTTTGAGTTCTCTACTTTTGTCCATTTATTCTCTAATTTTAATTAATAAATTTAAAATAGTTATTCAATGATCTTGGGTGCCAATTATAATAAATAGACCATCTACATATTCTATATATATTATTTGGTTTTACTCTTGGTTATTTGTCATTGTTTTATGTCATCAAATACATCACTATTTTTTAAATATTATTATATTTTGAAAACAAGGTATAAAAATTCATATGATGTTAATTTTCACTAGACATTGGTCTCTTTTTACCTTAGTAGGTAATGCAATGTGAAGTTGAGCTGGATTGCCTTTATCATTAACATTCCATTCTAATTTCACGATTGTTTGTAAGCCATGATCCTTCTAGTACAATGAATTCTCTATTCTTAATCCTAAAATACTGAGTAAGATCTAGTTCTGTCCTTCAGGTATCAAAACCCAAAGCTTCTTTCTGTCTCAAAAAGTTCAAAATCTGGCATATATGAAAAGGAGAAGAAAAACGTTGTGCTTGAGGCAAATACCCTTCCAAACACGTCCCTTTTTGCTCTTAAGCACTATACAATGTGGGAGATCGATTCTGCCTTTTATAAACATTCAACCTAGGTACTTTGACTCCTGTACAATATTAAAGTTTAACAAATGTCAAATGGAAAAAATAACTTACTATAAGTTCAATTTTCTCTAGTTTCCAATTGTTTTCTTCAACCACACATAAGTACTAAACTCTAGGTTAGTTTTTCTTTTCCAAGCAGATATTTTCTGTCCGGCAAATCCCAGACATTATAAGAATTAATAAACACAGAGAGGAAAACAAGTTCTCTTGAAAAAGCTTTTTTTTATCCACAATATTTGCTGATAATCTGATCTTCATGCCATCATAATTCTATGATATCATTAAAATGTAATACTGTAATTTACATGGTTTATTTTGGCTGGCAACATGAAATTTGTAATGTTTTAGGTCAAAAACAAATGGTCACAAGAACCTTAGTTAGCCATGACATATATATCTAATTCATAAATAGAATCTTGACATAAAAGAGATTTTATAACATTTATTTTAGTGGATTAATTTAAAATTTGTCCTAACGTGTAAGTTTATATGAGAAGAAAAAAATTATTGTAAGGTTATTTTAATCTTCATTCATTGTTTTTTTGTACCAGGAATTGAACCTAGAGGGATTAACCACTGAGCTACATCCCTAGCCATATATATATATATATATATCCCTAGCCATATATATATATATATATATATATATATATATATATATATATATATATATATGGAGAGAGAGAGAGAGAGAGAGAGAGAGAGAGAGAGAGAGAGAGAGAGAGAAGAGAGACAGGATCTCACTGAGGTCCTTAGGGCCTCACTATGTTGCTGAGGCTGACTTTAACTTGCCACCCTACTGTCTCAGCCTGCAGAGCTGGTGGAATTACAGGCATATACCATCACTCCTGACTTCAAATTTGAAACAACAATTGCATCTTTATAGAAATGAATGATCCTTTCTAAAAGATTATTTCTGAAAATAAGAGATCTGAAAACTTAGCATCATTTTGCCTACCAGTTTTTATGTAAATCATGGATGCACACCCAGGAAAAATATTTCTAATCATATGAGTCTAAGTAAACAGTGACATCTACAGCATCTTTCACATACATGTAAGTGATGGCCATCATAAACAAAATATATTTATTTCATCTTCAGGCTGGAGAAGAAATCCAGCTGCCACTTATGTGCATGTGTGCTTTCTAAATAGAGACGTGAAATATTCAAATTCTCTTTTATTTTTCGTAATGAAAATGGAGAAACCCATTGGAGGTAGCTTAAAAATGTTTTTATATATTCAATTGATATATAAAATGTAGATTATGTGACACATTTTTATTTGTAAGAACATGAAGGAAGGTTTTGCATGTAGAAAATGATTTGGGGATATTGAATCTTAAAACAAATCAGAAATGTGAAATTATATATATTTCTTTTATAGCCCAATTTTAAAATTTTTCTGGATAGAGAATATAAATCAGAAATAGAAAAGATAGAAATGTTATCTGAAGTCTTGTTTCCCCTTGGCAAGTAAATCTCTATATCATTTCTTGTATATGACTCATTAAGTTCCACCTCTGTGTCTTGCACATGTCATTACCTCCTGTCTGCCTGCTGAATATCTATCTACCTCTTCCCCCAAATCAGATTACTTTCCAATTACCTTCAAGAGCAAGGCTCACGGTCACCTTTAAAAAAAAATCTACTTTCATGTTCTGGATCCAGGTTAGAGTTGAACTAATATTAGCAGTTAGTATCAGGGGTTAAATTATGTTAAACCGAGTTTAGAGAATGCAGTTTGTATTGAGCATAATTAAATCAGAGCAGGCATTGGATATTACATAAACTAGAGATATTTAAAATGAAAAAGGTGAAGTTCAAAGGCAGAAAATATAACAAGGCTATGCAAAGACTGGAGTCCCCTGGGTCAGAGATTAGAAAACTGCGCAGGCCAGCTCAGTGAAAGATAAATGCAATTTGCAAATCTCAGTTCAGATTAAGAAATTCTTCTCTCTATTATCAACACTTCCCAAACTTTGTCAATTGGTCTATAAATTCACTAGTTTTCAGGAGAAAAGCTTATAAAAACAAGCAATAGTGTAATTAGTATTTATACAGCAACATTCATTCATGTTAAAAGATGATAGTGTGTTTGGAAATTATGTCCTGAAAATATTTTGGAATATTAGAAATGATAATTTGGAGTTACACATTTTGTTGTTCTTGTGTCTTTTTTTTTCTTGCAGATTAAGTATCAGAAAAAAAGATTGTGTAATTATATTTTCACCCTGAACTGTAAAAACCAAGGAGTCTTGTTACTTAGTTGCCCTCTGGATAAAGTTATATTTTTGGTTATAGAAATTTGTAACTCTGAAAAATCTTTATAGTCCCTCAGAATATTTTAATTGTTGTACTTTCTTCCAACAAATATTAAGCTTTACTATACAAGCTGCTGAGACACTTAAGATATGTGTGAAAAAAAGTCAGATGAGATATTTTTTCCAGAGCTTAAACTCTATTTCAAAGCCATGGATAATAAGCAAATAAATTGGTAAATCAACTTATATATGCATAAATCATACATAAAATATACAGTATATGGTGTGCTTAGAATTAAAATGCAATTATGTGAATTTTAGGTGGGTGGTATAAAGTAAAAATTTGACTCAAGCTGGCCTGAACAAATGGGTATAGCAGTATCTGTTCCTAAGATGGAGAAACTGGGTGGGGTCAGAATGGAAAGAAAAATTCAGATGTTCTCTTTCAGCCATGTTGAACTTGAGAATGCATTATGTAGGGGTGGTTATATTAATCTGCATTTCAGGGAAGGTATCACTGTTGGAGATGAGATAGAGATTGGGTAGTCATTGAAAAACATATTATATATACAGTTATAGAAAATAAACTATATCTAGAGAGGGAGATGGTACTAGGGACTGAACCTAGCATTTCTGTACATACGATGCAAGGTCTCTATTACTGAGCAACATACACAATCCGAACTTTAAAAAATGCATGTAAAGTCTTGGAAAAGGGAGAGAGAAGAGTTCTCATCTGAATGAGATGCACATCTGCTCTTACATGGAACTGTCCAGGGACATTCACTCTCATGTGTCATGCAGGTTGGTCAGGTGTGCTCCTCACCATGACAAAATGGTCCTCTTGAAGATTTATTTCTGAAGTCTGAGAGAGGAAAAATAAGGTGTAAGTGTTTGTCTGAATTGTAATGTGAACCTCAATGGACTTAATCCCATAACATGAAGGCTCTTCAAATTTAATTTTTCACTTAATAATAGTTCATGACTATTGATTTTTTAATTGGTTTGTGTAGGCATTAGCTACTTTCATTCTCACAATAAGCCTCTAATATATTTACCTCTGAAACCTGCATTACGCAGAGGGGAAAAATGAGTCACAGTAATTTGTACTACATCACAAAGACAATAAATGATAAATAGTATTCAAGCTCATGCAATATAATTCTAAACTCTTAAAAGGATATTACATTTATTGATATACTAATTGAATTTACTTCATGAACATTCTGTATCAAGATGCTTTTCCAAGTTAGGGACAACTAACTTGTGAAGATTAAATTCTATTTAAAAACAATTGGATTTGGTTAAGAATATCACAGTATTGAGTAGAAAGTTGTAAAAATATGAGCCATGGACAGGGATTTTGTGACTCTCCATGTTGTTCCCTGTGATGAAGCTGTGCTTATCAGCATCATTCTATTGCAGTGATTCTCAACTGGAACATTTTTTTCCCCTCTAGAGGACATTTGCTTATGAATAGAGACATTTTTGTTATATCTAGGAGAGATGGGAACTGCTACTGGCAACAAAAGGACAGATGC
Organism: Marmota monax; assembly: GCF_021218885.2. Lineage (NCBI taxonomy): Eukaryota > Metazoa > Chordata > Mammalia > Rodentia > Sciuridae > Marmota > Marmota monax. The sequence continues at coordinate 1,308,897 of NW_026695246.1, read as the reverse complement.
AGATGCCAGAGATGCTACTCAGTGTCCTACTGCACACGACATATCTCAAAATAATTATCTGGCCCAAACAAAGATAACACTGATATTGATACTCTGTCTTATAAATATGCACTTGCAAACAAGGAAATTATGTGATGGTAAATTTCTTCTTGAAAATCTAGATGGTGTTTAAATCATACATAATGATTTTAGTAGATATATGTCATTATTTTTTATTGTTCAGCATCTGAACATCTATTCTGTGTTTGAAAAACCTCCACAGGATGATTCTAATGAAATTCTGAGAAAGTATTCAATTATGGAAGCTTAAAAATGTCAGCTACTACATTTTCCTTGTAACTCATACATGAACATGTGGCAGACTCTCAATAACAATAAAATTAGCCACTCAGACCTTGAGTTAAGATGCAAACAAGTGGGGATGGATAAAATCTACCTCTGGCAACAATTATAGGTAGGAAAAAATCCTGGAGTGATGGAGCATAGTGATTATGGCTGGATGTACTGGCAATTCAAGTGGCTATTTGGTGCTTGGCAGCTGCAAGATTCTCATTATCAAACCTCCCCTGCAATTTGATTTGATCTGCTACTCCTAGATACACAACCTGGTGTCAATGCCCATCCAGAAGTTATGGAAGTTGCCAGTATCCTTTTCTTGTTGTTCTTCTTCTTTGATAGTTTTGTAAATTTTGATCCATTTTAATTAGTCAGAATGGGATTCAGTTGATTTTTTAAAAATATTCTTGATAAAAAGCTGCATTTTGAAAGATGATCTGAATGGTGATAAGGGAATAGAGAGAATGGGGCAGAAGGGAGAGGGAGTGAGGGTAGAAGAAGGGAAGATGGATGTGACAAATATATGGTATATTCATATCATACTGAATCTCATGAATTTATAAAATTAATAATAATATCAAAATTTTATGTTTAAACTTTTTTTTACTCTTATTTCATGGATATCTTAACTCATGATTGTCTAGATCTTTAAAAGACACATAAATCTGTACATACTTAACAAGTATTTTCCTTTAATTTTTCAATTATTATAATTATAAACAAACATAAATATGAATAGAGTTTTTTGTTTTTTTTTTAATAGCAGACCAGTGGGAGGCAAGTTGACTTGTTCATAAGACCACCTGGCTGTGCCTCCAAGAAGTCAGCAAGAGTCTTTTGGAATTACTAATTCTTACTTGATTTAAAATAATGTAATGCCATTGTGAATATTTCTATTAATTTGGATTTTCAAATATTTTATTAAAACATCATTATTGAAAAATAGAAGCAAATGAAACCAATATACTACCATTATGTTAATGAAGTTAAAGCACAGACAAAACAGTTTCCAAGACATGAAGTATCCTCTGTGTGCTCCTTAGCAGTTTCTCCACCTCTCTGAGACAAACACAGCACTGAATTTACATGAAATACAGGCACTATTAACATATGCTGACATACACATGTAGATATAAATATATGTATTTATCAGTTAACATATATACTGACTATTAGTATATTTGAAAGATGCCTTAATGACTTTTAAAATTAACACAGAGATAAGATTTCCTGATTGCCATTGATAATAAAAGTATATTTGGTTATTAAAATTATGTTTTATTTTTAACAGTCACTTGATTTTTAAACTATGATTTCTTTGAGCACAATACATAAGTGGTAAATTGTAATCCCTGTGATTGAGAACTGACATTTCCAACGGGTTCTCTAGTGAATTTTGTATATACTTAAGCTTTGAAAAGCTCAATCCTTTTATTCAAAACAGTGGCACTAGTAATACATACATGAACACAACCTCAGGAGGAATAAATAGTCCCTTTAAGGTATTCTTCAGTATTTTAACTTCTGAACAATGAGTACTTAACTTGCTCCAAATAACTCTTGGTTGATTATCTGTATTGAGACAAATTATTTGTCTTTAAACTTTCATATATATAATATATTAAAAAAAAATATATATATATATATATTATATATAATCTATTCTGTCTTTACGAGAAACTTTTTTTTGGTACAAGGGAAAAGGGCTTTAAATTTTATTATATGCTTAAATCATAGGAGTATATGACTCTCAAAAATTCTTAATTTTTTACATGGTAGACTTTGTGAACTTTTCCTCCATGTTTTGCACATTTGGTATTTTTTTTAAGTTTATTTATTTATTTTTATTTTTAAGGTCCTTATCTATTCAATAAGCTTGAAATGATTCTACTTTTTTTACTCCAAAAATATTTAGCTTCTGTACATTTGTTTTCCTTCTATGTGTCACTGATTTTTAATATATATAATGCCACCATTCTCACTTTACGTAATACTATTGTATATCACTTTTGATATTTAAGAAGAATTTATAGATATCCCAACAAACATTTCCCAAAATATTGATGGTGATTGAAATAATCTAATTATTGGGTAATATGGGATATAATTTCTTAACTATTAGTTTAGATAACCAGTTTTCAAAATTAAAATAAAAGAATCCGCAGTTTCATGATACTGAAACTATGCACAATAATGAACTGAAGATGCTGATTTCCCATGATGGACTGCATCTGCACCTTTATAAAATTCTTTCATAGTACGTGTTCTCTTGCTAACCAACACACTGGATCTAGTTGGAACTTCATTCATTTAAACCCATCAACCCATCTCTTGTCTTCAGGTCACACTTTCTCTTCCTGATTATTAGTTCCTTCTTGATTAAACATAAATTACCCCGTGTCCCAAATCAAGTAGTCAAATTTGTATCCCTCTATCTCACTCACAGTATTGTCACCATACCCTGTGTGCTGTGAAAAATACCTTGACTGGATTGATCTACCTATCCACTTTCTTTGATCCCATGGCATCCCAAACAGAATGGGATAGAGGAGAAAAGAATCTGTGAGTCTCTATCTACCTAAAATTCTTTCTATTATATATTAATTCTTATTTATAATTACATAATTTCTCAGTAGAGGATGTGATAGAGTGAGGAGGTTAGAAAGCCTGACACCCTAGCACACCACTAATTATATATATATATATATATATATATATATATATATATATTTATATATAAATATATTATATACATATAATATTTTTTTCAACTTATGTTGGCAATTTTTCAAACTGTATCTTCCCATGATAAAATTTTCTTCTATTAATTTTTATATGGAGTTAATCAGTTAAAATAAATATTAGCATGATAAAATCTGTGAACATATTAACCATTCATATAAATATATCTCCTAGTAATTTATTATTCAAGAGAAAGACACATCCTTGTTTTTACATGCTGAGTCTTCACCATATTATGGAACTCATCTTCTCATGTCTTCAGAGAACACAAAGGACATTCTTTGAAGGACTGAATTTTAACTGTTCACATGTAAATTTTCAGCTTTGTTTAGGATCCTAAGAATGTATCATTCTAGGAGGTCCATCCCCTATGAAATTGAATCAAGTAGCCTTATTCTGTCTTAGGATCACAGTTCAGGTAAAGTAGTTTAAATCATACTCTCTCTTTTCTCTCACATCTTTTCCACCTTCATCTTAGACTTCTTTAAACATGCTTAAGATTCTGCCATATCATATGAAAGCCTATCTTTCTTTTATTATTTAATATAAAAATTCCCCCCACCTTCAAAAAAAGTCTGTAATTTCTTTCTTCATTGTTACCTTGGATTAAATATTCACTCTACTACAATCTGCTCTCATCTCTAACAAATTCACTGAAAAATCCCTTGTTAACAACTCGTAGTAATAAAATCAAAAGTCTTTTTTTTTAAAGCTTTCTACTTCTCACAAATATTTTAGAATTTTTTTTCTCCCTTATAGTGTACTCTTTTTTCTTTTGTTCTTATTTTTATATTTACTTTTTAATTTATCTTGAGACATTATCTATGCACGTAACTCCTGTGGTTTTATTATCATCTCAGTGACCTTCTTCATGAGATTCAGGATGTTTAATAGGTAATTTTATGCTACTGTCCATTAAACATCTAAAACCCGGCATGTCTAAAACAGAAATATTTTTCTTGCTATCTAAACAGGAGTGTTTTCTTTTTTTTTTGTTTTAGTTTTTTGATTAAATGCAACACCTATTACCTATTAAAAAATTGTAGTTATGTTAGGAATAAGCCTCAAATTTATTTCCCCATCTGAAAAACTATGAGAATTTATCTTCCTAAATTTATCCAAAATCCATCTGTCCCTCTATTTTAACTGCCAGCACTGATTCAGGTCACCATCCTCTTCTTTATGGATTATTAAATAGTGTAGTCTATTAAACAGATTTTCTGATCTGCAATCTTGCTCTACTTACGTAGCCATGATAGTAATCTTTAAAAAATTCTTTCTTAACTATCTGTGTTCTTTGCTTCTTATGTTAACATTAGGTAAATGCACACATTGTCATTTCTTATCTGCCCAACATTCCTTCATATAATCATTATAAACTTCAATTGATTGTTATTTTGCCTTTTAGGGAAACTATTTTTCATCTTCTTTAATTATTCCTATATCAAAACCAATCCTTACCTTTTACTACTAGGTGTGTGACTTTCCAAATCCTTCTTTTAGGGATTTTCATCATGATCACCACCACCACCATCATCATCATCATCATCATCATCATCACTACTATTATTGCTATAGCATGTCATTACAACACTATGTTAAGCATTGTACATTGTCCAAAATGTGTTTGAGTTGAAAAAAACTAAGATTTAAAATATTACATAATTTGCCTAATATTACAAACTTAAAATGAAGTAAAGAAAACATGAAACATAAATTCTGTTTTAAGAGTCTATTACATTGCCCTCATCTGCTGTACTATTTCTGAATTTTCCATATTAATTTGTTATTATATATACTACATAATATAATATAAACTTGTTTGTATGTGTATTATTTATATACAATCCATCCAGAAATAACATTCTTTTACATTAAGGACTGCAACATACATCTTGTCTCTCTCTCTCTGTACACACACACCACACAAAGGGCACCTGGTGAATTCCTTGCACTTTATAATTATATGTAATTTTATAACATAAAAAATTGAAAATGAAACAAATGCATGGAAAACATATATGAAAATTAAAAGCTATTAGGAATAAATCTTTACTTTCAAAATTGATCTGTAGTATCTAATAAATTTTTGTAAGATAGTTTTGAAAAATTTCTCTTATTTTGACAAGTATTAGCAACTTAATATGAAAGAAAAGAGAATAATAAAAATATTAGAGGGGCTGGGGATGTGGCTCAAGCAGTAGCGTGCTTGCCTGGCATGCGCGGGGCTCTGGGCTCGATCCTCAGTAACACATAAAAATAAAACAAGGATGTTGTGTCCACTGAAAACTAAAAAATAAATATTAAAAATTTCTCTCTCTCTCAAAAGAAAAATATTGGAAAGAAAAAATAGGATATTATTTCTATGCATATTAGGATATAATACTATAAATCATGACTAAAAATGATGACATTATACTAAGAAGAATATATTAAATAAATATGAATAATAGCATAAATAATCACTTATACACTAAGTAATTTTCACCTTAAATTAATAAAGAAATGATTTAAATATTTATGTTTCTGAGGTAGGATTCAGGATCACTAGAGACATTCAATAGGAGGTGATATTGATTCTGTGTCTCTAGAGATCCTGAAAAAAAGGGGGGGTGTTGATAGGCAGATAGATAAGATTTATTATGTAATGTGGTTCATATGATTATGGAGATTATTATAGAGGTTAAAATGTCCCACTATTTATATACAATCCATCTGCTCTGTGCAAGCTGGAAATCCATACATTTGTATTGGTGATATAGTCTGAGGAACTTATAGAAAAAGAATAGATGGTAAAGATGCCAGTCTAAAGGCCGGAAAATGAAGACTCACCTTAAGGAAGTGGAAGATGTATGGCCCAGACCAGGCAGTAGAGTGGAGAGGGAATTTGAACAATCTACAAAATTTTGTTCTACTCAGTCCCTGAACTGACTTGATGATGCCCTCTAAATTATTTGAATAAACTTTACTTTACAAAGACTCATAGAAACAATATTTACCTTTTGCTCTATCTAGGCTCAGTCAAGTTGGCATACAAAATTAACCTTGCAATTGTGGAAATTCTAATTTGGAAAAAAAAGGAACATGAAAATGAAAAACAAAGCCATCAATATTAATTTTGAATTTAAAAAAAATAATATTCTTATTTCATACCATATGTACCATATTATAGCTTTATAAAATCCAATCTTAAACACAATGATAGAACTTAAATATTGGACAAACTTCTAAAAGATCTGGTGTCTAAATCTTAAACAATATGAATATAGAAATAAAAATGTACAGCTTTACTGAAAGTAATACAAAGCTTATTTGTATTAAAAAATAAAAATAAAATAGAAAACCTAATATTTGGAGAAACTGCATGTGATGACAAAGAGTGAAGTCAATATCATAGAAATTGAGAGTAGATTTCTGATTAATTATTAGAGACCAGGGAGAATAGCTTTGAGAAAGGGATGAGAAAGTTAAAAGTTGATCAACAGATATAGTTAGGAGAAAGAGTTTTTGCAAGTCAGAGGGCCCATATATAATAATAATGTGTTTTGTATGTCAAAAATCTGGAAGAAAGGATTTTGAATTTTTACCATAAACATTGTAAAATATAAATATATATTAGAACTTCATACGGTGGCTCAAAAACATACATGATTTCCACAAGATTGTATATCAATTTAGAAAGTCAATGTAATGTAAAATCAATATATAAATATATCAGGTAATTTACATTACAAGGAAAATTATATCACAGAAACTATGTAAGACATCTAATTTTACTAGTCCCGTCATCTATTGCAGTGGTCAACTACAACAGGTCTTTTTGTGTCACTGTAATCATTAAATAATTTATAGTCCATATTTCTAATTTTAAAAGCATATAATTAAAATGTCAAATTGTCTTGTTGTTTGTTCTCTTATCAATTGCATGGTTGATTTTATTTGAAGCCTGAACAAAGAAAACCTTTTTGTATCTGACTATATTGTTAGAAATTGAATGAATAAATTATAAAATTGAGTAAAATAAAAATTACTAAATCAACATTTGCATAATTGGTCCTAGAAATACTTAAAAATAAGCTTCTGTATATCAACTGTATTGGGCACTCACATCTTTTTTTTTGAACCTACAATACTAATATTTCACAATATTAGAAATGTTCAGAGCCATAGCTTACTGCAGATGCAACTACCATTCAAAATCTTACACCCATTCTACTGGCTAATAGCAACTGGAACTTAAAACAGATTTCATATTAAACTGCATTAAAACAGAAATTTAAACAGAACTACTTTTGGAAATATTATTTTTTTAGGAAAATGATTTGAAGGCAGAACTATCCAATTAAAACACCAGGCTAGTTCTAGCATAAAACATTATAGAAAAAGGTTACTTTCACAGGCATTTTACCCATTTGACTATCCTTGTAGCAAATGAAATGAAAAGATAGACTATACAAAAATGACCATCTGTAGATTTCCATGTTAAATGCTGTGTTTTGGGAAGTTTTTTCTCTCTCCCAGATAGACTCTAATCTCAGCTCATTCTTCACTTTAGAAATACATATATCACTTATTTACCCTTACATGTTAATCAGGTGTTGTGTTTCTAGAGCAAGTGCCCTACTCATGGCTAACATTATCCTTTCAGGAATGAGCTTGCTGGAGTGTGGCATATACAACATCATGTAATTTATAACTGTAATATATTCCTATATAAAGTGTGGATCCAATATTTCTATCTCAAAACATAGTATTGTTTACAAATGAAAGCAAGTAAACACTTTGGCATTAGTTTCTGAAACTATATACTCAGTGAAAGTAATTTGTCTGTTCTGAAAGTAATTTCTGACCTGGTAGGCTGATTGGACAAAGGTTTGGCCTTGAATTTGTGATGATTAACAAATGTGGGTAATGATTCAATCAGACTTTTGCACTTGCTTTTTACTATTGCAGTAGCATTCTGGGCTGACTTCTATCTTCATGCCTTTGTTTACTCTGTTTTATAACTTTATTGTCAATCTTTCTCATTTCTAGCATCTAGATTACATCTACCTTTGAAAACATAGGTCAAGATGCATGTCTTTCTTGAAGTGTTCTTTGTCACATCAGTAAACAAATAAATATACCTCTGTGAGATTCCTGAACTGTGTTTCATTTACACAGTTAAGTGATACTTAGAAAAGAGCATAAACACTCTAGTTAGAGGAGAGTCTGAATTTGGTCATTTTCAAGATAATGCCATCATCTTACTTAAAAAGAAAAGTTATGGTAACTGAGGAGGTATAAAGATTGAATATTTTAAAACAAAAGAAAATGTGTGATAAACCAAAGAAAAAACTTCTGTATTTTAAGACACATTTGTATTTAATTATGTATTTTATTTTTAAAAAATAATTGTTTTGCAGCTATATGTTCTCCAAAATTGTTTGTTTTGTAAATCCTTGGAGAAGAGGGATTGGGTTAGCCATAGGGACTTGGAATCTTTCTTCACATTGTGGATTTTGGTAACTTTCTGCTCCCAAAACACTTTTTGCTTGTTTCTCTTTTGCCACAGTATGTGATTTGATTTATTAAGTACTCATTTAAAGATTTTTGGCTTACATCCAAGATGGTGGACTAGAGGGAAGCTGAATTTCTAGAGGACCTCTGACAACTGCTCTCATGCAGGAATCCCAGCTACTTTACTTGCACAGGTTCCCTTGCTTCAGCGCCTGTGCAAGGGCCCTGGCTCATTTGCACAAGTCCCCTGTCTGCCACTCCCATGCAGGACGCCTGGCTGCTGCTCCCGTGTGGACCCCTATCTAACAACTTGGGGCTCCCCTGGTTTCCTCCATCTGGGACACGGCCAACACTGCCACAGTCTCCTCCACGCAGTACCCTGCACTTGGGAACAAAGGAGAGGTTCTGGAGACAGCTGCTCACCACAGCACTGCATGCCACTGAGTTGCATTTCTAATGTCCCCGCCCAGCCCATCACCATGCCCCATCTCTGAACATGGCTGCCTCCATCTTGGGATACCTTTGTTGCCATCTTGGGTTATCCTCTCTACCTCCATCACCATCTTTACATGGGGTAACTCCAAGCTTTGGACACCTGCTGGGGCCTAGAAACAATATCAAGATACATTTAGTCCCTCAACTTGCTCATCTCCCTCATCTTCCTCATAGCCATTAACCCGGCACAGTGCTGGTAGATATGTGGCCTGTCCATTGCTCGCAAGCTGGGTCCTGATCTGCCAGATAAAAAACAGCTCTCCAGAACAGATACTTGGCCCCAAATCACAACTCACAGACCTCCAGAGAGAGAGAAATTACTGATTGGGAAGTAGAAAGGAAGAGGATGAGTGAGATACAATTTGGAGACTAAATTAGTGAACAGGAATTGTGAGGTCTATAAGTGATATAAGGAAATAAGGTCAGGCAATCACATCACATGAGTGGTTCCCAAAGGATATCCTTGGGATGCAGTCTTCCAACAAGGATGGGCAAGTGCTATATCTCACCTCTAGGAGTGCTGTTTCCAAGATCAACCCTCTCACCCTAATAACCTTCACCATCCTGAGGGTGGAGACACCAGCAAACAACCTACAATCCCACCTACTTGATGAGAAGGGAAGCAGAAAAGATACTGAACTCCAACAGAAACAATCCTTTAATTTTTCTTCAAGATTTTTTTCTTTTCTTTCTTTCATTCTTTTTTTCCTCTCTTCTCTATCTCTCTTTTTCTGCCATCACATCCACAAGATTTGTGAAAACAAATTTTTTTTTGCATATATTAGGCTACTGAAGACTGGAATGTCTGAATAGTATATTACAGTTGTGTTATATATTATTTTTTAATTTTACATTTTTTTCTTAATTTTTATCTTTTTTCCTCTCTCCTTTGTTTTTCTACTTACTTGTCTCCCCCAAATCTCTTTTTTCTCTTTTCTCCTGCCACTAGCTCACTTCTTTTGATTTCATACTAACTAAGATCTGGTAACTCTATATCCTCACCTCCTACATCCTAAACATTTCATCCTACACTCCTGTTCTCTCTTTTCCCACCATTAGAAACTTACTTTTTATAATGTAGATATACTTTTGCAAACTTACTGTTTATATTGTAGATAATAATTTAACTCACCATTTCTGTCTAGTTGTAACAAAACTATAAATGTCTTAATAGGAGCTACTTGGTTTAAAGCTGCATATTGTTTGTATTTGAATCTGTTAATATTGATCTCCCCATTAAAGAAGAAGTATTAGAACCCTGCAGGGACATTAAAAGTATACAGTGTAAAAACTGGAAAAAACCTCAGATCTACACAGCTAGAAGGGAAGACACACAAACAACATGAAAAAACAAGGGAAGAAAGTGCCCAAACAAACCAAGGCATTACATTATTAGAATCCATGGCCAAGATAGCAGAAAAAATGTCAGAGAAGGAGTTCAGGATGTACATAATTAAATTGTTCTGAAAATTAAAGGATGATATGAGAGCAAACACAGGCAGTAAAAGATTATTTTGATAAAGAGTACATAAGAAAATAAAGAAAGGAAATGATTATTTCAATAAGGAGATAGACATTGTGAAAAATACAAAACAGAAATACTTGAAATGAAGAAAACAATAAACCAAATTTAAAAAAATCAATAGAAAACATCACCAATAGTTTAGATCACTTGGAAGACAGAATCTCAGACAGCAAAGACAAAATATATAATCTTTTTTTTTTTTTTTGCTATTTAAAAGACAATATTTATTTTGTTGTTGAGATGATAACACAAAATATATAATCTTGAAAATAAAGTTGACAACATAGTTAAGATGGTAAGAAACAATGAGTAAAACATCCAAGAATTGTGGAATAACATGAAAAGACCAAATTGAAGAATTATTGGATAGAGGAAGGCATAGAGTTAAAATCTAATGGAATGAACAATCTATTCAATGAAATAATATCAGAAAATTTTCCAAACCTGAAAAATGAATTGGAAAATCAAATACAAGTGGCTTACAGGATATCAAATGATATAACAGGATACCAAACTGATATAACATGTAGATCACAGCAGATCTACACGAAGGCACATAACAATGAAAATACTTAGGATACAGAATGACAAGAGAATTTTAAAAGCCATAAGAAAAATGAATCATATTACATATAGGGAAAACCAATTAGAATCTCTGAAGATTTCTCAACTCAGACCCTCAAAGCTAGAAAATTATGAAATAACACATACCAGCTCTGAAAGAAAATGGATGCCAACCAAGAATCATATCCAGCAAAATTAAGCTTTAGATTTGAGGATGAAATAAAAACCTTACATGATAAACAAATTTAAAAGAATTTATATGTAGAAAGCCTGCACTAAAGAATATCCTTAGCAAAATATTCCATAATGAAGAAATAAAAAAAACAACAATGAAAATAAGTAAAGGGAGGTATTACACTAAAGAAAAAAAACTAATTTAAGGAGAAACCAGGGCAAGTTAAAAACCAAAAATGACTAGAAATACAAACCATGTCTCAATAACAATCTTAAATGTGAATGGCATAAACTCATCAATCAAAAGACATAGACTGGCAGATTAGATTTAAAAAAAAAAAAAGACCCAACAATATGCTGCCTTCAAAGGATTCACATCATAGGAAAATAAATACACAGACTGAATGTGAAAGGTTGGGAAAAAGCATACCACTCACATGTAAGCAAGCAGAAGTTTTCATACTCATATCAAATGAAGTAGACCTCAATCTAAAGTTAATCAAAATGCATAAAGAAGGATATTACATACTGTTTAAGGAAACCATACATCAAGAAGACATAAAAATTATAAGTATATATGCCCCCAACAATGGAGTATCTATATTCATCAAGCAAATTGTTCTCAATTTCAAGAGCCAAATACACCACAACATAATAATTCTAAGTGATTTTAAAACACTTTTTTCACCACTGGATATGTCTTCCAAACAAAAGCTATACAAAGAGGCTATAGAACTTAATAATACAATAACTAATTTAGACTTAACAGACATATACAGAATATTTCATCCATCAACAAGTGAATGCACTTTCTTCTTAGCAGCAGATGAATCCTTCTCTAAAATAGACCATATTATGCCACAAAACAACTCTTAGCAAGCACAAAAAAAGTAGAGATAATACCACGAATTCTATGAAACCATAATGGAATAAAATTAGAAATCAATGATAAAAATAGAAGCTATCCCAAAATCTAGAGACTAAATAATATGCAATTGAATGAACAATGGGTTGCAAAATACATCAGAGAGAAGATTAAAAAATCTTAGAGTAAATGAGAATACTGATATAACATATCAAAATCTCTGTGACACTATAAAGGCAGTACTACCAGGAAAGTTCATTGCAGGGAGTTCATACCTTCAAAGAAGAAAAAAACCAAGAAAGAAATGACCTAACATTACATCTCAAAGCTCTAGAAAATAAAGAACAAATCAAAACCAAAATTAGTAGAAGACATAAAATAATTAAAATCAGCCAAAATCAATAAAATTGAAAAAAAGAAACAATTGAAGAAATTGACTAAATGAAAAGATGGATCTTTGAAAACAATAAATAAAATTTATAAACCCTGGGGCTGGGGTTATGGCTCAGTGGTAGAGTGCTTGCCTGGCACATGCGAGGCCCTGGGTTCGATCCTCAGCACCACATATAAATAAATAAAATAAAGGTATTGTGTCTAATTATAACTAAAAAGTAAATATTAAAAAGAGAAAGACTATTAAAAAATTTATAAACCCTTAGCTATGTTAATGAAGAGGAGAGAAAACTCAAATTACTAAAATAAGTGTTGAAAAAGGAAATATCATGAGAGACACTAGAGAAATATTAGAAATTATTTTGAAAATTTGTACTCCTATAAAATAGAAAATATTGAAGACATCTACAGTTTTCAAGAGACGTATGACTTACCCAATCTGAATGAGGACTGTATACACAGTTAAGCAAATCAAGTTCAAGCAATGAAATAGAACACACCATAAAAAAATCTTCCAAAAAAGAAAAGCCCAAGAACAGATGAATACACAGCTGAGTTCTACAATACCTTCAAAGAAGAACAAATACCAATACTCCTCAAATTGTTCCATGAACTAGAAAAAGAAAGACAGTTCCAAACTCATTCTATGAGGCCAAAATCACCCTGATTCCAAAACCAGACAAAGACACATCAAGGAAAGAAAACTTGAGACCAATATCTCTAATGAATTTAAATGCAAAAATTCTCAATAAAATTCTGAAAAATAAAATACAAAAACATATTAAAAAGATAGTGCACCATAATAAAGAGGGGTTTATTCCAGGGATGCAATGTTGGTTTAACATACAGAATCCAATAAATGTAGTTCATCACATCAATAGAATTAAAGATGAGAATCATATTATCATCTCAATAGATGCAGAAAAAGCAGTCTACAAAATACAGCATCCCTTCATGCTCAAAACACTAAAAAACTAGGGATAATAGGAACATATCTAAAAGCTATTTATGCTAAGCCCAAGGCCAACATCATTCTAAATGGAGAAAAATTGAGGGCATTCCCTCTAAAATCTGGAAGAAGACAGGGATGCCCTCTTTTACCACTACTATTTAACATAGTTCTTGAAACTCTAACCAGAGCAATTAGACAAATGAGAGAAATTAAATGGATATGAAGGGAAAGAAGAACTCAAACTATCACTATTTGCTGAGAACATGATTCTATACCTAGAGGATCCAAAAATTGTACCAAGAAGCTTCTAGAATAAATAAAGATATAAAATCAACACCTATAAGTCAAATGCATTTCTGTATATCAGTGATTAATCCTCTGAAAGAGAAATTAGAAAAACTACCACATTCAAAGTAGCTTAAAAAACTACAATAATTGGGAATCAACTTAATGAAAGAGGTGAAAGGCCTCTACAATGAAAACTATAGAATGCTAATGACAGAAATTAAAGAAAACCTTAGAAGATGGAACGATTTCACCTTTTCTTGGATAAGCAGGATTAATATTGTCAAAATGACCATACTACCAAAAGCACTATACATATTTAATGCAATTCCAATCAAAATCCCAATGGCATTCCTCATAGAAATAGAAAAAGCAGTCATAAAATTTATCTGAAAAAATAAAAGACCCAGAATAGCAAAATCAATCCTTATCAAGAAGAGTGAAGCAGGTGCCATCACAATACCAGACCTTAAACTATACTATGGAGCAATAGTCACAAAAATGGGATGGTGTTGGTGCCAAAATAGACATGTAGATATGTACAGAATAGAGGTCACAGAAACAAACCCACATAAATACAGTTAACTCATAGCAGACAAAGGTGCCAAAATATACACTGGAGAAAGGATAGCCTCTTCAAAAAATGGTGCTTGAAGAACTGGAAATCTATATACAGCCAAGTGAAATCAAGTCCCTATCTCTCAACATGCAAAAAACTTAACTCAAAGTGGATCAAGAACCTGGGAATTAGACCAGAGACCCTGCACCAAATAGAAGAAAAAGCAGACCATATCTTTATCATGTTGGATTAGGCCCCTACTTTCTTAACTCCTAAAGCACAAGAAATAAAATCAATAATCAATAGATGGGATGGATTCAAGGTGAGAAGCTTTTTCTCAGCAAAACAAATAATCAGTGAGATGAATAGAAAGCCTACAGAATGGGTGCCAATCTTTACCACATGCACATCAGATAGAGCATTAATCTCTAGGATATATAAAGAACTCAAAAAAAAAAAAAAAAAAACTAACACATACACACAAAAATAACCCAATTAATAAATGGTCTAAAGAACTGAATAGACAATTCTCAGAAGAAGATATACAATCAATCAACAAATATATGGAAAAAAAAATGTTCAACATCTCTAGCAATTAGAGAAATAAAAATCAAAACTAAGATTTTATCTCATTCCATTCTAAATGAGAGTTATTAAGAATACAAGCAACAATAAGTGTTGGTGAGGATGTGGGGGGGAAAGCACACTAAAACGTTGCTTGTGGGACTGCAAATTGGTGAAATCAATTTGGAAAGCAGTATGGAGATTCCTTATAAATCTTGGAATAGAACCACCAATTGACCCAGATATCCTACTCCTCATTCTGTACCCAAAGGACTTAAAAACAACACACTAAAGGGACACAGCCACTTCAATGTTTATAGCAGCACAATTCCCAATAGCTAAATTGTAGAACCAACTTAGATGCCCTTCAATAGATGAATGAATAAAGAAACTGTGGTATAAATACAAAATGGAATATTACTCATAATTATAAGAGAATAAGTCATGGCATTTGCAGGTAAATGAATTAAGCCAATCCCCCCCAAAACAAAAGCCAAATCTTTTATCTGATATGTGGATTCTGATACATAATGGGGATAAAGGGGAGCATGGGAGGAATGGAGAAACTTTTGATAGGTCAAAGGAGAAAGAGGGGAAAGGAGGAGGCATGGGGGTAGGAAAGATGGTGGAATGAAACGGGTATCATTACCCTAAATACATGTATGAAGACATTAATGGTGTGACTCCACTTTGTGCAGAACCAGAGAAATGAAAAAAATGTACTCCATTTCTGTACTATGAATTGAAATGCATTTTTATGTTATGTAAAACAAATTAGAAATAAATAAATAAATTGGAAAAAAGGATTTTTTGTACATCTATACAAGCAATAAATGAATCAACGGCTCTATCACCTACCTACCTACATATACATCCATCTCTTTGAGACCAAAATGGATAAAAAGTCCAAGAACATTATAGAGACCAATGCAGAAAAGAAATATTAAAATTGTTGGGTATATATTGATAATAGTTAGTAAACTTAATTTGTATCAAACTAGTATTAAGGAAGCTATAAAGTTAAATTGAGCAAGTATAATTTTATTTAAGTAATAATAAATTTAAAATGGCTGGGTGTGGTGGGATAGTCTTATAATACCAGAAACTAGAGGTGAAGGATGAGGATCACATACTTAAGGTAAGCCTGAATAACATAGTGAGACTCTGTTTCAAAATGAAATAAGAACGGTCTAAGAAGGGCTATGGATATAAATCCTTGCATGTGTAAGACCATGGGTTTAATCCTGAACACTACAATCAATCAACCAATCAATCAATCAATCAATATGAATTGGTAAGCAAAGGTAAGAAAATATATATGTAGAAACAATAACCATAACCTGCTCACAAAACTAATGTTAGTTGCTGTAATATTCATGAGTAAATATTTTTAATTGTAAAGAATTTTGTCAAGTGGGAAGAAACATTAGGAATAGTTTAAGTAAGGGATCACGTAATTATAATGAATGAGGAAAAAGCTGAAATTCTTTTAATTCTCAAAGAATGTCATTTTAGTTTTTCAAAGCCTTTCTTTCTATATTTGAATTGTTATATTTGAGTACCATAAATTGTCTTTTAAAACCCATAATCAAATTGAGAATAACAAATATTTATAAATCACATAGTATGGCAACAAACAAAATGTTTTAAGAAAGGTAATGTTACCAAAGAACACTAGATGTAGGTAAATGTGCAAATGTTCGTTTAAAATGAATAGATATTTTTCTAGGACCATTAAGATAGAGTTTAGGTTAATAAGACTTGGTTGCTTCTTAGACAATTATTATTTCTTTAAAAATTAATAAATGAATCAAATAACAAAAATATGAGGAGTGCTATGCTAAATGCAAAATGATTACATTAGAGATTCACTGCCTATCTTTTCCAGAAGATCCCCCTCTTTTAAATATCCTCAACCCGCATGAAGACTACTTGATTCTGATGAAGTTTAACTTCTGTCACCAAGATGGGTTTGACTTAACTGAGGAAAGTTAATTTTTACCTAGCACTCAAGATACAGTATTTAGTGTGTAGTATATAACTGTTCTGACCTAAGGTCTAAGTTTTCATATTAGGTTTTTCTCTTTTTGAAATTTTGTAAGATTTATTCTTACTTCTGGTGAATATTGTTTTTTATTACTATAGTCCAGATTTGGGATGTCAATGAGTTATCAATTTTTTTTTGGAACTTTAAAATTCTTCCTCAAAATTTTCTGCAACCAAGTACCAGACCATGATCCATCAACCTGTGTTCCACAAACACTGCTAAGAGAAAATGAATATTCTTTATGCATCTAACTGTACTGCTAAAAAGACTCTTAATATTTTTTGGACCTGACTTCTGAATTCTGCCCTATGAGCTCTGTACAAACACTGAATTTATTGCAACTGAAGTTGTTAATACTGCCGCTGAATCAGACATTCTCCAGTTCACTGACTTGTGCCCAGCCTTAGTGCTTGGCTCTATTCTTAACCCTTCTTTCTCTGTAACTTATTCCCACCCCATACTGTCTTCTCTGTGTGCACTAAAATTTATTGAAGTGTTAATAATGATTATTGTATCCCAAACTTCACCATACTATGAATGTGTTTTTGTAAGATTTCTACCTACAATGAAGACCTACCAAGGAAAAGATTCAGGTTAATTTCTCCCAAGAATGGTAGTGTCTTCAGCATGTCAAACATTCAGTTAGGTTACCATCCTGGTTATCTTATGTGTAAAATCAAAAAATAAGGAGAAACATCCTAGAAAATTGTCTACTTTACAACTTTGGAAGGCAAAAAATTAAAAAAAATAATTGAATCTCAAATATGTTCATACCCTTATATCAGGAATTAGTGAGGTGTTATGTTACATGCTAGGTATTATAGTTTGGATATGAGGGGTTAGCACAGAAGTACCAAGCCAGGTGCATACTTCACAGATCAGCAGAGTCTTTGTTCAGCAATGGAGTCATGTCTCTGATGGAGCCACTTTCCTGGTGGAAAATGAGCCACCAGCCAAAGGCAGAATGTGTGCTTATATGGGTTACACTGAGAGATGACTTATAATTAATGAGCTTGTCAGTTGAGGTTGTCAGGAATTTGAGATCTGTTCTTACTGGGTAAGATGGAGGGTCTGGGGTTAGTAGTCACAGTATCTGGGATTTGTCTTTATTGGGCTAGAGGGAGGGTCTGGGGAAGAATTTGTTTTGGGAACAATCAGTGCTTTGGCCTCTTCCCAGAGACTGTCATTCCAGGCTTGATGGATATCTCCTCCCCAGGTCTTTTCTTCTACCGGGAAAGAATATATTGAGAGAGGATTAATGTTTTCAATGTGTTGCCCTCTTCCTCACTCCCTCTTTCCACGCCACACTATTTTGGAATTTGTCATTTTACATATTTAACATGAGGGGTTTAGATATCCCCCCAAAATTCTTGTGTTAATGCAAGACTATATGGAGGTGGAATTATTAGATTCTGAGAGCTATAACTTATTCAGTTAATCAAAGTTTAAATGGACTGACTTGGTCAAGTTAGCTCTAGGCAGGGAGGGCATGCATGAAGGAGGTAGGTCTCTGCACGTATGCCCTGAAACAATTCTTCTGTTCTGCAGCCCCTTTCTTACATTCTCTTATGCCTGGTTACCATGAGTAGAGCAGTTTCCCTCTGCCATATTCTTCCACCATGATACACTGTTTCATCTTGGGCCAGAGTAATGGAGTTGGCTGGCCATGGTCTGAACCCCTTAACCGCGATCCAAAATAAACTTTTTCTCCTCTGAGATGTTCTTGTCACCAAAAGCTGATCCTTTTCCCATAGTGATGTTGCAGTATTCATTCACAGAGAGACAGGGCACTGGAGCATTAAATAGGAAGTAATGTTTATCTGTGCCAGCACAGGCTCAGAGAATTATCCTCCAAAGACTGAGCATCAAACACAGCAAGGTGTTGCCTTTTGAACCTCTTGCAAGCTCTATATCTCCCATAGAGAGTAATGCACGTTCTGATTGGGTACTTTTATGTTGTAGGATTGCAACAAAGTTGCGACAGCATCATGCATACCTAAGTTACAACAGATTTATAGCAGAGGTGGCATTCACACTAAGTGTGCCATCTTGTCTTTACTTTGTTCTGATAGAATCCATAGCACAGTAACAGAGCAGAAAAGGCTATATTCAAAGCATAAAGTGGACCACTGTTACATCCTTGTTGGGTATTTTTGTCATAGGTACACAAAGCTAACTTACATATAATTTGGAAGCTAAAAGTAGGGTCCTTGCTGTGACTTTCATGACCATGTGGTTCAGAAGTATTTAGAACTGATCTAAAATAAAGACTCAGAATGTTGTATGAAGAGTCTGGTAGCAGACTTTGTCATTATTTACAGGGTTCTAATTTCATACCAATGGCATTGGGAGGTCACAGAGGTTTCCAGCAAAATTTCACAGAGAGTCCTAGAAGTTGTTTTCCCAATGGATTCAAGTCTTACTTTGACTCTACCCCTTTCTTCCATGACTCTATTTTTTTTTTTCCTTTTGGAATGGGAATATTTACTTTGTGCCACTACATATTGAATGAAGGTAACTTTAATTTGATTTCTACAGGGACTAAACATCAAGAGTTTGCTTGAATCAAAGAGAAGATTTTGGACTTGGACATTTGGGCTCTACTAAAACTATTCAGACTATGAGACTCTTGGAGATAGACTAAATAAATTTTGCATTTTCAGATGGGTGTGAGTTTTGATGGGCTAGGGATGGAATGTTATGGTTTAGATATAAGGTGCTCTACAAAATCTCCTTTGTTAATACAGAAATAGTAAGAGGTAAAATGATTTCATTATGATAACTGTAAACTAATCAGTTCATCCTACTTTAAATGGATTGACTACTGATTGGTAACTGTAGGTAGGTAGAGCATGATTGGAGGAGGTGGCTCATTGGAAACATGCCCTGGAAGGGTTTATCTGCCTTGAAGCCCTTCCCCTGATTGATTTTCTCCTTCCTGGTTGCCATAAGAAGAACAGCTTCCCTTCATCACACCCTTCTATGATGAGATGCTACATCATCATGGGCCCAGAGCAATGGAGTCAGCCCACCACAAACTAAACCTCTAGAATAATGAGCCAAAACAATTTTTTTTCCTACTCTATGTTGTTCTTGTCAGGTATTTTGGAAAGAGAAAGAAAAGTTACTGACACACAAAAAGGAAAATTTAATAAAAAATGGGATTGTGTTTGCTAATTAGAATATCTTAAAATTTGCTATGATGCAACCACAATTGCATCTTAAATGTGAAAGGAAGAGTTGAATCAGAGTATCAGAATGGCTACACTATGGTAAGAGCAACACTCAACTGGCCATTGGTGGCTTGGAAAGTGGAGGAAGTGGCCATATTCTAAGAAATGCAGGTATCCTCTAGCAAGTGAGAAAACCAAGGAAATAAATTCTTCCCTAAATTCTCCAGAAAAAAATGCAAGTTTGCAAATACCTCAAGTTTAACCTAGTGAGATCTATGTAAGAATTTTGACCTCTAGAGGAGTAAGACAAGAAAATTTGTTTGAAGCTTTTAAATTTGTAGTACAACATCAATAAGGAATCAACGCAGCAACAATTCAGTATTTGACAAATTTCCTTAAATGATTATGTGTAATTCTATCACATATGAGGATTCTTCCTCTAAATATTATCATAGATTGGGTAGAATCATTGAGGATAAATTTCTGGGTTAAAATAGAAATGCCAAACAAAAAGAACTGACTTCAAATTTCAAGGTGCTCCACCAAATGATTTGTAATTAATGTTCATATTCAAAAACAGTTTTCTTCACATTTTTTTCATATTTAAGTTTCTTCCTTCTATTTTAATGTTAATTTACACATATAACATATTCTGTAAACCTTACATCCTGTTCATGAGTTATTTTGTAGGCTTGCAAAAGTAGATAAGAATATAACAATTTGCAACACACTTAAATTTGAAGGAAATTTGGTAATTTGTGGAAGATCAATCCCCGTGAGTAGTCCAACAATCTCTACAATTGTACATTACATCTCTGAAAACAAAATACTTTAAATAAATGGAATATTAGTTCTGTTATTTTTTGTGTTGTCTTCTTTGTTTTATATCACCAGTGCTTTCTCTGATTATATTTCTCAAAACTTTACATTTCTTTAATAACTTGGGCAAATTAAAGAGAGAAAAGTAACCTAAAATTCTTGTACAGGTTTTGTAGACTCAAACTATACATTTCCACTTAAATTCTCATCAATAACATGTCTATAGGATCATCATCTAACAAAGCTGTAATCAAATTTAACCTTGAAAGATTTATGAACTGATGCCTATATGATATACCAGGAGTATTTCCTCAAATTAGGATGTACTTCATTTGTGCCTTTGTCATGGCTTTTGCTGACATATAGAGAAGAAATATTGATTTATGTCTATTTCTTGTGAAGTTTCATAGAGCAATGCCAATAAAAAGAGTTTTAAAAATTAACAGAACAAAATCTTTTCAACCTCAGTCTTTTTAGTAACAGTATCTGAATCTTCTTTAGAGAAATGAAAATTCTACTGGATTTATGAAGAAGCACTTTCTGTATAGCACGGATCCTAGATACTACATATCTCAGAATGTTCTTGAATATTCTGATGCTTTGAGATAAAATGTTCAATTTAAATTAAAAATGTCAAATAAACATAATTTTATTATCAAAATTTTTACACATTTTGTTTTCATATAAATACATTTTTAAATAATTCATGTTCTTATTGTGTTTTTTAATTTGTTCTTTTTAGTTATATGTGGCAGTAGAATGTATTTTGACATATTACACATATATTAAGTATAACTTCATTCCCTTATTTTAATGTTTTTATTGGATAAAAAATCTTTATTCTTTACTGGATACATATTGGAGTTTTCATATTACTAAAAACTATCTTTTAACTGAAACATATCAAATATCATGGGAAAACTGATATTGTTATAAGTTTGTGTTCAGAATATACTCATATGATTATCACTTATGAAATACACTTAACATTCTTATCAGTCTATACATTGCTTTTTTCAGAAAGTTTAATTTGGGTCTGAGAAAATAGATTAGAGATACTGCATTGATGTCTTTTTGATATTCTGTTTCTATTTTGTGAATTACATTCATTTGTGGAGCAAGCCATATTTAAGAAATCAATTTGGGAGTTAAGTATAAACTTTTCACTATTAGAAAAATATTTATTACTGGGTATCTCTAGAAAATAATTTCTCAAAGAATGCATCATGGATTTGTGAATGGGAGGGAATAAAGAGAAATTTTACAAATATTGTTTATATATGTCAATTATCTCAAATTTTAGTCAAATAATATTTTTAATTTATTTTAATCATGGCTCTTCTAGTAGGATTTACCTAGGAGATGTCATACAAAGGCTACTATGTTAATACAGAAATGTTCAGAATGAAATGATTACATTATGAAAGTTGTATTCTAATCAGTCCATCCTAATTGGAGTGAAGTAACTGGGTGGCAATTGTAGGCAGAAGGTGAAATCTGAAGGAGGTAGTTCACTTAGGTCATGCTCTGAAAGGTTTGGTTCATCTTCTTTGCAGCCCCTTATCCTTTCTTTCTCTCTGCATCCTGGAAACAAATAAAAATGTAGATGCAGCATACCAAAACATATGGGGAATGTGAAAGCAGTACTCAAAGAGAAATTTGAAGGAATCAATTACCACATCAGAAAAGAAGAAAGATCTAAGACAACCAACTTATCCCAATATCCCAAGTAGCCAGAAAAATTAAAAAAAAAAAAAAATTAAATCCAAAATTAGTAGGAATAATGAAATAATAAAGATCAGAGTAGAAATAAATGAAATGAGATTTAAAGAACAATGCAAAGTATCAAGGAAACAAAAAGTGGTTCTTCAAAATGATAAACTGAATAGACAAAAACCCAACAGACAAGGAGAAAAGAGACTAAGCTAAAATTAGACATAAAGTGGAACATCACAATTAACACCACAGAAATACAAAAGGTTATTAGAGATTCTTTGGAGCAACTACTTACCAACAAATTTGATTATCAACAAAAATGTATAAATTCATACACATATATTAATTATCAAAATTGAATCATAAAAAATTCAAAATCTGAATAGGCTAATAAGAAGTAAAAAGACTGAATCAGTAATAAAAGTCTCCCTTTAAACAAAATCAACATATATGATCAGCAGCACTGCTATAATCCAGTATCAAATTACCTAAAATGTAAACACATTTATAATAACTACAAATAATTAAAGAGTTTTAGCCAAAAGGGTGAAAGATTCATAAAATGACAATTATCAAGTATGTATGAAAGAAATTTTAAAGGACAAAAAAGTGGAAATACATTCCATGTACATGAATAGAAAATATAGAAAGCAATAACACACTGTACATTTCAAATACTGTAAAATGCATTTTGAAAGTTTATATCAAAAAAATAAAGGATTGAGGAGATAAATGTTTAACCTCATTAAAATATGCAATGCATGCATGTATTAAACATAAGATTATATCCCATTAATATATACAAGTTTTATGTATCAGAAATAAAGTACAGAAACACTACTATGAGAAAAAGCAAATAAAAGTAACAAAAATAAAACTGTCTCACCTTGTCTACTATGTTAGCTTTTTATTGCTGTGACTAATACACCTGACAACAACTTAGAGTATGAAAAGCTTATTTTGGCTGATAGTTTCATCAGTCTCAGTCCATGGCTGGATTAATCCTTCTCTCTGGGCCTGAGATGATGGAACATCATGGTAGAAGGGTATACTATGGTGGCAAAAATCTAATGGCAGCCGAGAGAGAGAGAGAGAGAGAGAGAGAGAGAGAGAGAGAGAGAGAGAGAGAGAGAGAGAGAGAGAGAGAGAGAATAATAATATGAATGAATGTGCAATGCAACAGGGACAAAATGTATACCTCAAAGACACACTCACAGTGATCTACTTCATTCAGCCATGCCCCACCTGCCTACAGTTACCAGTCAGTTAGTCTTTTCAAATTATTAATGCAGCAAATGAATTAATCCATTGATTAGTTTACAACTCTTGTAATCTAATCATTTCACCTCCGGGTGTTCCTGCATTAACCCAGGAGCTTTTGGAGGAGACCTCATACCCAAACCATAACATTAACCTTTGTAGATGTACTTAATTTTTAAACCTAGTAAGCTTTACAAGCTTAGCTCATTATTTAAAACATTCTACTACATAAATCTTCATCCCATTCATACTTTTATTTATAAATTTCACTTCAAAAATGATTTCACTTGAAAAGATGCACAGTCATATACCTAGACCCTGACTGGCAATTTAAACTGAAATTTAATATCAAGAGTTGAAATTTCTGTTTTATTTTGACTATTTTTTAATACAAGAATTTCTTCTGAATGCCACTGAGAGAGAGAAACTATTTAATTTGTTCCACATGGATAATGTTTAGAGGCTATATGTGGCAGAATAATGGCTGTCCGTGTGCTATATTTTGAAGAAATTTACAAGACTCAACTAACTAACTGGCTTGAGTAATTTGTCTCACAGTTTTCACAGGGCCTAAAATTCTGTCAATTATAGCCACTCTTTATGGGTGTTTCCAGGAAAATGGACTTTTAATGCATTACCTTAGAGGGGAAGGACATTGTTACAGATTTATCTTTATTGCAACTTGGGCTCTAGTAAAGAGTAGAATGTAGAGGTAATAGGGCAATAAACAAGAACATTTTGATGTTAGAAGTCAGCATGAAGATTTCTAAACTGAGGAGACTTGACCTTAAATTCTCAATGAATTATGTTTAAATACTCCAGTATTATCTGCAAAGGCTTTTAATATTCACTGAATTTATGGGTCCTATTATATACCATATTTGTTTCCACTGAGTGCAAATTATTTAATGTTGTTCAGTAAACCAGGAGAGATCTTTAGACCAGGAAAAGGTCTCCTATCTCCAGGAGAAACAAACAAAGAGGACAAAGGGAGCCAGGCATGGTGGCACATGCTTGTGATACCAGCAGACGGGGAGGCTGAGGCAGGATCATGCAAGTTCAAGGCCAGCCAACTTAGGCTCTAAGCAATTTAGTGAGACCCTGCCTTAAAATAAAAATAAATAAATAAAGGGCTAGAGATGTAGCTGAGTGGCACCTCTGGGTTCAATATCCAGTACCAAAAAGAAAAAAGAAAAAAAGGACAGAAAAAAACAAAACAAGACAATTTTAACTATCACATGTACATCTAAGACTTCTGGACTGAATCTACCTCAAGTTCATTCTGAATGTGTTCATTGACTTTCACAAGACAATTCTGAGCACCTCTGTTGAAACCTAGGAACTATTTTCATTCTCAGAGTGTTATACAGAACAAGGCATTCAGGCATTTTGAAACTATGTAGAAAGTCAGTTACCAGACTATGTCTTATGAGGGCTTGGTTTGATCTTCCAAAATACCAGTCTATTTTAGGCAATGATATACTCTGAAGGAGAATTCCACATAGAAAGAGAAGAGATCTATCTTCCCAGCAATGAGCCTCCTATAAAGTGACCACATTTGTATTCAACAACTAACACTACTGTGCCCTGGTGAAGAAAATATATTTCCTCACTGTTTTCACTGTGGGATTTGATGTAAGGAAGGCTGCTGGTCAAGACAAAAAGAAAGAAAAACCAAAAAGTAGATGACATTGTAATAACTTGATAAATATAGACCTGTTCAATCAGGAAATATTTTGATCTTTTGCTATTTTGAAAGACTCACTAATATGTCACACTCTTCATTTATGTTTTATGATATGTACATTCTCTTTTTTATAAAATTGGTATTAATTCAGTAGTTAATTTGGCATTAATTAATTATTGAATTTCTGAATAAAACAGAATTAATTGGTAGTAATTCTTCCTCTCAAAAATGTTGAGGCATCTTATGAACATGTATTATATATGTTCTTCAGGTCATAATAAAGAGTGCTCCAAAATGACACTTTTATAAGAATCCTTTTCACCTGGCCCTGAATCCAATTAATATTTCCTTTTATTTATCTTTATCATAAAGCTTTTACCTTTGAAACCTATCTCATTCTTCCTCTTGTGTTCTTGTTTTAACCCACTCATATAATGGTTCACATTGTGTGTTTTTATGCAATTTTTATATATTTGAAAAAATTAGTGTCACAATTTGAATTAGAAATTTCATTTGTTACTTAAAATAGTTAATAGTTAAATAGTTACTAAAAATAGTTAAAAGGAAACTCTGGAAGAATACATACTTTCCTATATTAAAAATTCAGTTAGTAAATTATCATGCTTTTTAAGTTACTGGTGACATATAAAAGCCTGCACTCTAACAACATTAATCTCAATATAAATCTTAGAATTCTTTTAATCTGTGGTTTTCAACAAACCACAATTCTCTCAATTCTCTCAATTTCTTTTTTTCAATCTCAATTCTGTTCCTTAACTCTCTTCAACTCTTGCATACACACACACACAAAAAAAAAAAACATAAATACTCACTCTTTTTTATTCTTTTGTCTTTCTTTGTTTCCTGTTTTTATTCAGAAATTCTATTAACTGCATAACGTTTTTCTTTAATCAACTCAGCATATATGGAAGTGAAAGTAAAAATACCTTGTTGGAGAAAGAGTAGATTTCTAGAACCAGAATTGCTTTTCTTATAGCCACTGAAATTTGAGGATTAAAAAAATGCTAAAAATTTTAATTTTTATCAAATCCAACTTAACAGCTTATTGATTTATGATTTTTGCTTTTAATATTGTAAAAAATCATCATAGAATCATGAATCCCAAAGATATTTTAATTTTTTCTAGTTTTCTTCCAAAAGTTGAATAGCTGCAGATCTTACCTTTTGCGTTCATAATAGAGACAGATGATTGATAGATAGATAGATAGATAGATAGATCGATCGATCGGACTGGGTATCCAGTTGTTCAATGAAGTTAAAGTGACTTTTCTGTTGGAATTACTGTATATGTCTCCTATTATTTTCAAAACAAATTATGACACTTTTAACAATCTGAATGCAAATTTATTATTTCACATTTCTGTTGTTCAGCAGTCTTACATGTGTTTCATAGAGCTAAAAATCAAGGAGTCTACTGAGTTCCACCCTTTCTGAGGCTCTAAGATAGAATCTATTTCCTAGGTTGTGGGCAGAACTCATTATGTGCAGTTGTAAGACCACATTTATTTATTTACTTTAAACTGAAGCTCATTCACAGCTTCTGGAAGTTGACCATGTATTTTAATGAGGCAGCTCCTTCCCTCCATTTTTTTAAGTTGGTAACAGAAGATCAATTCCCTCATTCTTTTTTTCCTCTTCTATAATCACATTTTTCTGACAACTGACAGGTAAAATTATCCAATTTTGAGGATTCATGGGATTATCTCTCACTCAGATAACTTAAGAGAGGAAAATTTTCTCTCTCTCTCTCTGTTTCCTAGTGCCACATCACCAGTTGATTTCCTCTGTCACATATTTTCGCCAGGATGTTTTGCCTCTTCTCAGGCTCTGAGGAATGGAGTTAGCCATCAATGGACAGAGACCTCTGAAACCATGAGCCCCCAAATAAAATTTTCCTCCTCTGTTTTTGTCTTTTTGATTACAGTGGTGAAAAAACTGACTAAAACACCTAGTATGCTCCAAGGTTGCTTAATTCTGACTTCTAGAAGTATTTGTGTAAATGCTTTAGGAATTCTATGTATGAAGTAAGGTTTTCTAGTTATTATATTTTACCTTTTTAAATTGTTTTTAGTTTTATATTTTATTTTATATTGTTATCGTTTGCATTAGAATTTATCTTATTGCACTGTGTAGATTACATTTGCAATGTTAACTAAAAATTGTATAGATACATTCCTCTTCTTTTTTAACAAAAAAATAATGCACTCAGTCCTCTTTAATTACAGTGTTAGTCATAGAGTCATATTTTGTTAGTTTAAGAAATTTTGCCTCTCAAGTGTACATGATTTTTTTTTAATTATAGTGGGTTTTAATTTTTTCAAATTATTTTTTTGCATGTGTTGAGAAGATCCTACATATGGACAAATAGATGATGAAAGCTTCTGTAGGTACTGTAACAATTCTATTTCTTGGACATGTTTGTGTCTATGAGTAATGTTCACACACTGACTCATTATACTGAGCACTATGGTTTGTAAACTGCTTTATATATATTTGTGTGTGTGTGTGTGTGTGTATATATATATATATATATATATATACACATATATATTGTTTTAAAATATATAATGTGTATGTATATATATCGTTTTATATATATACATATTTATATAAATATGTATGTATATTTTAAAGTATAATATATATTTATTTAAAAAATGGTTATAAGAAATGTTTAGAAATTTAAAAAGTATAATTGAAAGCATTTCTGCTCAGCCAAGACACAATCATGTTATAGCATGGATGGCTTGAATCACTGCACTCTAAATTCATACATTGGAACATAAAATACTAAAAAGAATATAAGTGAGAAAAATAAAATAAAATTAAAAGGTTAAAAATAAGAAGGGAAAAATTGAAGACAAAGTCACCATGAGGAAATAAACTATCTGAATATGTTGCAGAGGAGAGGCCTATGACAAAACTATGAGATTACTAGGGAAAATGGGGCAAAAAAAAAAAACTAATAGAAATATGAAGCAGGCTATTGGGACACTTTTTAATTCAAAAAGCCACAATTTATAATGAAGATAAATTAGTTTTGACTATATACCAAATGACCAAGAAATCAAGCAGAAATTAACAGACTTACCAAAAGAAAAAAAAGAAGAAGTAGTGAAGATGGAGGAAATGAAATTAATTAATCCATAAGTTATATCTGATGAATCTATTTCTATCTAGCTAGCTAGCTACCCAAAATAGAAATTGTGTTAAGAAAATAAGTCATGCTTTTGTGAGTTTGGTAAATCCAAAATATTCAGGTTGATAAGATACCCAAGGACCAGCTGACTCTGTAATTCTAATTTGATGCTGTCTTCTTGCCCAGTTATTTCTTCCTTGGATGATCTTAATCTTTTTTTTCTATTAAGACTTTCACCGGACCGAACGAGGTACATTATAGGACATAATCTTTACTGAAAGTCTACTGATTTCAATACCAATTTAATGTGTGTGTGTGTGTGTGTGTGTGTGTATATATATATACAGAAACACCAACAGAAAGTTTGACCACATATCTGAACCATGAACATCTTGGCACATAAAATTAATCATCACAATTCAGGTCAAATAAAAGTTAATTTACAACAATATAAAGAGTAGTTTAAGAGAAACCACAAAGATAATATAGAGGAAATCAGAAGCAATGTATCATATAAAATTTGAATAAATAAAAAAAGATTTTTGTGAAATTAACAAAATGGAAAATCATAAGTAATTATTTAAGAATCATTATAATATCTGGAAAGCTTATAATAATGTGATCTTGCAAATAGAATATTTATATATTTAAAAATTAGGCTTGCATGATTCTAATGCTTTAAAAGTGAAAAAAAATAATTACAAATTATTTTATTTCAATAACAACTTATTTCACAATTTAGATTATGGATTCTAAATGATAAATTAAATGCTTCACTTACTATTATAATAATGAATATAATTTTAAAATGAAAGCAATAGCATTTTTTGATGTGGATTATAATTTTTAGTAAGTTCATGAGTTTATGAAATTTCAAGTATCGAAACATAAAATACTTATTATGAAGAGTTTAAATACTTTCATTTTAGATCAATATACTGTTTTGTTTTAAAACTTTCAAAAATATATAAGTATAAATCTAATATCTAAGCTATCTAAGTATAAGGAACTCAGAGTGAAGCTGCCACTAGATAACATGATCCTATATCACATTGATGAAGGAAGCAATGATGAAATAACTGAGAGAATAAGTAACAATGTCAACAAGGGATCAAGTTATAAAAAATGAGCTTTAAAAAGCTTCAGTGCTGACTAACCTTATTCTGATACTTGATACTAAATCAATATGGGTGTCACAATCCATTTTTTAAACATTGCATCATTGTCACCAATGTACCATATAGTGTATCAAAGGACAAAGTAACAAAGTCCATCAGCAAAATAGCAAAAACTGCCACCATTAAATCAATACCATTACAAAACAAATGAGAAGTAAAAATACGATTTTAACATAGTAAACCAGATGATCTTTCATAAGCTCATGAAATTAAGAACCATATAAACCTACAGTGTCATTAAACATATCATTAAGGTTTTTAGATCTAAGATTAGGTTTGATTTAAGGTTGTGTCCCAAAAATTTGAATCAGTACATTGTCTCCTTAGTTTGTAAGTAAAGTTAGTTCTACTGGTAATTTAGTAGTGAATCAGAGAAGGAACTTGGTTTATAAACAATCTAAACGAAAAACTACCCTCAGTTATTTTGAAACAAAAGTTTAAAATTGATTTTGTTTTGTCTCCTAAGAAGCATCAAAGACATTTTTCTTTTAAAAAGATTTAAAATTATTGTAAATTAAATCCAAATGTATAACTAGAGAAAAAAGTTATTTTCAAGTTATATTTAATTGATATCAATAAGTATACATACGTAAAATAGGTGGAATTTTATCCAAATTGATCTTAGAAAAGCTTCATTATTTTTTTAATGAGTTTTCTAATACTGTTTATCCTCTAAGACAAGGTATTGAAAAGTGAGAAAAAATATAAAATTGAAACCTTTTCTATTTTTCATGTATAAAATCTGATCATTCTAAAAATAGATATTTTAAGAGTGTGAAAATATTAATTTTGATGAAGTATACTTAACCACATATTCAAGTTTGAATAAGGATTAGTATTGTTCTTAGGATGTTGTCAATATTGTTAATTTAAACACAATTTGTATGGTGCATGTATTTGACAGATTGTTTGTATTCATAAGAATGTAGAAAATTGCATTCATAAAAGCTGCTTCATAACAGAGTTACAATATTTCATTTAAATTCATATGTTGTGAGTACTACAGAAAAAATATATTAAAGCTGATTCACTAAACTTATATTTTTTATCATATTAGAAAAATTTTTCAAAACAAAAACCAATGGGAGTGTTACTTTACTATTTTTCATATAGATTATATGAGGCATTTAATTCCCATATTCAACACTTAAGATAAAATATTTAGATGGAAGTCAATGGATTTAACAAAAAATGCATGTGCACATAAAATGACCTGAGGAATCCTCCCAATAATATTTGGATGTAAGAGACATTAAATTGAATAATGATTAATCTAATATAATTCACTGGAAAACAAAAGCCAATATAAAGAGATTTGATATTCCTACGTGAACTAAAAATCTTTCCTATTTTAGGGACCTAAAAAACCCTACATATGAATATATGAAAAATATGCATATTAATAATAAATATTATTATTATTTTTATTCATTTTCCACAGATCTTCAAAGTTGCAATGGGGGTTGTTTTTCTTAATCAAGGAATTCCTTGAAATATAGCTTGTATCTTTTTGATAAATACTATAACTAAAACATTTTTAAAAACTACTTCTAAAATACACAATCTCTAAAATAAAACCTGTGATACACACTGTGGTTAATAGTATTAACAAAATAAATATTTAGCTTTTTTAAAAAGAAGCATGAATACATTTTTGGTTTATGTACCATAAAATATGTAGTGTGACTACTGTGTTAATCTTCACACTCCACCGAGGTCTCTACTCTAGCCTCAGCAATGCATAATCAATCAATGTGCAAACAGTTCCTGAGATAATCCTGGTGAGGATAGCCAACTTATTAGAAGCCAAGAATCATCAGTATTCCTTTTCCAGATGTACAATTTTTTGCATTAACCAAAACATGATATTTGAAGAGAAAAATTTATGGTTTTTCTGCCATATCCAATGTGTCAACTGATGCTGTGAGTTCTAACTTCAAATAGTGTGGAATTTGAAACTTTTAAAATTTTTTTTATTTGTTCTTTTTAGACATATATGAGAGTAGAGTATATTTTGATGTATTACACGTACAATATAACTTATTCCAATTAGGATCCCATTCTTGTGGTTGTATATCATCTGGACTCTCACTGGTGGTATACTCATACATGAGTTCTGTTTTATCCAAGTTAGTTTTAACCCTTGCCTCACAGCTTCATCCTGGAATGCCAATTCTGTGTACTTTCCCCAAAGCAGCCAAATTCATTCTTACAAATATGTCTTATATTATTCACCATCTGAGCAAGACCAGTATTACTTTCTGTTTTTATGAGAGTATGGAATTTTGGTATACCAAGGAAATTGATTCTAGTATGATTCATATACCCCTATATCATTTTTTATATTCTATTAAAATCTTGACTTTGACTTATCACTAAAATATATGCATCAAGTTCTCTCTTTTTAAAAAATTCTCCTTGTATTACTTTTCATCACTATAATAAAAACCCAATTAAACTAAAAAGAGAAAAGTTTTTATTTTTTTACTCAAAATTCTGAGATCAAGTGAGCCCCATGACTTTGGGCTTCAGGTGAAGGCAGCACATCATGTTAGAAATACATGGTGGAGTAAACTACCAATTTCATGATTCAGGAGGCAGAGGAAAAATGAGAACAGGCCAGGGCACCACAATTCTTGGCACATACCCCCAATCATCTTTGAACTCTCACCAGATCATACCTACAAACAAATCTGTAGCATTTCCCAACATTTCTGGCCTGGAGACCCAACATTTCTTTATGGACCTCAGGAAGCATTCATCAAAACAATAGCATTCTGGCCCTGCTGCCAAAGCCTCATGCACATCTTATAATGTAAAACGTGTTCATTCTATCCTGAATTCCATAGTTTTAGTTGTTCAAGCAATGCTCAAATGTCCAAGTCCAATGCCTTTAGTGATTCAAAACAAACTCAAATGTGAGTACCTATAGAAAACACACACACACATATGCTCACACATACACACACACATTTTGCATACTTTTAAAACACAACGAAAGGAAAAGACAGATAGGACAGAACAATGTAAGGCTCAACCAACTACCAGCAAGGTAAATATTAAATCCTGAAACTTCCTATCTAGCATTAGGAACACCCTGTGGTGAGATGTGAGTTTTGCAGGGCTTGGGCAGTCTCACCCCTACAACTTTCCTAGTTACAACCCACATAGCTGCTCTCCTGGGCACATTTTGTATGCTGCCTGCAGCTTTCTTTGTGAGGCATTGCATTGCACATTTCTGGCACCTATATCGTTTTTGTGTTCCATTTCAGCTTCACTCTCACAGCTTCACTGTGTATCATCCCACTGGTGATTGCTTACAGGAATGCTGACCCATGGCATACTGCCTATCTTCTCAATATTTCCTTTGAAATCTCAGTGTGCCTACATAATCCCATTTGTCTTACAATCTGCCTGCCTCCAAAATCAGCATCACACACAAGATGCCAAGGTTTACCCTCAGCACAGATTGAAACTGGGCCTGCTTGAATCAAAGCATCAGTGGCCTCTGAATGCCTTGCTGGCTGAACATAGGGAAATGAATCCCAATGTGGTTTAAGACACCTGGGGTACGCTGGTGTTCTTTTCTAACATGATTTACCCTGGAAAATCTTGAACAAAATTTGCATTTCTATACATTTGAGGTCATGATGCTTGGGATAACTTTGCAGATTCCTGAGGCATCTTTCCTATTGTACTAATATAAAGCAGTTGGTTTCCTCTTTAGCAACTCTACCTTGACATTTATGTCAATCAAACTTTGACATTAATCTCTTTAGAAATCAAACCTTCCTTGGCAACCTTCCTGGCTGCATCCTCACAGGTATTCCTTTTCTGCCCAAACTACAATTTTCCAAATCTTCATGCACAGCTCTTCTTTGCTGCTGATTCTCCCTGGAAATTTAGCTTAAAATCATTCAGTAGTAGCCATGCTGCAGTTGGAATGCTTTCCTGATGTCAAATATCCTTCACTAAATAAAGTAATCTGACAATTTTAAGCTTAGACTTCCACGTGAATAAGTTCACTTTTTTTTTTCTTTTATGATGCCACAGGGTGACATTTTCCAGTAGAATTCCAGCTTTCATTGAAACTTTATCAGTTAAGTAGCCCAGTTTCTTCAGGTGTCTGGAGAGGGCAGTGCATCATGATAACTGCATGTGATGGAGATAATTGCTTATCTCATAAGCCAGGACAAGAGCAAAAGAAGACACCTGGGGTCCTACAATACCCCCTCAGAGAATGCCACCATTGCCCTAAGAACTTCCCATGAGAATATGTCTCAAACAAATTACCCTGGGGAAAAAACATTAAATATATGGACTGTTGGTGGGACACTCATCCAAACCATAGCACTCTACTTTGGGCATCTCTCTTACCATGGACTCTCTTGTGTCTTTGAGTACTCATGTGTCTGGGGAAATATGATGGAGTTGAAGAGTTGCCTACTTTCTCTTATAAATCCTCCTAGTCAATGGATAAAGTCTCATTAATTAATACGGTCTGAATAAGGATAAAAGAATCTTATTGCTCAAAACTGGAATAGAGTAGTTTTCCATATCACCCTGTAAAAAAAATTGAAGGTCACATTAATATAGGTTTTTACTACTTCAACTGAGTAATCTCGCCATGGTTTGAAGGTGTCCCCCAATGTTCATATGTTTAAAACTTAAATTCCCATGGCCAGAGATTTAAGAAATGAGAACTTTGATAGGTGATTAGGTCATAAGGGGTCTGCTGTCATAGATGGCTTAATGCTATCATCACAGGACTGGGTTAGTTATGTAGGCATGGTCTCCTAAATAAATGAAATTCAACCCTCTCTTGTTTGTTCTTAAATTCCCTTTTTCTTCAGCCTGGTGCCTTCTGCCATTGAATGACACACTACAGTGACTCTCATCAGATGCCAGCATCACAATCCTAGACATTCTAACCTTCAGAGCAATTAATTGAATAAATTCTTTTCTTTATGAAATAATTAGTCTGTGTTATTATAATAGCAGAAAATGGACTAAGACATACCTCTTGCTTTCCCTGTCTTGCTTACTCTCTTCTGTTGCATTGGTCTCAGTATTTTTTAAACGCTCTCATTGCTTCAGGCTTTTTCTTCCTTCTGTTTACTCTGTCAGTATTGATCTCTAGATCTCTACATAGCTTTCCATGAATCACTCAGCTTGCTACTCAAAAATCAGATTGTTTGCGATGCCTTGAGAACATCCTATATCACCACATTTCCTACCACACTGTATTATTATATAGTTTCAGTTTCTATCATTTCAATTATCAACCAGAGTTAGGGAAAAAAACCCTGCAAATAATTAAGCACTAAATATTTTTAGTAAATAATGATAAGATTAAAATACATATTAAATAATCTAGAATAACATCCACCAGACCAATCAGTTTTCTCTAGTGTCTGAAATTCATCTCTCTTCTTTCTGGACCATGAAACTGATTTTATATGTCAAGATGAGGGGGCACTTTTGCATTTACAGAGCACAGATTCTCCCAAGTAGTCTCTATCACCTGAAAGGAAGTGATATGTGTTACAGCGAAAATTGTTGATTTTTGCCACTTTCACCTACTTCAAAAGACAACTGAATGAGAAATCTTACAGGTGCTTATCTAAAACTTATTTTTTCCCTAAAACTTATTTTGAAAGAATCATATATGAGGAGATTTTTATGCACACTGGAGTTCAAGAACCACTAGCATAATGGTTTTACTTCTGTTCCTGTCATTTATATTTAAGTGACTTGGCCTATCCTCTTTCAACGAAAAACCTCAGATAAAATTCCAGGGCTAAATAAGTGAAATTTCTGTACTTCGGGTTCTTCAAAGCACAATGTTCAAAGAATTACTGTTGTAAATCTTGGAATATTTTAAATAAATAAATGAAAATATTTGAATAAATTAATATCAAAACTGTTTCCTATTTATTTGTTTACTGAGTTCATCC
Organism: Marmota monax; assembly: GCF_021218885.2. Classification (NCBI taxonomy): domain Eukaryota; kingdom Metazoa; phylum Chordata; class Mammalia; order Rodentia; family Sciuridae; genus Marmota; species Marmota monax. The sequence continues at coordinate 1,272,947 of NW_026695246.1, read as the reverse complement.
TGATGACAGGATAGTGTTAAAATTGGAAGGATAGTGGGGAAATATTTTATTGCTTCCATTACTCTAACCAGTATAATAGTTTTTATATGAATATTGTATTTGAATTTTCTTAAATCATATTTTATTTTTATTACCAGTGACGCATAAAATTCCTCAAGATCATTAAATGCAAATAATTTTGATCCTTATTTAATTTTTTTTTTGTACTAGAGATTGAACACAGGGGAGCTCAACCACTGAGCCACATCTCCAGCCCTTTTTATTTTTTATTTTGAGATAGGGTCACCCTAAATTCCTGAGGGGCTCACTAAACTGCTGAAGTTGGCTTTGAACTTGGATCCTCCATCCTCAACCTTCTGAGATGTTGGGATTACAGGAATGTGCCACTGCAACTGAACCTTATATATTTTTTTTCCATAATTCTGCTGTTTGAAGAAAATGTAACTTGGTCATCTCAATAGTATGTTTTATTGTTATTACATTTTCAACATGTGCTTTTACATAGTTAATTATTTTAAATGTAAATTTCACTTGTCAATCAGATTTTTAAAATATCAAGGTTATAATTTTAATACCTATTAAAGAAAGTTAATTTTGTGTGAGAATCTGTATGAGACAACACAAATATACATATGTGCATATGTACTAATATAAATGCATGTAAATATTAAAATATACAAGAATTTAGGCATACACATATATCTGTATATGTTCATGTGTTTTTGTGCATACTGAATTGACTTGACATATTAGTTTTTCTGTAAATACATAGACAGTTCTAGGGTTGGCTCTAGAGACAGAAAAAGAAATACAAATGAGAAATGGATGCATATACATAGGGGTTACACCCAGGATTCTCATTTATGTTTCCTAAATTTTTTCTTCATTTACTTCTAAGATCAATTTTAATGAATTTTTTTTGGTTGGGGGTTATTGGGGATTGAACTCAGGGGCCCTTGATCACTGAGACACTTCTCTAGCCCTATTTTGTATTTTATTTAGATATAGGATCTCACTAAGTTCTTCAGTGCCTCACTTTTGCTGAGGCTGACTCTGAACTCACAATCTTCCTGCCTCAACCTCCACTGGAATTATTAGCATGTGCCATCTCCCCAGGCTTAATGAAACTTTTAATGGTGAGAAGAACATCAGTGAAATGATAGTTCAGATTTATAAGTTTAGAGGACAATAGAAATGTATTTAATATGACAAATATAAAACAGCTTACTTAGCCATGTGGTAACCAAATATGTAAAGTATTTTCTACTAATAAAAATATTAAGCTGCTTCTCTGCAAGCCTTAAATTGGACTTTACACTTCAAGATTATTATTTCTAAACCTCTGCTTCATTTGGACTTATACAAACGATTTGAAGTAAACTAAAATTTGCATTTTTTTTTTTTTTGCAGCTCTAATCACAGTTACCATGCTATGGAATCAATCTAACTATACTTTAATGGATGAATCAAGTAACTGTGTTATATGTACTCAATGGAACATCATGCAGGAAAAAAAAAGAAGAAATATTCTCGTGGTTACAATATAGATGGTCCTAGGAGCCATTATGTTAAACAAAATAGGTACGAAAACACAAGTGCTACAAGATCTCAATTATATATAAAATCTAAAAAAAGTTGATCTGATAGAGGTTAAGAGTAGAACAATGATTACTAGAGCGTGGGGGGGATTCCTGGAGATAGCACATGGAGAGAGGTGTTTGATAGATGTGATGTTAGAGTTGGATAGAAAGAATAAGTTCTATGCTCTATGATATTATAGCATGACTATTGTTAAAATGATGCATAGTATATCTTAAAATAGCTAGACTACAGGATTTTTGAATATATTCATCATAAAGAAATTATTAAAGTTTAAGTGATGGATATGCTAAATAGCTAATTACCTTGATTAGTTACTCTACTCTGTATACATGAAGCAAAATATCATGTTTTACTTCATAAATATATACAATTATTATGTCAATCAAAATTTTTAAAATGAGTAGTATATTTCCTTCATTAGCAAACTGACATATTATTGTTTATATGGCTGAGTAACTATTATAATTTTGAGAAACTTGAAATGTTTAATATGGTAATAATGATCCTTTCTACTTTAATATATATTCAAAGTGTTATTTAGAGACAGGGTCTCAAAGAGTTGCTTAGCTACTTGCTTATGCTGAGGCTGGCTTTGAACTACCAGTCCTCCTGTCTCAGCCTCCCAGGCCACAGGGATTATAGGCCTGCACCACTGTGCCTGGCTGTGATCATATATTTTTTAATTCAATCCTTATGATAAAATTTATAAATAGATTTATATTAAACATTACTATCCTCCATTTCATACTATGCTGCAAAAACTCAAGACAGGATATTGAAAATTAGATTATATATTGGGCATACTGACTATGCAAGAAGATTTCACCATATTTACAATGTTCAAATTAGTATAAAATGTAAGTAATTTTAAATATATATTATATGATTTATTGATTTTTCCATTTTTAAATTTTTTTTCCAAAAAAAATGGATAATAAAAACATTTTTTCATGAATTGATTGAAATAATAAAGTCAAAGGAAATAAGAAGAAATGATATAGCCATTACATGATGATAGAAAAATCTACAAAATTCACTGTGACTCTTTGGCGACCCTCATTTGTATTAGGGAATGGCAACATCAACAAATTGAAGAAATTCTTTTAATGTAACTGTTGAGTATGTTTGTGCATCTTTAAAAACATGGTTCAAAATTAGGCTTCAAATGTAGATTTAAAAAGTCCAAAATAAAATTACTATTTCATCTAAAGCATTTTTTAATTATTGTGATATAAATTTTAAGTCACAGATTATTAAAAATTACATATACCTACCTTATCCATATTTTAGTTTTCACTGGAGTATTGACAAATGACTTAGGAACATTATTTTGCATCATATTAACCAAGGTTAGACCCTTTTATTTTTTATACTAAATAGAAAATCTTAAACCATCTGTTTCAATTATTTTATTTTCTTGGGGTTTTATTGGTACATTATATTATATACAACAGTAGAATTCTTTTTAATATAGAAATTCATAAAAAAGAGATTTATCTTATTCTCAATTCCCAGTATTTCCCTTTCTGTTTCTACCTCCTTCCCTCCAAAACTCCTCTTCTACTCCACTAATATTTATTCTATCTGTTTATTGTTTTCAAATTGTTTCAGTCAATTTATTCATAAAAGCAGAACTGGAAAAGTACTGTTAAGATTAGATCTTAAATTTTAAGATTCCATGAACTTAAAACTTACTAAGTTGATTATAAGGGACTAGAACTACTAGTTTGTTCAGCTTCTAAATAGTGTCATGATGCTTTTTAAGAAAGAAGGCATCACATAGGTTTTAAATTTGTCATTATTTATAATGAATTTCAACCTGAGCACTTATATAACATTTGTGTCTTTCAAATATTAATATTTTACTATTTTTAAAAATCATCTGACCTATTTATACCTATTTATATGATGAAATATGATTATTTGATGTGTGTATATAATGTGTACTGATCAAATCAGCTTATTGGCATTTCGATTTCCTCAAATATATATTATTTCAGTGTGTTGGGAACATTTGAACTCATAGTTTTTAGTTATTTTGAAATAAAAATTATCATAGACTTTCATTGCCCTACTGTGTTTATAGAACACTAGAGCTAATGGCTTTTGTCTTGCTATATTTTAGTACTCATTATCTTTTGGTACCCATTATCTAACCTATTCTCATTTCCCCACCCTCCTGTTCTCCCCAGTTTCTGATATCATGATTTTTTTTCTGCTTCTATGATATGTACATTTCTTTCTGTTTTTGCCTTCCCAAATAAAATGAGAAGTGTGGTTTTGTCCTTCTGTCCCTGGCTTATCTCTTAACAGAGTGTCCTCCAGATCTATCTATTTTGCTACAAATGGTAGTATTTCAATCTTTTTTTTCATGGATGAATGATATGCCATTGTGTATACACAGCATAATTTTTATCCATTTACTTGCCATTGGACACCTTAGCTAATTCATGTTTTAGTTACTATGAATAATGTTGCAATAAACCTGGAAGTAAAGGTATTTCTTTTATATGATGATATAATTTCTTCTCTGCTTGTACCCAACTACAAGGAGATTGGTGGATCATATATTTATTTGTTCAATTTTGTGAAGAAATTCAATACTTTTACTACAATGACAATAATAATTTATGTTTCTACCCACAGTGCATGAGAATTCTCCTTTCTCTGTATCCTCAACAGTGTTTGTTATTTTTTGTCCTGTGTAAATAAATGTTCTACCTGGAGTGAGATGACACCTAATTATGATCTTGGTTTGCATCTTTTTTTGAGTAATGGTATTAAACTTTTTTGTCATGTATTTGTTGTACATCATATATGTTCATTTAAGAAATGTCCACTCAGATAATTTGTTCATATTATATGGGTATTTTGGGATTTTTTAATTCCCTACATATTCTAGTTATTAATCCCTTGTCAAAAAGATTGTTTACACATATTTGCTTCCTTTCTGAAGCTTATCCATTCACTCTCTTTATTGTTTCCTTTACTATGCAAAGCCATCTTAGCAAAATATAATCCTGTCTGTATATTTTTGTTTCTTTACTTTGGTTTTAGAATTTTATCCAAAAATTTACTTACTTGAAGTGTTCTCCAATATTTTCTTCCAACAGATTTTATATTTCTAGGTATTACATTTAGTTTTTCAATCTATTTGGGTTGCTTTTGTATATGGCAAGAGGTAGGGATCTAATTTTATTCTTCTGTAAAAAATATATATATGAAGTTTTCCCAGTGCTATTTTTAAAGAAATAGTTCTATCTCCAGTGTATGTGATAAGTAGATACCAATGGATATAGAAACTCAGTTTGCTGTAAGCGTGTGATCTAATTTCTGTGTATCCTCTTCCATTTCCCTACATGCATGTTTCTGTTACCCTGACTATATACTATGTTCTGAAGTCAAGTGTTGTGATGACTCTAGCTTAATTCATTTTGCTCAGAATTGCTTTGGCTGTTTTGGATCTTATGTTGTTCTAAACAAAATTTAGAGTTTTTTTTCCTATTTATGCAAAGGATATTATTAGCAACTTGATGGCGACTACACTGAATATGCAGGCCCTTTGACCATATGAATTTTTCCAGTTCATGAACATGTTTTTTGTTTTTTTATTTTCTTTTCCTTGTGTGTCTCCTACTCAATTATTTTTATCACTATTATGTAATTTTTATTGTAGAAGTTTTCTTCCTTGGTTAAATTATTCCTAGTTACTATATTTTTATGAAATAGCTTTCTTTATTTTTCAGCAATGTCATTATTAATGCTACTCTTTTCTGTTTGTGGATTTTGTAATCTGAAACTACTGAATTAATTTATCAGTTCTAAGAATATTTTGAACAAGTGAATAGGTTTTTCTACACATAAAATGATGACATTTTCAAACAGGTATAATTTGACTTCTTTATTGAGTTGGATGCCTTTTATCTACTTCTCTTGCCTTATTGCTCTGGTGAAGACTTCTAAAGCTTGAATGATAGTGGTGATTTGTCTTGTTCCAGATCTTAAACAAAATGCTTTCAGTTTTCCCATTCACTATGCAGTTGGTTGTGGGTGCTTCATATGTAACCTTTATTGTGTCCATGTACATAATTAATTTTGAGAGGTTTTTCTTTTTTTAAATAAAGCAGTACTGAATTTATTGAATGATGTTTTTGCATTTATTGAGATTGTCAGGTGATTCTTTTCCTTAACTCTCTTTATATGATGTATTATGCTTATTGATTTGCATATGTTGAACCATCCTTACATTCCTGAGATATGAACTACTTGAACATTGTTTATAATCCTTCTGAGGTGCTGTTGGACTTTGTTTTAATGTTTTATTGGGAAATTCTGCTTTAAAGTTTAACAAGGATATTGGTATGAGGCTTTTTTCTTTTTGTTCTTGTTTTCTTTTTCTGTTTTGGTGTCAGGGTAACGACAGTATTTTAGAATGAATTTGGCATAGCTTCCTCCATTTCAGTTTTTTGGAATAGTTGAAGAAGAATTGATATTCACTATTTAAAAAAAAATATTTGCAGATTTCTGCAGTGAAGCTATGAGATCCTGGGCTTTTCTTTGAGGAGAGACTTTTATTTATTGCTTCAATTTTCTTATTTATTATGAATATGCTTTAAAAAATATTTTTAGTTGTAGATGGAAACAATGTCTTTATTTTATTCATTTTTATTTTTATGTGGTTCTGATAATCAAACCCAGTGCCTCACATGTACTAGGCAAGCACTCTTCCACTTAGCTACAACCCCAGCCTCTGTTCATGTTTTCTATTTCTCTTTGAATGATGGTAGGCTGAATATTCCCTGGTATTTTTTCCGTATCCGTGGGTTTTCAAATTTGTTTATAGTTATTAGTTCTTAGTCATGCCTTATGATCCTTTGTATTCCTTTTATATCCCATATAATGTTTCATTTTTTTCACCTTTAGTTTTACCTGTTTAAATTTTCTTTTTTTCTTAGTTAATCCAGCTATGTTTTTGACAATTTTATTTTTAAAAACTAAGCTTTTATTTTGTTGATGTTTTTGACTCAATTTTGTATTACATTTGTGATATTTATTATTTGTTTTCTTACACTTATTTTGGATTTGTGTTGTTCTTGCTTTCTTAGGTCCCAGAGGTATAGCATTGAATTGTTTTTCTAAATCTGTCTGCTTTCTTGACATAGGCATTTATTTGTATAACTTTCTTCTTAATACTGATTTGCTGTTTCCCCACAGGTCCATTATTCATCTTTTATTTGTTTCTAGATTTATTACATTGAATATATGACCTGAGTTTTTAAAAATTCATCGAGCCTTGTTTTCTGACCTAACATATATTCTATCTTAGAGAATGTTCCATGTGCTAAACAGAACTATGTGTGTTTCAAGGCTCCTGTGTGAATTGTTCTGTAAGTATCCACTTACCTTTGTTTAATGTATAACACAGATTAACTCCAATATTTCCTTTGTTGATTTTTTTGTCTGAATTACATGTCCACTGTGGAAGTCTCAAGATTTTATATAATCTTTGTTCCTTTTGACTGCTTTGATTGTTTATCTTTCTGATTTGGCAGGGTTTTTTTGTTGTTCTTGTTGTTTCTTTTTGTTTTTACTTTTTTTGTAATGATAAGTTTTGATGCTCCTCTCTTTTTTATTTGTGAATTTGTTTAATCAGTGATTTTTATTCTTTTACATTTTCTTGATGATAGTAATTGTTGTCCCTTGATTCTACATGTAGAACATCATTCAGTATTTTTTATAGGGATAGTGCAGAGATGATGAATTCTCTCATTCTTTGCTTTTTCTGGGAAAAAACCTTTTTTTCTTTTTTTCTAATATTTATTTTTTAGGTGTAGATGGACACAATACAATGTCTTTATTTTTATGTCGTGCTGAGGATCAAACCCAGGTCCCGCCCATGCTAGCCAAGCACTATACCGCTGAGCCACAATCCCAGCCCGAAAAACCATTTTTCTTTTAATTTATAAAAAGAAACTTGCTAGGTATCTTTAGCTGGCAGAATCTTTTTGTTCTTTTTGTTGTTACTATAATTTTCTTTTGTTCACTTGTTTTTTTGTTTTCTGTTTTTTTCTCAGAACTTTAAATATATCATCCCATTGTCTTCTGGCATATAAGGTTTCTTCTCAGAAATTCACTTTGGTTCCAATGGGTATTTACTTTTATGTGAGTTGGATTTTTCTCTTGCTGCTTTAGAATTCTTTTTGTTTAGTTTGTAGCAGTTTGACTACAATGTGCCTTAGAGATATTCTTTTTCATTCAGGATGTTTGGAAGACTTTTAATTTCCTGGATCTGAATGTCCTTATCTTTTTCAACCTTGGGAATTTTTCAGCTATTTTGTTAAATAAGTTTTCAATCTTTCCCTTCTCTTCTTTCTTCTTGCTGGAATACCCATAATGCCAGTATTTGTTCACTTAATTTTGTTCTATAAGTTTCATATATTTTCTTCATTATTTTAATTACTTTATTTATTGCAATATCTGGACTATTTCAAAAGACCTATATTCAAGCTCAGAAATTCTATTGTTTTATATACGCTGATGTTTAAACTCTTAATTACATATGTTTTTCCATTTTACTGATACGATTCGATTCTTCAACTCCAAGATTTGTTTCATTCTTTTCTATTATAATATATTTGTTAAAATTTTCACTCAGAGTATTGCTTTCCTCATTTCATTGTAGTACCTATCCATATTATTCATATCTCAATGTGTTTCCTTAGAATGATTATTTTGAATAAATTTTAATTTATTATGTAGATTTCGTTTTGGGGTCTGATTGTGGAAAATTACTGTGTTCATATAGGCTGCCTGCTTCCTTGCTTTTACATGTTTCTGGAATTTCTACACTAATATCTGTACATCTGGGTATAAGGTATTTCTTCCAATTTTATGGACTAAATTTTTGTAGAGAAAGTTTTTATTTTTGTTTTTCCTTTAGATCATTTATAGGGTGTTGATTGGCTAGGTACACTTGCATTTGTTCTAAGGCATAGAATTGTGGCCTCCACATTAATCCTTCTAATCAATTTCATCATGATTATGACTTATTCAATAGTCTCAAGGGCAGGTATTTGTGGAGCTGGTTATGAAGTTTTGTAGTAAATGTGGGACAGTATGGGTGGGTAACCAAAGGTCTCAAGGGGTGATTACTAATGTCCACATCAGTATTCATTATGCTAGATGTGTGGGATACAGAGAGGTGTCCTAAGTCCTACAGAGGAGAGTGCCAATGGCTGCACAGCTGGGGTATAAGGAGTGTGGGCCACAGAAGGAAAAACACTTATACCTCACAGAGAAGAATTTCAATGACCTTGGGACCCCTCATAGTGGCAGCTGTGGTACTGGGAATGGACCATGGTGGATGTTCCCTAGTCCTCACCAGGTTGAGAGCTGATGAAAGTACAAGCAAACATAGTTCTGAGTTTTGGAGAATAAGGGAACAGGTTCTTAAGTTTTGAGTGGTAATCATGTCAGTTCCCTGCTTCCCATGTGTTAAACCCCTGGTGTACTGCCCTGCCAATTTTCTGGTGTGCAGGGCTCTTGGGTGCTGTAATTATAGTTTCAAAGATGGTCTTGTTGTATTTTGAGTTTGAAGACTTTGGGATCAGTTTGATGAATGTTTGTGGCACCACAGATATAGGGAGTTGAACTGGTTACAGATCATAAGGCAGGATAGAATCTAGGGTGGCTTCATTCTCAAGATAGTGCTTTGCCGTAGCAGCTTGTATTCTAGTGGTTGTAGGAGTGGTATAATGTGAGTTTTTTGTCTGGAGAAAATTTATCAAGGGAACCAAAGAAGCTCCCCAAACTGGATCCAAAGTCTATGAATAGTGTGGACTTGTCCATTGTTAAGAAAAAGAAAGCACACTGCTTATGGGGAGGATGCTGTGGGCCTCTCACTTACCTTTTCCACATGATGGAGAGCCTCATCAGCTGGGCAGCCAGTGTTGAAATTCCTGTCTTCATGCTCATATCCCAAATCTCCATGCAATATAGGGTTGTTCTATATCCCTTGCTGAGCTCCAGCGTTCTCTTTCAGTTGTTCTACTTAAAATCCACTAACTTATTTGTTACCCTGGTTCTTCTTCATGTAGAAGAAAGTTATAGGGCAGGTCATTTCAGCCATTTTGGATTCCTCTATTTTTCTTTCTTTTTAATTTTATTCACCATTCAGATTAGCTCACAAAAGAATAATGGCAATTTAAATGGTATTTTGTACTTAATACTATGAAGCTAACACTAACTTGTAATATTTAAAAGTATAAATTACAGCTAATCATAACTGAATTGTGATGTTTTAAAAACCACAATCTCTAAAAGGATGCTTCCTATGGCAAAAGAGGGAAGTTATGATGAACACAGTAACTCCTTTAAAGTTATGCTTATGTGTGTGTATATTTGTGTGATGTGTGTTTCTCCTATTGGTTCTGATTCTCTGGATAAGGTAATATAGCCATTAAGCATTAAGGGGTGAACAAATGTTCAATAAAAGCACAAGTCTTTCTATCATGCATACGTGGAGGATCCTGCCTTTGACAGATGCTACTGTGTGATGTAAGGCAAGATGCATAACCTTTGAACCTCTTTTCTTCACCTGGAAAATAGAGATAATATGCCTTATCTCATTGAGTATTCTTGATGGGATTGAATGCAACATTTTATAAGTTGTAAAAATAAAAAAAAATATGTAAAGCTTACTGTCAAATGTTAAAAGCTCAGTGGCTGCTATTGTTGAGCTTTAAAATCTTCTTTTTATAAAGAAATTCTCTTTTGAAAACTTTATTTCTCAATCTCATTACTCCAACCATTTTTAGAAATGTCCTGGCTCAGTTTACAGATAAATAATGTTCAAGTGAATTTTTGAAGAGTTATGTGACATTTGAATCTGCTGAAAAAATATTCTGTATTATAAATTATATATTTGACCTACTTTCTTAATATAGCAAACAATTTAGTCTGATAATAAATAATAAATGCAATTCTGATGTGCAGACCTGGGTTATAAGTGGTACATTTTTTACTGAAACTTTTCATTGACATCAGTAGTCAAAAATATTGATTCAATTATAAATAAATGGCCAGTATGTACAAGTTTCTACTCTATTTATCTAATCACTATCTCTACTTTGTCTTGTTGAGATTTAAAAACATTGAATAATATCATTATCTTTAGCTCAAAATTGAAATATATTTTGTGATACTTTTAAAAGGTGCAGAGCATTTAATCAAAATATGAAAGTTGGGAATAGTAGGGGAAAGAATAGGACAACTATGCACAGAGCATTTATTTATATAAAGAGTAGATATGATAAGCAAAGATATTTCTTTGTGGTAGTCAGTGTTATAAAAAAAAATGATAAGCTCCATCCGCAGAGAGAAAACTGTCAAAAAGACACTTGACTTTTAAGAAAAAAAATTATAAAAAAGGGACTTTTAATGTGTAACTGCATCCTCCCCGGGAATAGGACTTCCCACTTTTCTCTCACAATGAGAACATTTCCATTTCTTGAATGCTTGCTTTGAATTATTGCCATAAAGTTGCTCTTGATTATAAAAATACCGATAACAATCCCCATGAATAGTTTTCACTTTTACTCAAAGACAGTTTGTACTCAGGAAAATAAACAATTAATATTAAAATATTTGATGTCATGAAAGTATTTGCATGTCAATTTTCCTTTTTGAATACAGACATATGTTATCAAATACTAAATAAAACACATATTACTCACTTATATGTATAATTAAATGAATGAGTTATTAAGTTGATAAAAGTTCCATAATAGTGATTTTTTCCTGAGAAAACATGAAATAATTCTTAAATTTATTAATTTATATTTGAAATATAAACCTTATTTACTTGTTAATGGTTAAATCCTAGGAATTTCCACCTAGAGATACTTATTTTACTTACTTGAAAGATTCTCTGAGCTTTGGAAATAATAGGACATCAAAGATGACTTTCTGAGAGGTAAATGAAAGTGAGATATTTGCAATTTAATTTTAATGTATTTCTTTAATTTAACTTATGAATAAAGCCATAAACAACTAGATGAGACCCTATGTCTAAATAAAATATTAAAAAGGATGTAGCTCAGTGATTAAGTATTCCTGAGTTCAATCTCTGGTACCAAAAAAGAGAAAAAGGTATATCCTGGAAATGTAAACAGTATTTTGAAAGTCTCATGCTTTAAGTATATTTATCACTCATGGTGTAAGACTAATGTTTTGCTTGATATTAAGTAACAAAGTAATTCATTGAGCACAGAAATTTCTCATACATTTTAAAACTGATTGGATTATAGACTTCCTACTTTATTGTTGTAGAAAACATGATTGGCAAAATTCTTCCTTAAAGAAGACAAACATCTAGTTTGAGTTGATTTTTTTGTACAAGGTGAGACATGCAGGTTTAATTTCATTTTTGTTGCATATGGATTTCCAGTTTTGCCTGCATCATTTGAAGAGTTAACCTAGATTAGGTAGAGGGTAGTGAAGGGAGGGGCGGGGAGGGGATATGCAGATAGGAAGGATTTTAGAATGAAACAGAAATTATTACTTTATGTATATATATGATTGCATGACCGATGTGATTCAACAATATGTACAATCAGAAAAATGAGAAAGATACCCCATCTATGTATGATATATCAAAGATTATAAGTACTTTCTACTGTCATGTATAACTAATTAAAATGAATAATTTTGTTATTTTAAAGAAGGGAAATTTCTTGAACTATATGACCCTCAGAACCCACAGTTATATGACAGGATTTGAGAGAAGAAATAATTCTATAATCCTGATCAACAAATATGGCGAAATAAACTAATAATATCATGAAAAAACAGAAGAGTTAAAATAAAAGTGTCCAAACATGTGCTTAGTTATAATAGTGCCTTATCATAAAATGATAGTTAAGTATGTATAACATTTATGTTAAAAGTGCTTTATGATGGAACTGTTCTGTGTTCCATAAAATAGGCCTTTAATCAAATAATACCTCTAGAAATATATCTTAGATGCCTAGGTGCCAGGTTTGGGTTTAGCATCTTTGTCTATAAAGTAAGCAAAATTAAAATGTACTTTCACAAATACAGAAGAGAAATTTTTAAAAACAATAAAGCAGAAAAATATTTATTTTAATAAACACAGTGTTATTTCACTACTGATATCATTACAATTTCCATAATTGTACTTATCAAAAAAGGACAAAAATTCATTGCACAAAATAGATGCACAGATTTATATGTAAGTAAAAGCACAGTATTCTTTCAAGTTATCCTTACTGAATTAATAAAATACAAATGAATGATAAATGTCATTATTAAATAATTGAGTTGTAGAATTGTAAAAGTTTGATTTAATATTAGATTTAATATTACAGTTAAATATAATCCATTGTTGGTTATTCTGCTGCTTGTCAGGCTGTACCAATCTGAAATTCATTTGGAATAAATTTGAAAATCCTAGGTTACTGGTCACAAATATTGGCTCCCAGATAATAACAGATAGATCTCTGAAAGGATTTTATTTCATGTGCTATTTTACTTTACTTTCAGTGGTTGTATTAAGTAACATTTAGTCAAAATATTATTAAATTATGGATATAATAATTTATTTAGTCAATATATTTGATTTTAAACTGTTTATACATATATCAGTCCTGTAAATACCAGAAAAATAAGTTTCTTTTTACTTTAGAACTTATGTAAATGAAGAAGCTTACAATAGCATATCTTAGAATTATGAGGATATATTGTCTCTGTCAATATCTTGATGATATGTTTTTATAAATTTTTAAAATAAATTTCCTTATAACATTTTATTTTCAGATGTAAAAAAACTAATATCCAAAAGTTTCATTAAGAGATATACTCACATATGTTTTAATGTAATGAAAACTCACCCATGATTATTCATTACAATGTTACATAGCTGAAGATATGACTAGGAGCATGATTACATAACCTAAAAATAATCATAGCAAAAGAGTAGCAATGTTTAAATCTTCACAATGTTATGAATTTATAGACATGCATAATTTTTTTAATTTTCTAATTTTGATATTTATTTTATTTACTTTGAAAATAAAGAAAATGTCAGCTTTTGAAATTTCTGCCTTGACATTTCTCTGTAAATGTATAAATTCCCACTGTACTTTAAGAAAAATCATGATTGTAACTCTTAGAAAGAAGATGGTGGTTTAACACAAAAACAATCAGTCAGTGAAGCCATATGCAATTAAATGGCCTTGTCTCCCCCCCCCCCCCCCCGCCATCACCGGCACACAGCAAAATGTCATCAAATAAATACCCTATTATATGTGTTTAAGCAAAATAAATGAATAAATATACCAATAAACAAATTGAAAATTTTACAGTTCATTTTATATAATGATGCATTTTTCAATTTCTTCAAATAAAACAACACTTTAGTGTTTTTGAATATCAAATATCTTTAGTTACCTATATTTTTCAGGGGAAAAAAAGTGTTTCCTCTTCATTGAGTAAAAACTATGTCAGTAAATTGAAATATCTCTAAAATATTGACACAGTACAAATTGCAGCAACATCATGCTGTTCTTGGTAAGTTTACATTATTTCCTTCCTGTACTATTACTATATGGAAGAAAAGGTGCTTACTCTCTTTCACTTATCTTTCACATTGACAAATTTGAAACTACCTGCAAAAGTTTTATTAGCTTCTTCAGTGATGCTGTACTTTGTAACTCAGTAACTATTGAGTATATGATTGAAATGTTGTTATTTTAATTTTAGAAGATTTTTCCTCTTTGTATAATTCTTTTTTGTTTGATTTTTTCCCTTTGTTTTTCTTTATTTGAGACAGGGTCTTGCTATGTAGCCCAGGATGACCTTAAACTTGCAATCATACTGCTTCATCCTCCAGAGTAGCTGGAGTGGCAGATGCATGCTATTATAACCAGCTCTGTGTAATTCTTTTGGAGTCAGAACATCACTGAACTTTTTATTGTTTATATATTTGTTGTTGGTTTTGAAAGATATTGCAGTTATGGTATAAAAAGAATTCAGAGATGCATTTTTACTTTCTTCTGTGTTAAATAAAGTTACTTACTTATAATTATGTGTGAAAAGAGTGGAGTGAGCTTCCTTTGAAAATGATGTAGTTCTAAATTAAATTTTGTAATTTTGAGTAAATTTTTATAATGAATAACATTTAGGTATCATCTTAAAAGATGCGGATATATTTAGGGATACATGTTTTTAAAATTCATTTAGAATATATGTGAAAGAAAAAATCCTGTGCTTAAATAATATTTTTGTTAATGATTATGTGTTTCCTTTTCTGTAAAAGATTTGTACCCTCTTTTTTTTTTTGCCATAAATTTTCTATGCTTTCCCACAACATTAAGAGTCTTGATCTTTGACCTTTTCTGAATGTGCCTTTTGCCAGATCTAAGATGAAGTTTTATGATAATTGCATGTGTAAGCTCAGGCACTTATGCTTCTACCACCTGTCACTAAAATGGCATGTATTACAAGGGAGGGTTTTCTCAGTTCTTGCTCTCAGAAAAAAAAAAAAAAAAGATAAAGTCTGAAGTAGAGTCACAGTCTACCTTCAGTCTTTCTGCGACACAAAAAATAAATAATGTTTACTGTTTAGACCCATTGAGATTTTAAGAGTCATTTTTTTGCACAGATTAACTTGGTAAAAGCTGAATAAATATTAACAACATACAGAGGACTCTATTACCATCTCTACAGTATTTTTCTGCCATTGTTTTGTGTTATTATGTCTTTTAGGAAATATTTCCTTCTCCAGTGTATATTGCTGCATCTTCCAGAGACCATAGATAACTAACACAGCCTTTAAGGTCTCACGTAATCACATTATTTCAACAGCATTTTCTCATTTCCCACTAAGTATGGACCATTTACTGATTTTAGTCCCATTGGGACTTATTATTTGCTGTAAGTTTCTTCATGTTACTTAGTACTGGAGTCTCCTCAAGTGTCTTGAACAACATAGCCTCCATCCTATAGGCTAAATGTTCTGTGAATGTCCCACTGTACTCAAAGCTGTGTCAATCTCTTTGCAAAATTGGAGACACCACGATACTATTAACTTTCAGAAATTAGTTGTGCTACTTCAGTTATTACTTTATCAATTCTACTCTGTTCCAGAGGAATGATAACATGTCTGAATAGTAAAACATCATTCTATGCTAGAATTTCTGCAAACAATGGAAGTTTGGGACCATGGAACTGATTTAAATCTGTCACCTTTTGTAGCATATACTTGCTAAACATTGAGAAATTAACATTTTAATACTTTATTTATAAACAAACTTCTGCATAGAAAAATATTTCTATTAAAATTATGAAATAAGCACACTTTTATTCCTCACCAATAATACTTCATTTTTAAAGAGTAAATATTTACAGAGATTAATACTTCCTCTAAATTGATTTTGTCCTTCCTTACAGACATATAGGAGTTCTAAGAGAAGTCACAAGTTATATTAAAGTAAAGATATTAATTATAATCAGATATGTGTTTGTAAGCAAACCATAGTAATGTCTAATCCCAATATAAAATCATTTATAGTTTATAGGGAACCACAATTTCTTCTCAGTTGTATGAGATTATATGAGAATTCTAATATGCATACCCAAATCAGTGAAATGCATAATCAAAGTCTGATATATTGGTTCTAATATATTAAATTGTTTTACAATTTTGTTGAAGTTTTTGTTATAAAAATGTTATGAAAAAAGGGAAATCTAAAATAAAATCCATTCATGTTATGATATATTAATAGGAATAGTTTTGTTCTACAGTAAAGGCTAAAAGAAAAGGAAGAAGAAAAAAAGAAAAAAACATAGATTTTAGAACATAAGTCTATTTTTCATGTATAATAAATTGATGACATTTGCTTTGTCTTGAAGTTATTAAGAATAATCTTATAGCCATATATACTTTTATTATTGAGGAAGAAGACTTAAGTATAGCTAAATATACTAAAAAATATTTGAAGAGTTATATTTGTGTGACCTAGACAAGTTCAAAAAATGAATTCAAAAATATCTGATGATTTAAAGAAAAAATGTTTTAAACATTTGGTTAGGAATAAAGATTAATGACATTGTCCTGTATATTATGTCTGGTTTGTTAATGTGTTAATAATTTTGGTCCAAAATATATTGTGTAAAGCCTTTTAAAGTAAATGTAGTATGTGGAATTTAGTTGTATGATACTTATTATCCTTAAAATTTATGAGCTTATAAAATATTATTTCATGGCTTCTTCCAATAATATTCAGTCCCTAATATTTAATTTTTTGAGAATAAGCATAACTTATTTATAAAATAGTTTACAAGTGTTTCTAATTACATTTTGGATGAGAACAATGTACTCTAGGTCTTTGCTTTAATTAGGATATGTAAAAATTGTAGTGAGTTTGGAATATATTCTGGTTTTCCATTAATTTTAATTATTTGTACATCAAATATTTGATGCTTAGTCTCTATAATCTATTAAAACCACACAGTAATACTTATATACAACTATTGTGTCAATTAAATTTTTATAGTTGTTTACACTCTAATAATATGAATACAAGGTATGAGAATGAAAAATATGAATAATTTTTATTTCTCAACAGAAATTAAAAATTTTCTAGAAAAATAGAATAGAGGAGAATAACCAGCAGTAAATTCTCTATTCTAAGCCTACTCTTATTTTAATCAGTGTCTTTAGTTTTCTTATGTAGGAGATGAAAGGAAGTGACATAGTCACAGCTTACATGATTCAATGCATTTTACAGTCTGTGACATGACAACATCATTAGATGAATAGGCTTTATTAAGATAAATAAATTTAGATTATATATTTCCCAATTACTTGTTATTGGACCTTGGGTGAGTTGCTTAATGTTTATAAACCTTAATCCTCATTACTAAGATAGTGACAATTGTATCTAACCCAAATACTGAGATGATTAATTCAAAATATTATGTAGAAGAGATTAGTACTGCAAGCAGTAGTAAATAACTGTTTTATTTTAATCTTTATTGTTACTATTAGAAAACTGACAGGTGAACCAAAAAGTTTTGGATTCAGAAATATTACCTTCCTAAATATTCAAGCAGAGTTGAGGGAAACATCAAGCAAGAACATTTGGCTACAAAGTATTAAACACTTCATGGTTCATCTACTTCTTCCACTTCTTTGGTGATTTCAAATGTAATGTCACCAGAGAAATGACTTACTCCCAGAACAGATCCCCAAAGAGTGGGGAGTAAGTTTGCTAATAAACAAACTTAATAAAATGAACTAAGACAATTATTGTTCATGATATGTTTTAAATTTTAAAAATGTTTTCAATTATGCATAACTGTAATATTTTAATATTAAAATTCATGATTATAAATATTTCATCATACAGTTGAATGATATATGTTTAAAAATTATATATTGAAATGCCATTTAATTTGCACTATTGTGAGGATAATTAGAAAACCTATTTTAGCACATTAACCTATTAAAATAACCATAGTCACACATATTCACACATTACTATACTTTTTCTAAGACCACTTCTTTTTGAAAATTCCTATTGGCACCTTTTAAAGTAATTTTTGTAGTTTTGTAAATTAATTGAAACTTTATCAACTTTCTGATCTCTAACTCAAATCCTAAAGGCTACTATTTGTTATGTACTTAACTAGTGCTGGTGTTATTCCATCATTACTGAACTATGTTATTCAATCATATAAAACATTGTGATACAATATTACTATTCTCATTTTACAGATAAGAAAACCAATTTAATAGTTGTTATAATGTTTCTATGTTAGAAATGTTGAAGTAGTAACCCCTTGAATAATCACTGAAGTCAATGTCAATTCAGTGTATTTTAAATCCTAAAATGTGAATGCTTTCTTTGGTTCATGGCTTCCTGTTCTGATGTCTCTTCTAATATCTTATAAATATGACTGGAATCATAACAATTTTTTAGTGATAGAGAAGGTTCTAAGATATCAAGTCCATAGTTACACAGACTTTGAAACTTAAAACACTATAAGCATCTTTACAAAGTAACAATAATAATTATTATTATAATTATAATGTTAGTTAAAAAAATGACAGTCCTCATTTCTCTCCTCTATTATCCCACACATCCTCATTTTTCTTCACATATACCTAAAGTAATAGCAATTATTAGAACCTCTTCCACATAAAGTGCCACAACTAAGTAATTTTCACTTGTGTGAGGGAACAAGTATTAACTAGGAACACAGTTAATATGAGAAAGTTGACATGTTTTGGAATAGAATGTCTTCCCAGTCTTGAATGTTTGACTGAATTTTAACTTGTGTTTAAAATAATGAGAGATAAAAGTTTAGAAGCTACTTCTCATGAAATTATATGATTTGACATTCAGTGAGAAAATGTATTTCAGATAATGGAGGGACGTTTCAATGTTGATCTGAGACTCATCTTTCAATATTTGAGAAAAAGGCACTATATATTTATACTTGAAAAATCCCTAAAGCTGTTATATTTATTGACCATGATAAGGCAGTTGAATAGGTTATGAAGAGACCAAGAAAAACACTAAGGGAAAGGATGTGATTTAATGAGGAATAACTAAAGGGGAGGTCCAGCAATGAAGAGCTAGACAGGTATATCAGTGCTCTATGTAGTGCCTCTGATACCTTATTGGAAGATACTGTCTCATTCCCTTCACAATGCTTTATTCAAGAGTGGCAAACGGGATGAACACATCCATCTCCATCGTGTTGAGTTCCCAGCAGTTATCACATAGAGCGTCATTTTGTAGGTAAGTTTACAGAAACAGTGTCATTAATCTTGCTTTATCCCATTGTATGACCTATGCCCCCAAGGAACTTGGCGTGCATGCAAGAAAGCACTCTCTACAGATAATACCAACTTGTCCTAATTCCTATCACACATGAGGAAGTCAGTGTCCTTCAAGATAAAATGTATTGGAAATTTCATCCCAGACCCACTTTAATTGTTTTTTATTTGGCTAGGTTTTTTGAAATAGAAAGTAACATTCAGGAACATCATGTTCTATCACCAGTGTACTTTAAAGATGACATAATCCACAGTTCCATATGCCTGAATACCCTCACAGTCATATTGTACCCTCACAGTCATCTTTTTTAATGTCCCTTGGGTGGCAGCAGATGTGCATTGTAGCCAAATCCCACAACAGCAATACAAAAATCAACAGAGTGTGATAATCCATGCTATTAGAGCAAGTCAACCGAATATAACATGTCTGCAGATAGTGGAAAGAGATTATAACCAAAAAGAAAAAGGAAAATCCCAAAGTTTACCTGTAGAAGCATTATGGGTCTATAACTTATTCAAGACAAAAAGTACATTATGATAATCATCAAGGAGATGTATACAAAATTTTGTTTCTGGGAAGCCACTGGTACCTACCTATGCTGCAGCTGGCATATCTAATGCCATTTTTGATGTATTATTTTGCTGCCTCATTTAAGGCAGCATGAGGGTGTTTAGCTAAAGCACCTAACTTGAAACCCTAATGTCAATGCTTACTACTTGAGAAGAAAGTAAGGCTAGTGGATAAAGCCACCAAGCATCCCAAGTTACTTTTATTAAGTCCCATTTTGTAGGGTTCATAGACAAAGTGGTAAGTATGCAGGCTTGTATGTGAGGTCATTTCCAAGTGTATCAGCTAATTTATTGCAATATGCCTCTGGCCACACCCAACGAAAAAGTCATATTTCTGCACGTGGTACTTGATTGTGTTAACCTAAGTAGTCAATTTCTTTGAGTGTAATGGTTAGATTATATTGATTGACAGTAGTTCAAACCATATTTACAGAGGGAAATGAACAGTTTCTGTCATTGTTTATTTTAATACAGAGAGGAATTTTCTTCTTTATTTTTACCCATATTGTGTTGAGCAACCCTAAGCTATCAAACACAGCATATCTCATACAAGGCTTAGCCACAGTCATTTGCTGCCTTTAAAATATGGTATATTTAGGTTCAAATAGGGCAGTTGGTCACCTGTACTTTATGAGTGTTACTTTACTATAGGATTTGCCTGCATTGCACCACGGAGGTTACTTGTGTGTGCCACAAGAGAACAGTGGAAAAGGACAGAGGCAGCTCACTATATAGCCACAAACCTGCTTTATCTTGCCCCTCCAAAATGATACTTGCCCATTCCGTGAATAGATCATTTCTAAGAATCTCTAAGTGTAAGATATTTTTAACCAGTTTTAGTAAATGAAAAATCATATTATCCAGTAATACATATGCAACATCATAATGTTAAGTTTGGGCCTATGGCCCAAACTTAGGTTTTTAAACCACATTTTTTGCCCTGATTTTCCCCGTTTTGTTTTTTGGTTGGTTTGGTTTGGTTTGGCTTTATTTATTTATTTTTGTTTTGTTTTTTAAGGTCAAAAGAGGCTGGTTTATTTATACACAGAACAATGTATTACAGCTCTGCTGGGCTATATACATAACAATACAATACAAGAGGCAGCTGCTCTCAGGTGGCCACTATATAAATTAAGATCATAAATACAGGGGGAAGAGCCCCACCCTGGGGCACAAAGCCTTTACTCCAAGACCTCAATTGTCCTTCCCTTTCCTCCTCTACCCTCCTCTCCCTTAGGCCCTGGGACTCTGAGCAGCTGATCAGCAACACAGTAGGACAAAAGAACTACAGCCTCCATCCTCCATCCCAAGAGTGTGGTGCACAGGTGTGTGCCCCAGTGGACCCTGCTGCAGTGCTCATCATGGGCCTTTCACTTCCAACTTGTGAGAGCCAGAATGGCTTTTGGTGTAAACAGTGTTACAGTCACTGACAACTCTGATTCTAAATACCCGCAGCCGAAACCCAGTGTTTTTCCCCAGAGGAGGACTGAGGACTTGGGGTGGGCCCAGTGCCACTGTCAGCTTCTCCCTGTGGTGTTGGCAAAGAAAAATGTTATGGTTTGTATCTGAGATTCCCCACAGATGCTGATCTGGCAACAGAAATGTTCAGAAATGAAATGATGAGACTAGAAGGATTGTAAGCTAATCAGTGGATTCATTCACTTGCTGGATAAAAATGTGAGTGACATATAGGATGTAATTGTAGTCAGGTGAGGTGTGACTGAAGGATGTAGGTCACTGGGGGTTGCCCTTAGGGGTTATATTTTGTACCTGCCTCACCTTACTCTCTCGCTGTTTCCAGGCTGCTCTCTGCTGAGATTTTCCTCCAGCATGCCCTGCTGCCATGAAGTTACCGCCTCACCTCAGGCCCAGAACAATGGAGTCAGCCAACCATAAGCTGAAACCTTTGAAACTAGGAGTTCAAAATAAACTTTTCCTCCTCTAGGCTGTTCCTATCCTGACTTTTGGTCACAGCAAGAAAGGATGACTAACACCAAAAGAATGACAATGATCTATTTCAGATCATAATGAAATGATAAAAGTCTGGGTTAATAATTGTAGAAGAAAGAGGTGCTCCTATAATTATAGGCTGTGTATCTATGTCTTCGTTTTAACTCTTTTCTTATGTACCTAGGAACCCACCCTAGCAGGGCCCCATTTTCCCTTTCCATGGTCAATAAACTATATGGGTTCCCTTCAGCAGATCCTTTGGCATTGGCAACAGCAAAGTATTCTGTGTTCCCATCTGTGGAATGCAAGTATCTTCTCTGAGTTCTGTTGTTTGAGTTGAGTACACATTGTGTCATTAGATCTTTCTATCAAAATCTGGCAGGCAATGCTATACAATCATGTTTTAACATGATAAAAAATGTAGCAATTGTTTCCAAGTGTCTTTCCATATCTTTGTCTTCTTCCACAGTTGTAACCAAAATCCTGAGGGAATTCAGATGTTGCCTTGTTGCTACATAAGTGTTTCCTAAACCCATCAGGATAGCTAGAAGCACTCAGCTCTTAAGGTTGTTCTTGGACTAGTATACTTAAGGTTGTAATTATAGTAGAAATAATTTTGCTTGACAAAAGGACTAGAGGTGATCAACTTCCCAGTCCCAATGGTTTCTTACTAAACCACACAATGGTCTTAATATTTGTGCTAAATATGGAATGAGGGGCACCTGTACCATAATGATTCCAAATGAGTATGAAGCTATTTGGGAGTGGTAAGTGTAGGAACGACTCGAACTTTATCTATAATAGCCATTAGTACCATTTGAGCTTTATCCAACCAGAAACCCCCCAAGTACCTGGCAGACTGTCCAGGTTCTTGATGGCTCATTCTCTCTTTTGGGAATGTGCCACAATTTGAGCTGATTCCTCTAGGTGGAGGGAAAAAAACTCACAGAGCAATAGCATATTATCTCTAAGTTTACTAGTTTGGTCATTAAATTCCAAATGAAATCCTTGAGGTATTTCTCCCAGAGTGTCATAGCACAGATCAGTACCTTTTTTTAAACTTCCACAGATTAGAATCTCATGGACCCAACAGTGTTTAAATTACATGAGACAAGCTTTTCTTTCTGCTTGCTTACCCAGGCCTGAAGTAGCAGTAACAACATTGCTATTGCCATGGCAATGGGGATGCTGTGTATCAGCTTCTTTTTTTTTATCAATTTTAGTGGCCCAGTACATTTATAACTCCATTTCTGCATCATCTCCTGTCAGCTTGGGGCTTTGTCTTGCAGGTCCCCTGCAGTTTCAGTACCACTCTGGACACTGCATTCCCTGTGTCCTCCTGATTTCCTGGTTGCCAGGTTTGGTGCTGCTAGGACACGAAAGACAGGCTGTAACCCTTACCAACTCATTGGCTCCTGCCTGACAGCTGCCACTGCCTACATCCAGGTTGAAAGGTGTGGGTCCAGGGAAAGGAATGCTGTGTGGACACTTGCTCAGCCAGCTCACACCTGAAGCTCTACTTTCACTGCTGCCTGCAGCACCAAGATAAGAGGCTGCACCATAACTACTATAATCTTACCTAGGTCTTTCCTTTACCTCATATTTCTCACGAACAAATGACGGAATTCCCCTGTGTGGTGGTTTGTGACTATGCTCAGGTGGTGATCCCCATTTACAATAGCCACTTCCCATACAGGAAAGTGAAAGATATTCCTGAGAGTTTTTTCTTAGCATATCTCCCCTTCTCAGTTTTAATATTCTTGATATCTATGTAGAGATATTTTGGCTTCCTCTCTGGATTACAATATGTATTTCTGCCTGGTTGTGCTATAGCAGTTAAATAGATTGTCAGGAGACCAAGGATGCTATTTGGAGAAGGGATATGAGATATATGGTTTATTGAGAAATGCTTACAGGGGAGAACCCATGGCATTGAGTTGGACAGGTGCATAAAAAGAAGGTCCAATAGCAATGGGCTGTACAATTATACTTCCGTAGTGATTCCAGTAACTTGTCAGAATGTAACATCTCTTTCCCTCACAGCACTTTGTCAAAGGGCAGCAGCATGCATGAGCAATTCCCTCTCTATGGTCTCCACTAGTTACCACAGGGAGAGGCAGTTTAGAATTTAGGTTACAGAAATAGCATCAGCTAATCTTGCTTAGTCCCATTGTATTACCAGCATCCCAAGGAACTTGGCATGCAGGCAAGAAAGCACTCTCTACAGAACAAAAAAAAAAAAAAAAAAAAAAAAAAAAACCTAAATCTCCCTAATTCATAGCATACCTGAAAGAAAGTCAGTGTTCTTCAAAATAATATGTATCTGAACATTTTATCTCAGATCTACTTTCATTGTTCCATTTACTGAATGGAGAGGGACATTCAGGAATATGATATTATATTGCCTTCCTTTTCTTTAAGGATGAAATACATGTGAGACCAATGGATGTTTGATAAGATTTGAGAGAAATTCTTTTGGAACAGATATTGCTATTTTTATTATTGCTATCATTATGATTCAATTGCTATGCATTGTTTTCAAGTGGAAGTAAGAGCAGCAAGAACAGAATAAGAAAGATACTTTCATGTGGTTTATTTTGTACTTTCAAAATTAGCCAAGAGTTTTAAACCCCAGGTTAGTCAAGAGATATGGTATCAAATATATCCCACAACATTAATGTATGCATAGTGTGAATGAACTGCATCATCCTAGGAGAGTTATGGTAAAAACTTAGATGATGGCAATGAAACATAGATATCATTTAATTACCTTTCATTTTATCCCATCCATATATTGTTTTAATTTAAAGTATTGGATTCTCTTTTTCAAAATCTTTCTTTCTTTCTTTCTTTCTTTCTTTCTTTCTTTCTTTCTTTCTTTCTTTCTTCCTTCCTTCCTTCCTTTCTTCTTTCTTTCTTTCTTTCTTTCTTTCTTTCTTTCTTTCTTTCTTTCTTTCTTTCTTCTTTGTTTTTCTTTCTTTCTTAGGCTTCTTTACCTTTCATCAATTTCTAAGAAAACATACTGCTTCACACAATTGTGAGTTTTTAATGTAAAGAATTGACAGCACATTATTTAAAAGATATAATGTATAAAAACATATCAAGAGCATTTCTACTTTTATTTGACTATTTTTCATTGGTGATTGGAGAATTCATAGTGAATGAAAACCTAATCATAATAATTACAATCTCAGTATCAAACCTGGTTCAATCAATACCTATTCTTTATGTGTGGAGTTAGCATTTATTTAATAATTATCTGATGTATTTGAAGAGCTATTATATTATATGAATTATTTTCTATGATTCATAAAAAACATTTTCTAAAACTTTTTTTAATAGATATAAGTGGAAGCAAAATATATACCTTGATACTAGTCTAAGTTATGGACCCTCAAACATTTCTACATCATAATCCCAAAATTCTGAATACATTTGAGACATGCAAAGAAACTTTAGATTTGAACAAGGAATTAAGTTGTTAATCAATTTATTATGAGATGAGAAACTTAACCTGGAGTAGCCAATAGATCCAATGTAATCACAATGATCCTTATGAGTAAAAGGAAGGCAGAATAAAATGCCCCAGAGAGATGGCAGAAAATATAAAACAACCCAAGTATGTTTGCTTTGAAAATCAAAGAATGAAATTATGTAACCGGGAATGTGAATGGCATCTAGAAACAAATTCTTCCCTAAAAACTATTAAGGATATGTAGCCTTACTGACATCTAAATTTTAATTGTGTAAGATTTATTTTGGACTTCTGAAATACAAAACTATATGAAATTGAATTTGTGTTGTTTTAAGTAATTAAGTTTGTGGTCATTCATTACAGTAGCCATAACAAAAAATACAATTTAAAATTATAGATCTTTGCTATTTTACAAAGAGATACTTATAATTTAGAGTAATACATTACCATTCTTAAATCATTTCATAACAACTGTTTTTAAAATAATCTAAAATAAATCAGTCTTTCTACGATGTATCATTCTAAAAAATATTTACAACCTTTGCAAGCACAGAATTAAATGTAGAACTCAGAAAACATAATGTAATTGTCATTTTGAATCCTAAGACACAAGCCAACATTTCTGGGCTTGAGATGTTGGATTTCCTTAATTTCTGTTTCCCTCACATTTCCTGTTCATAAAAATGGAATTTTTAATAATTGATTCCTCCAAAAGTTGTTCTGAAGATGTGAAGTTCAATTGAAATTTTGCATTAAATGTCTTCAGAAAGTGTTCAGCACAAAATTCTAAATAAATATCACCCATTATTTTTCTACCAAATGTAACTTAATAAAATATATAAAGACTACATACTGATAAGTGCAAACAATAATATAGGTTTACAATTTCACTTAAATAGAGTCATCATAAACCACAAAAATATAGAACAATGATGCAGTAAAAAAATTATTCACAGACTACTGTCAATGGGCTCTTGCAAGTGAAAAAATGCAAATAAATTTAGTATAGGTTTAAAGAAATGTTTATGTTTATAAACATTTATATATATGTATATATACATATAAATACAGAGAGAAAGTCTATTTTACTACAATAATGCAACAATTCCCCAAAATATTAATATTTCAGGTGAAGATTTTATTTCTTTAAAAATGGAGAGAATTAATGTTTCTATAGGCATTCTAGAGAAATCACAATGATACACAAAGTTTTAAAATGGTACCATAACCAAGAAATTTCACAAATCTGAATTTATTGATAGAATTATTGAACAAGTGATCAAAAGTGTATGTAAAACGTTTTTCATTTATATACACAATTTATAGAGAAAGTTTCATCAATATAACAAGGTATAGATGAGTATAAAAATACATATGAATTACAATTGTTACATGTGCTTATTATCACTAAAATGGAATATGTTTTTAACACCTCAAAATAAAGAAAACAAGTGAAAATGATAGGTTGGAGAAATAGGGTTTCCTTGTGTTGTGACGAAAAATTCTAAATTGAGATTTTGATTATGCTTTTACAATTTTGTGAATTTCCTAGAAAATATTAACTTGTTCTACTTAAAGGAATATATTTATGATATTATAATTATATTGAAATAAATATGTTCTAATAGCACAAGTACATTCTTATTCAAATGTGTTGTATATGTTTGTATATATATACATATAACACAAAATTCCGGATATAGAAAATATTAACAATGATCATTGTTTATAATGTTAATGTGATTTTTTATGTGTTACATGCTTTTGAAATAATCATGAGTTATTCTGATTTTAAAATGATTTAACCAAAATATATTATTGAAATTTATATTGCAAATTAATTATTTGTCCAACTATTATATTATTTTTATGAATTATTCAGATTTAATGTTTATAAGAAAATAATCTTTGATACTTATAGACTTCTTGATTATATATATTTTTACCAAACAATGAATCTCTAATAATCAGAATTATAATTGTAATTATGAAAAGCACTGTCCACTACTAATGGTCATAATTACTCCAAAGCTAAATCATTCATTATGTCTTTATATAAATGTAAAAGAAAACAAAAAGAACATTGAAAGAAAATGTGAATTATCAAAATCAATAACTTTTTAGCAAAAATAATATTTTATGATATTGATTTGGATTTGATTCATGCTTAATTTAAAATAGCCTAAAATACAATGATAAATTTTCAACTTTTTAAAAATAGCCTTCTCCAGAAACATTTTTATTTTTAGTTACAATTAGCCAACTGGCTCTCAGGGATGGCTATGTGGCTTTACTTATTTCCCAGTACTGGACTCTATGTCCTGTGCTATACTACACCCATTGCCTAGTGTGGTGATTTTCACCTTACCTTGTGCGTAGGTTGTGGACAATGAAGTTGGTTGAAATAGCAGTCAAGAGATTATTTATGGATACAACAGACTTGACATTGTTTCATTAGATAATTAAGATTGAATTGTTAGGTAAACATTGTATACTCTCAACTCACCCAAATTCCATTCTCTGTTTATAGATTTGAATGTAAGGATACTCAGGTGGAATGAGAATAAAAATTTATGGTTGACTATGTTTACTTTCCTCTGGGATTTACTGAAAGATTTTTTTCTACTGTGCTCATTTCAATAAGTTTTCAAATCTTCTGTATGATTCCTAAGATCTAAAGAAAAAAGTTTCTAATGTTTGCTACTGTAATAAATATCTCTGCCCACTCTGTTGCCTATTATCATTAGAGAATGTTTCTAGTAAGGCTTCATATGCTGAGCTCCTTTATGTTGCACAATGGAGCACACAAGTTGTACTCCACTGTGTTTAAGAATGTAGGAACATTTATTGGAGTAGAATGTAGTATATCATTTAGTTTAAATCAAATTCATTAGATTTATCAGCCTTGCTAATAAATAGAAAAATATTCTCTTTTTAAAAAGATTCCAGAGAAGTCAAATTATTCCTACATGAGATATCTCTGATTGTTTTCTAAGAACAGGGATTTGGTGGTGCCATTAGCATAATCACATGCATCCTTCAAGTCTCAAGAATTTCAATACACTAAAATTTCAACTGTGGCTGAATCTTTAGTAGAAAAATATGTAAATTCTCAAAAAAATCCTACAGGATCAACAAAGTTTCGTGTCACAATGTAGATTAAGGACATTAAAAATGTCTACTCTGTGATAATAAATTCCAACTTTAAAATGGAATCCTCAGAGGAAGGGAGTTTACCATAGATATTAAGGCTTAGAAATAAGAGGTCATATATAGTTAATCTCTGTTATTATCAACACCTCACAAACTAAATTAGTCTTGAGAACAATCAGATAAAATTTAGCAAATTATATGAATAAAAGGTATAAAAGAAAATATACATTGCTAATACAAATGGAAACTGAACTTCAACACATTTTGAGCACTGATGCCCATTGTTCTAGATGTTTGCACTAGAGGAAGATTTTCTTTTTTTTTAATGTTTTTATTGTTGGTTGTTCAAAATATTACATAGTTCTTGATATATCATATTTCACACTTTGATTCAAGTGGGTTATGAACTCCCATTTTTACCCCGTATACAAATTGCAGATTCACATCAGTTACACATCCATTGATTTACATATTGCCATACTAGTGTCTGTTGTATTCTGCTGCCTTTCCTATCCTCTACTATCCCCCCTCCCCTCCCCTCCCCTCCCCTCCCCTCTTCTCTCTCTACCCCCTCTACTGTCATTCATTTCTCCCCCTTGTATTATTTTCCCCTTTCCCCTCACTTCCACTTGTATGAAATTTTGTATAACCCTGAGGGTCTCCTTCCATTTCCATGCAATTTCCCTTCTCTCTCCCTTTCCCTCCCACCTCTCATCCCAGTTTAATGTTAATCTTCTTCTCATGCTCTTCGTCCCAAGTCTGTTCTTAGTTACTCTCCTTATATCAAAGAAGACATTTGGCATTTGTTTTTTAGGGATTGGCTAGCTTCACTTAGCACAATCTGCTCTAATGCCATCCATTTCCCTGCAAATTCTATGATTTTGTCATTTTTTAATGCAGAGTAATACTCCATTGTGTATAAATGCCACATTTTTTTTTATCCATTCATCTATTGAAGGGCATCTAGGTTGGTTCCACAGTCTTGCTATTGTGAATTGTGCTGCTATAGACATCTATGTAGCAGTGTCCCTGTAGCATGGTCTTTTTAGGTCTTTAGGGAATAGACCAAGAAGGGGAATAGCTGGGTCAAATGGTGGCTCCATTCCCAGCTTTCCAAGAAATCTCCATACTGCTTTCCAAATTGGCTGCACCAATTTGCAGTCCCACCAGCAATGTACAAGTGTAACCTTTTCCCCACATCCTCGCCAGCACTTATTGTTGTTTAACTTCATAATGGTTGCCAATCTTACTGGAGTGAGATGGTATCTTAGGGTGGTTTTGATTTGCATTTCTCTGACAGCTAGAGATGGTGAGCATTTTTTCATGTACTTGTTGATTGATTGTATGTCCTCCTCTGAGAAGTGTCTGTTCAGGTCCTTGGCCCATTTGTTGATTGGGTTGTTTGTTCTCTTATTGTCTAATTTTTGGAGTTCTATGTATATACTAGGTATTAGGGCTCTATCTGAAGTGTGAGGAGTAAAGATTTGTTCCCAGGATGTAGGCTCCCTATTTACCTCTCTTATTGTTTCTTTTGCTGAGAAAAAAATTTAGTTTGAGTAAGTCCCATTTGTTGATTCTACTTATTAACTTTTGTGCTATGGGTGTCCTATTGAGGAATTTGGAGCCCGACCCCACAGTATGTAGATCGTAGCCAACTTTTTCTTCTATCAGACGGCGTGTCTCTGATTTGATATCAAGCTCCTTGATCCATTTTGAATTCACTTTTGTGCATGGCGAGAGAAAGGGATTCAGTTTCATTTTGTTGCATATGGATTTCCAGTTTTCCCAGCACCATTTGTTGAAGATGCTATCCTTCCTCCATTGCATGCTTTTAGCCCCTTTATCAAATATAAGATAGTTGTAGTTTTGTGGATTGGTTTCTGTGTCCTCTATTCTTAACCATTGGTCCACCCGCCTGTTTTGGTACCAGTACCATGCTGTTTTTGTTACTATTGCTCTGTAGTATAGTTTGAAGTCTGGTATCGCTATACCGCCTGATTCACACTTCCTGCTTAGCATTGTTTTTGCTATTCTGGGTCTTTTATTTTTCCATATGAATTTCATGATTGCTTTCTCTATTTCTACAAGAAATGCTGTTGGGATTTTGATTGGAATTGCATTAAACCTATAGAGAACTTTTGGTAATATCGCCATTTTGATGATGTTAGTTCTGCCTATCCATGAACAGGGTATATTTTTCCATCTTCTAAGGTCTTCTTCTATTTCTCTCTTTAGGGTTCTGTAGTTTTCATTGTATAAGTCTTTCACCTCTTTTGTTAGGTTGATTCCCAAGTATTTTATTTTTTTTGAGGATATTGTGAATGGAGTGGTTGTCCTCATTTCCATTTCAGAGGATTTGTCGCTGATATACAGGAATGCCTTTGATTTATGCGTGTTGATTTTATATCCTGCCACTTTGCTGAATTCATTTATTAGCTCTAATAGTTTCTTTGTAGGCCCTTTTGGGTCTGCTAGGTATAGAATCATGTCACCTGCAAATAGTGATAATTTAAGTTCTTCTTTTCCTATTTTGGTGCCTTTAATTTCTTTCGTCTGTCTAATTGCTCTGGCCAGTGTTTCGAGAACTATGTTGAACAGAAGTGGTGAGAGAGGTCATCCCTATCTTGTTCCAGATTCTAGAGGGAATGCCTTCAGTTTTTCTCCATTCAGAATGATGCTAGCCTGAGGCCTAGCATAGATTACTTTTACAATATTGAGGTATGTTCCTGTTATCCTTAGTTTTTCTAGAGTTTTGAACATAAAGGGATGCTGTACTTTGTCGAATGCTTTTTCCGCATCTATCAAGATGATCATATGGTTCTTATTTTTAAGTCTATTGATGTGGTGAATAACATTTATTGATTTCCGTATATTGAACCAGCCTTGCATCCCAGGGATGAATCCTACTTGATCATGGTGCACAATTTTTTTGATATGTTTTTGTATCCAATTTGCCAGAATTTTATTGAGGATTTTTGCATCTAGGTTCATTAGAGATATTGGTCTGTAGTTTTCTTTCTTTGAAGTGTCTTTGTCTGGTTTAGGAATCAGGGTGATGTTGGCCTCGTAAAATGAATTTGGAAGTTCTCCCTCTTTTTCTATTTCCTGAAGTAGCTTGAAAAGTATTGGTATTAGTTCCTCTTTAAAGGTTTTGTAAAACGCTGCTGTATTCCCATCTGGTCCTGGGATTTTCTTAGTTGGTAGTCTTTTGATGGTTTCTTCTATTTCCTCAATTGATATTGGTCTGTTTAGGTTGTCTATGTCCTCCTGACTCAATCTGGGCAGATCATATGACTTAAGAAATTTATCTATGCCTTCACTATCTTCTAATTTATTGAAGTATAAGGATTCAAAATAATTTCTAATTATCTTCTGTATTTCTGAAGTGTCTGTTGTGATATTGCCTTTTTCATCCCGTATGCTAGTAATTTGAGTTCTCTTTCTTCTTCTCCTCTTCGTTAGCATGGCTAAGGGTCTGTCGATTTTATTTATTTTTTCAAAGAACCAACTTTTAGTTTTGTCAATTTTTTCAATTGTTTCTTTTGTTTCGATTTCATTAATTTCAGCTCTGAATTTAATTATTTCCTGCCTTCTACTTCTTTTGCTGTTGTTTTGCTCTTCTTTTTCTAGGATTTTGAGATGAAGTATGAGATCATTTATTTGTTGGTTTTTCCTTTTTTTAAGGAATGAACTCCAAGCAATGAATTTTCCTCTTAGAACTGCTTTCAGTGTGTCCCATAGATTCCGATATGTTGTGTCTGTGTTTTCATTTATCTCTAAGAATTTTTTAATTTCCTCCTTGATGTCTTCTATAACCCATTGATCATTCAGTAACCTATTGTTCATTCTCCAAGTGATGCATGATTTTTCGTGCCTTCTTTTATCGTTGATTTTCAGTTTCATTCTATTATGATCAGATAAGATGCATGGTATTATCTCTACTCCTTTATATTGTCTAAGAGTTGCCCTGTGACATAATAGATGATCTATTTTTGAGAAGGATCCATGTGCTGCTGAGAAAAAAGTGTAACTGCTTGATGTTGGGTAGTATATTCTATATATGTCAATTAAGTCTAGGTTATTAATTGTGTTATTGAGTTCTATAGTTTCCTTATTCAACTTTTGTTTGGAAGATCTGTCCAGTGGTGAGAGAGGTGTGTTGAAGTCTCCCATGATTATGGTATGGTGGTCTATTAGACTCTTGAACTTGAGAAGAGTTTGTTTGATGAACATAGCTGCACCATTGTTTGGGGCATATATATTTATGATTGTTATGTCTTGTTGGTATATGTTTCCCTTGATCAGTATGTAGTATCCCTCTTTATCCCTTTTGATTAACTTTGGCTCGAAATCTATTTTATTTGATATGAGTATGGACACTCCTGCTTGTTTCCGAAGTCCATATGAGTGATATGATTTTTCCCAACCTTTCACCTTCAGCCTATGTATGTCTTTTCCTATCAAATGTGTCTCCTGTAGGCAGCATATTGTTGGGTCTTGTTTTGTGATCCATTCTACCAGCCTGTGTCTCTTAATTGGTGAGTTTAAGCCATTAACATTTAGGGTTATTATTGAGATATGGGTTGTTCTTCCAGCCATATTTGTTTATTTATGTTACTAAACATGGTTTGTTTTCCTCTTTGATTATTTTTCCCCCTTTACTGTCCTACCTCCCACTGTTGGTTTTCATTGTTATTTTCCATTTCCTCTTCCTGTAATGTTTTGCCGAGGATGTTTTGAAGAGATGGTTTTCTATCTGCAAATTCTGTAAACTTTTGTTTATCGTGGAAGGTTTTAATTTCATCTTCCATCCTGAAGCTTAATTTCGCTGGATACACAATTCTTGGTTGGACCCCATTTTCTTTCAGTGTTTGAAATGTTATTCCAGGGTCTTCTAGCTTTCAGAGTCTGTGTTGAAAGATCAGCTGTTATCCTGATTGGCTTACCCCTAAGTGTAATCTGCCTCCTTTCTCTTGTAGCTTTTAAAATTCTCTCCTTATTCTGTATGTTGGGCATCTTCATTATAATGTGTCTAGGTGTGGATCTCTTATGATTTTGCACATTCGGCATCCTGTAGGCTTTTAGGATTTGCGATTCTGTCTCATTCTTCAAGTCTGGGAAGTTTTCTCGTATTATTTCATTGAATAGATTGCTCATTCCTTTGGTTTGAAACTCTATCCCTTCCTGTATCCCAATGACTCTTAAGTTTGGTCTCTTTATGTTATCCCATATTTCTTGGATGTTCTGCTCATGGTTTCTTAACAGTCTTGCTGAGCTGTCTATGTTCTTTTCAAGTTGAAATACTTTGTCTTCATTGTATGATGTTCTATCTTCTAAGTGTTCTACTCTGCTGGTAGTATTCTCAATTGAGTTTTTAAGTTGGTTTATTGCTTCCTGCATTTCTAGGTTTTTCTGTTTGTTTGTTTTTTATAACCTCTATCTCCCTGTATAGTTGATCTTTTGCTTCTTGGATTTGTTTATGTAATTCATTGTTGAAGTCATCTTTCATTGTCTGATTTTGCTGTCTGATGTCTTCCTTGAGATTCCAGATCATCTGAAGCATGTATATCCTGAATTCTTTATCTGACATTCCATCTGCTGCAGATATTACCTCTTCTAACTTTGAGTTGACCTGCATTGCTTGTGGTCCTTTTTTTCCTTGTCTCTTCATACTGTTCGCGTTTCTTTCTGCTTGGTGAAACTGTTGTGCTATTGAATTTTCCCCCTATATATTTATATTTCTCTTGTATAGTTGCAAAGTCTCCCTCGCAGGTGCGGGCGGCGGCTCTGCCCCTCCTCCAATTGGGGCAATGTGCCTACCACGCCGGGAAGCCGCTGGGCCTGTTCTGCCGGTCGGTAGCAGGTCTGGCCTGTTCTGTTGGTGGTCGCAGGTCCGCCTACCTTGCAGGCGCGTGGGGCAGCTGTGCCCCTCCGTGGGATGCTGGGCCTGTTCTGCCGGTGGGTCACAGGTCTGCCTACCTTGCAGGCGCGGGGGGCCTCTCTACCCCTCCGCAGGCCGCTGGGCCTGTTCTGTCGGTGGTAACAGTTCCGCCTACCTTGCAGGCGTGGGGGTAGGGGGCGGCTCTGCCCCTCAGCCGGCTGGTGCGCCTGTTCTGCTGGTGGGTCGCAGGCCCGCCAAGATTTTCAAAAAAAGAAAAATAATCACTCAAACAATTCAATTTTGTAAGCATTATTACCTTATACAAAAAAAGTTGAGATATGATTTTTATTTTGAATATGCAGCCCAGAGGAAAACAACATATTGAACTTTGTATTCTTAAAAAAAATATGATTATGAAAAAGATGAATTTTCAGGTTTCTTTTCCTTCATTGATATTGGAATATGTGTGTTTGTATTCTTTCATGATACAAATAATAAGCAAAAATATGATGCATAATATTTTTCCAAATTGTGTAAATGAATGAAATTCTTTAGGAAAAATACATCAAGTTAAAAATATATATCTAAATGATCAAACTAATGTGAAAAATCAAATATGACACATAGTTAAAGATCGATGTAAATTATTTCTATACATTTTAAGGCAATAAGCATTTAATGTATTTGTGATATTTGTTAAGTTTAATAGAGCTTTAAAATCCTGGGGAAAGAAAAATCCTTGAGGTAAGAAAACAGGAAGTCGAAGGGAAATAAAAGATAAAGTCAAAAGTTCAAACTGTGTTCAAACATTGTACTTGGAGTTTGGGGAGGTAATCTCATTGAAACCTCATTAAAATACTTCAAAATACATGTAAATCAATTCTACCATTTCACTCAAAAGAAAGAGGATCATAAAGCCCTTGTAAATTTGTCCAGAACAGTGAATACCAAAAAAGAGGCACACTTGCTTATTACCCCCAATTGATATTGTATATAACACCCTTGAGGAAAAGTACCATTTTACATCCTGTTGTTTCTCCTTTTTTTTCTCTTTCAATGAAAATTTTCCAATAACAGCCTATTTGAAAACAGTAATAAAGAGAAACAGGCACATACATAGATGAATTCAGACAGGTAAGAGAAAAACTTGATGTATTATTTTAAATGAACCAATAAACATAGCAATAGCCAGCCATGAGTTTCCAAGACAGAGTGACAAGGTGATTCGATGTTGTTGTCTAAATTCCTGTGTAACCAACAACCTCAGTATCTTCAGGGAAAGAGGTTGGAATCAGATGAACAATAGAAGTGGTTGCAAATGGTGGCCCATTAACCAAATAGCCTCCTGTCCATTTTAGAAATAAAGTTTTATTAGAAAATTATCACAGCTATCGCCAATAGCTGCTTTTTCCTCACAGGGTCATAGTTGAATGATCATTGACAATACTACATAGCTGCATGTACCGAAATATTACTATCTTGCTACCTACAAAAATTGTTTACTAACTTGTGCTGTTACTTGGAAAGGATACATTGCTAGCTCATTTTCTCTTATAGAGATCCCTTAATGTTCACAATACTGTCAATAGAAAAGCACATAGTCATTGTCTTCTTGAAATATTTTTATTTCTGGAAAATTACCTTTGTAAGGTAATTGAAAACAAAATAACA
The DNA here is from genome assembly GCF_021218885.2 of Marmota monax. NCBI lineage: Eukaryota > Metazoa > Chordata > Mammalia > Rodentia > Sciuridae > Marmota > Marmota monax. The sequence continues at coordinate 1,236,779 of NW_026695246.1, read as the reverse complement.
ATTTAATATTTTTTTGCTGTTATAATATAGCACACAACAAAATCTCTTATCAGAATGTTACATCAATAAAAATATTTTCTAAACTTGTATAAAAGAACTACCTGAGATGTATCAATAATTTATTTGAGAAATGTCCATTTATGGTGACATGGCAGGGTAAAAGCAAAAACTTTGATTGCTGTAAGTGGATTATATTCTGAAAGATAAATTCACTGGTACAGCAGAGAAATAATATTATTAGTACTATTAGTATTACTATGGACAAAATTACATGTAGAAATAGAGGAAATATTTGAAAGTATTTGTTCCACCAAATTCTAATTGTTACTGTGTTCTTAATGTCAGTTCTGGCATGCAATTTGCTGCTATAGGTGGTAGTTTCTGATTTCAGTTAAATATGGTTATATTTGAAAAGTTCAAAAACAATCTAACATTGGATTCAATTTTTGCACATAAAATTATAGTGGCTCAGCTGCCTTGTTTCTTAAGTATCATAAATTCAGTCAACATTATTATTATCAGTCAACATATCAATGGCCAACAGTTATGTTGATGGAGGCAATATAAATGAACAGCTGATAATCATTTAGTTAATAATAAACTATAAGCTTTCTACAATGTTCATTTTAGATACCTAGTCATTGAAGACAAGGCAACGAGTCATTGAGTTACAGTTGTTTTCCAGTTAATTCTGTGAGGTGAATAAGGTTTTTAACAGAACTTGACCTCAAATGTTATGCTTAAAAAAAAAAAAAAACCAGTTTTAAGGGGTGTGGTGGGGCACACCTGTAATCCCAGAGACCTGAGGGGCTGAGGCAGGAGAATTGCATGTCCCAGCCAGCCTCTGCCACTTAGAAAGGCCCTAAGTAACAGTGAGACCCTGCCTCAAAAAAAAAAAGGCTGGATATGTAAGTCAGTGGTTAAGCCTTTTCTGTGTTCAATCTCTGGTAGTCACCTCCCAAAACACATACACACACACACACACACACACACACATGCACACACAGTTTATAGGATTGCCCCATGAATTCAGTACTCTGGTCTTTAAGCATTTAGGGATGAACTCGTAACCAAATCAAAGTTTTTCTAACATTAAATCTATATATTAGGCTAGAAATTTGATATAACTGGGCTTCATATAGTTAATCTCAAAAATTGGGATATCAATATCTAATAAGAATTTGTGTGCCTTAAGTGGTGTATAATCTGTTCTTAGCACTCAGTCGTGGCATAAAATTAATAGCATAATCATCATCCTTGTCATATCATTGTCAATGATGAGAAATTATGAACTTGCGGGAGCTTCTAGAGAATGCAAATCATTAAAAGCTATTCAGATTTCCAAAATAGTAAGATGATAAGGAAATCAATTTCATTTTACTAAACAATCTTTCCTAGTATCTCTCTCTTTTCCACCTCTAAAATAGAGTCTAGAGAATGGAAACATTTACTTTTTTGTTACCTCCAGTCATAAAAGTTACCACTTGATAGGATTCTGGTAGGAAGAAATCAAAAGTGTTTTTATCTTGGTAACTGAGACAGATGGCTGGCTTTAGTTTCCCAATATTAGGCCGGTGGCTTCAACTCCAAATAACATACATAAAATTAAGGCCTGAATTTTTGAGTATCAAACATAATTTTCAAACTACTGAGCCAGTTACCCAGGGCATATAATTTTGAAGATATTTTCAAAATGTACTATACAGTTATTTATATATTTCTAGGTTAAGTTTAGCTGTTATAATCAGCTCCAGTTTCTAATTGATATAGAATGTGACTTTCCATAGTTACAGATTCTTCTTCTTGCTTTGATATTAGTCAAGATTTTTGGAAATGATAGATTTGAAATTTTTTTGTTCCCATTTCACTTTGTCAAAAGTAGTGTTGAACTTCAGATAACTAATGTTTTAGTCATTTTTAAATTCTAAAGTAAAAATCAGAATAAAGGAATTAAAGGCAATTCATGAAGTAAAAACTAAGACACATAGGTGGTAAAATGAGGTTTCAGACTGTCATGATTGAAAATTTAGTGGCAAAAGAGGCAATGTTGAGTGGAGAAGCATGGAAGCTTAAGAGTGTTAGATTTGTTGTGCTTCAATAAAAATAAACACATTTCAAAAATAAAGAAATAATTTAACAGCAGAATAGTCAATAAGCCAATACCTATGCAAAAATTACTGTAAATGAAATCTTAATTTAAATTTCTGAGAATAACAATTTCAGTAAAAAAAGTACATATTATAAAGATTGAACATATGAAACTAATACACTTACAAAATAGGAAAACATGGAACATATTTGGTTAACAATAAGGCTGTTAATGATCCCATCTTCCATAAATGGGAAAATACTACCAAATGAAGATAGACAATAGAAGAGAAGTTTATAGGTATTATTTACTGCATATTGTATAGTTATTAGATATTTTTAATTATTATGAGAAAACAGAGTTCTTCAAAACAAATTTTAAAGTCATAAATATGAGTAAGAGAGCATATGTCAATACAGAAAAAAAACAATGACAGCATCAATAAAGACTGAGTATGTAATAAAATATGCTGAGTATCAATAACTGGACACTGAGCAATTTTATCTGCAAACAAAAATGTCCCAGAGTCAATGAAAAAAATACTGAGTCAACTAAAACTAAATCATTTTAACTTATTGAGACTAACAAATAAATAAAAAGGACAAATAATTGATATTAAATAGTTATTAACACTGAAGAAATCAAATAAGGAATATGTTCTATGCTTTTATTGGGTCAATGTAGTTATACGTCATAGTTGGTTTCATTTTAACATAATCACATATGCATGGAATGTAACTTGCATCTACTCAGTCCCTGGTACTCCTCCTTCTTCCCCTCCTCCCTAGCCCTAGTCCCCTTCTACTACTCTACTGGTTTTCCTTCCATTTGTTTATCTATATATCTATATCTAATCTCTCTCTCTCTCTCTCTCTCTCTCTCTCTCTCTCTATATATATATATATATATATATATATATATATATATATATATATATATGTTTTGGTAACCAAATATTAAAGCAGCTTTTAATTGTAGGAACAAAAAGATGTAACAAATCTCCCAGAAAGTAGAACAATAAGGAAAAAAAAAATTGGATATCAATTCAGGAAACCTAACACCCAACTGATAATGATTTCTAGGAATCATGGGCAGAAATTATAAAGAAGAAATTCAGAAAAATCTGCGTTCCAAAACTGAAGTTTGGAACGCATGTGCACGTTTTACTGTTCATCTCCCTTTATTCCTTAAGTGTCTACAAGATTGGGTGTTGTTAAATGTAGGACTTTCCTTCAGTGTCTACTAGATTGGATATTGTTAAAGGCAGGACTGTGGGAAGGAGGGGAGACCAAAAGTCTGTGTAATTGTGGAGTTTATGTTTTGTAAGAATTACACTGGAAATCTAAAAATGGGTCATACCAAGGCACTTCATTGTGAAATTTTAAAGCTATCAATTTATTTTTAATTGATAGTTTATAGATATACATAAAAGTAAAATTTACTGTAGTATATTTATACATACACACAGCATGATTCTAAATAATTTATTCTGCATTTCCTCTCTTTTCCTGTCTGTTCTTCCTTCTTCTCAATCTCCTTCTACTCTACTGGTCTTTTCTGTATCTTTATGATATCTGATAATTTCCTTCTCCTTTCCCTTATTTTGCTCTTTCACATATGAGAGAAAAAATTTGACCCTTGATTTTCTGAAACTGACTTATTCCAATTAGCATGGTGTTCTCCATTTCCATCCATTAACCAGAAATGCCATAATTTTATTCTTTATAACTGAGTAAAGCTCCATTTTATGTATATACCATACTTTCTTAATGCATTCAACTATTCATCTATTAACAGGCATCTGGGCTGATTCCATAATTTAACTATTATGAATTATGCTGCTATAAACATTGAAGTAGCTGTTATCACTATATATAGTATGCTGATTTTAGGGGTTTTAGACAAATATCAAGGAGTAAAATGGCTGGGTCACAAGGTGACTCCATTCCTAGTTTTTGAGGAATCTCTAGACTGCTTTCTAGAGTCGTTCTACTAGAATGCAGCTTTCCCCCACATTCTTATCAGCATTTATTATTATATGAATTTTTGATAGTCGCTATTCTGACTCCAGTGAGAAGAAATTACAATACAGTGTTGATCTGCATTTCTGTGATTGCTAGAAAATTTGAAAATTTTTTTTATGTTTTTTGAATATTTTTGTTTCTTCTTTTGAGAAGCACTAATATTATGGAGTGTTTACATTGTGTTTTCTTCTAGCAGTAGCAAAATTTATGGACTAATTCCTAAGTTTTGGACGTATTTTGATTTGAATTTTGTGTAGGGTAAAGGCGATTTAGCTTCATTTTTTAACATATGGATTCCAGGTTTCCTAGCACCATTTGTTAAAGAGGCTATCTTTTTTCCAATATATATTTATGGAACCTTTGTTACATATCAATGTGAGGGTTCATCTTTGTATCTTTGATTATATTCTATTAATTATGATTTCTATTTTGATTCCAGAGCCATACTTTTTCATTACTATAATTTGAGATCAGGTATGCCATGCCTCCTACTTTGCTCTTCTTGCTCAGTATTTCTTTGGCTCTTCTGGAACTTTTTCTAAAGGAACTTAAGAATCTTTTTTTTCCTAATGTCATTGGTATTTCATGGGGATTACATTGAACCTGTAGATTGCTTTTGGTGGTAAGGCCATTTTGACAATATTAATTCTGTCTATCCAAAAGTATAAAAGGTCTTTTCATCTTCTATTTCCTCAGGGTTCCATCATTCCTAGTATAGAGATCTTTCACCTCCTTGGTTAAATTAATTCCCAAGTGTTTCTTTTTTCTTTTTTTTTTAAAGTTATTGTAAATGGGATGCTATTCCTGATTTCTAAGCAGAATCATTGTTGAGATATAGTAAAACTATTGATTTGTGGTTGTTAATCTTGTATCCTGATACTTTGCTGAATTTGTTTTTCAGCTTTAAAAGACTTCTGGTGAAGTTTTGGGGTTTTCTAAATATAAGACCATGTCATCAGCAACCAAAGATAATTTGACTTCTTTTCCTATTTATATCTCTTTAATTGCTTCTCTTGCCTGATTGCTCTGGATAATGTTTTGAGAAGTGTATAACTGTAATGAGAAGTAGTGAGAGTGGACATCCTTGTCTTGATCATGATTTTAGAGGAAATGCTTTAAGTTTTTCTCTATTCAACTTTGGGTGTGTCACCAGTAGCCTTTACAAGGTTGAGGCAAATTGTTTCTATCCCCTGTTTCTACAATTATTTTAACATAAATGTGTGCTGTATTTTATCAAAGGCTTTTTCTGTATCTGCTGAGATGGTCATATGATTTTTGTCCTTAATTTTATTGAAGTGCTGAATTATTGATTTGCATAAATTGAACCAACCTTACATCCTTGGATGAAACTCACTTGCTCATGGCATATTATCTTTCCTATGTGTTTTTTAATGTAATTTACTAATATTGTATTAAGGGTTTTTACATTTATGTTCATCAGAGATATTGGTCTGTAGTGTTTTTCCTTGTCTTTGGTTTTGGTATCAGGGTATATAGGCTTCATAGAAGGTATTTGGCAGTGTTCTCTCACTTTGAATTTCATGGAATAATTTAAAAGAGATGGGCTTTAATTTTTCTTTAAAAGTAAAGTGGAATTCAGCTGAGAATCCTGCTAGTTCTGGGCTTTTCTTTCTTAGAAGGTTTTAATTGCTATTTCAGTTTCATTAATTGATATTAGTGTGTTTAGGTTTTCTAAATCTTTCAGGTTCAATTTGAACAGGTCATATGTGTTAAAAATTTGTCATTGCTAGATTTTGCAGTTTATTGTTATATAAATTTATAAAATGGTTTTTAATGACTCACTGCAGTGTAGAAGTACCAAGGGGTGTCATCTCCTTTACATCTCTAATTTTGTTAATTTTGTTCTTCTCTCTCTTTCTTTTGGTTAATTTGGCTAAGGGTTTATGAATCTCATTCATTTTTTCAAAGGACCACCTCTTTATTGCATTGATTCTGAGCATTGTTTTATTATTCTCAATTTCATTAATTTTGGCTCTGATTTTAATTATTTCCTGTCATCCACTGATGTTGACATTAGTTTGGTCTTCCTTTCTTAAGGTCTTGAGGTGGAGCATAAGCTTATTTATTTGTGATCTCTCTCTTTATTTAATGAGGAAACTCAATGCTATAAATTTCTCTTTTAGAACACCTTTAATATTTTCACAGAAATTTAGTATGTTGTAACTCTGTTTTCATTTCTTTCTAATAATTTCCTGATTTCTTCTCTCATTTCTTCTATCGTCATTTCTTTTTTTTTTTTTTTAGCATTTAAAATTATTTGTAGTATGTATTTTTTTTTAATTTTTTATTGTTGGTTGTTCAAAACATTACAAATTTCTTGTTCAATCTCCATGTGTTTATGTGGTTTCTATTATTTTTTTGCTTTTGATTTCTAGTTTCATTACATTATGGTTAATAGAATGCAAAAAAACTAATTATCTTTTTTTGTACTTTCTAAGACTTACATTGTGGCCTAGAATATGGTATGTTTTGGAAAAGTTTCCATTGAAATATTTAAAAGAAGAGAAATTAAACTGGTTTTTGTTTTGTTTTGTTTTAATTCAGCTGTTTTATGCTGAAAAATTCTGCAGACATCTGTTAGTTCATTTGGTTTATGGCATTATTTAGGTTAGAAGCATCTTTATTGATTTCATATTTTAAATGCCTTGTCTGTTGGTGTTAAGGGTGTGTTGAAATCACCTAGGATCATTTTATTGGGTGTAGGGCATGATGTAACATGTGGGGCATGTTGCATCAGAAAGGAGGAAACCGAACTTGTTACCCACTTCCTGGTCCTGGGGCCACATGTGGCTAAGATAGCGCCTAATGATCAGCCAGAAGGCATTGCCGTGAAGAAAAATCAGACCACCTCTAAGACTGGCTCAGAACCCTTCCGCCCTCATGGACAGCTCATGCCTGTAGGGTGGGTATACATGTGAACTCTCCCCACCCTGCTGACCTTTATTCTGATTGGCTCCTGTACATTATATCAGCTGTGTGTGTTTTCTCATTAAACGAGACCCTGCTTTGACTGGTCAGTCAGACTCTTCCTTTCTTGGCATGCTCTCCCCATCTCTCCTGCAGGTCAGGAGGGAATGGGGGGGGGGCTAAAAACCCCGACATTTGGGGTCTATCTGTGATTTACTATTAAGATATGATTTATTTTTTTTAAATGTAACTTAGTAGGCTGACATTTGGGGCATATATATTAACTATAATTGCATCTTTTGGTAAAGGATTGTTCCGTTTACCTGGATGTAGTGGCCTTCTTTGTATATTATGAGACATTTTTGCTTAAAATTTGCATTGTCAGATATGAGAATAGCTACTCTGGCTTGTTTTCCAGCTCCATTTATGTACAATATTTTTTCTGTCTTTTTACCTTCAACCTATGAGTGCCTTTGCTGTGAGATGAGTCTCTTGCAAATAGGATATAGTTTGATCTTGTGTTTTTCATCTATTCTGCTAGTTTGTCTTTTATTTGTGGAGTTGAGACCATTTACAATCAGAGTTGTCATGGATGTGTGTTTGTGGTTTTCTGCAACTTTGATTTATTCCTATATTTTAATTCTGTCTAGATTTGCTTTATGTGATTATTATTCTATTGATCTTTGTCTACTTGAAAAAGTTTTAGGTTTTGTTTCTGGGTGACTCTCTGTGCAGTTTATCTTTGAGTATTCTTTTTAGTGCTAACTTCATGATCAAGAAATCTTTTAGTTTATGTTTTTCATGGAAAAATTATTTTCCCATCAAATTTAAATGTGATTTTTGCTGTATACAATAATCTTGAATGGCAATTATTTTCTTTTTCATGGAAAAAAATTATTTTTCCATCAAATTTAAATGTGATTTTTGCTGTATACAATCATCTTGAATGACAATTATTTTCTTTTAGAGCTTGGACTATCCAATTCTGGGCAGTTTTTATTATTATTGCCTTCTTTTTTTAATTTTTAGGGGTGGGGGTACCAGGGATTAAACTCAGGGCACTCAACCTCTGAGCCACATCCCCAGCCCTATTTTGTATTTAATTTAGAGACAGGGTCTCACTGAGTTGCTTAGTGCTTTGCTTTTGCTGAATCTGGCTTTGAACTTGTGATTCTCCTGTTTCAGCTTCCTGAGCCGCTGGGATTACAGAGGTACCCAACCACACCTGGCTGCTGCCTTATTTTTGTGTTAGGAATTTATATTATATTTTGTCTTGGACAACTTCTCTTTTGATCTTGTCTTTTTGGTGTCCGTCAAAAGCTTACATGTGGATGACTATCTCATTTCTGATATAGAGAAAGTTTTCTGTGATTGTTTCATTGAAAATATTCTTGAAGACTTTACCTTGTTTCTCCATGTTTTCTTCTATCCCAATAATTCTCAGGTTTGGTTTCTTGATGTTGTCCTAGATTTCTTGTATATTCTCACCATGTTTTTTTTTTTTTCTGTAATGCATATTATGTACTCAAGTTCATATACGATGTTTTCCTGGCCTGAACTTATATATTAAATGACTGAAGTTCTACTTTCTGTGCAATCTAATCTACTGTTGATGCTTTCAACTGAATTTAATTTGACGGACATATTTCATTTTCAAGTGTTTTTTTTTTATTTCTTTGCAATATCTCAATTTCTTTATTGAAATCATCTTTCACCTTTGTATTTGCTCTCTTAATTTATTTCTTAGATCTTCATTTAGTTCACTGAAAATTTTAATTATCAGTTTTTTATAAACTTTCTCTGTAATTTTATCCACTTCTATATTTTTGGAACAATTGGTTGGGAGATTGTAAATTTTGAGGTGGGGAGGGTAATTTTTTGTTTGGTGTTTCCTCATGTTGCCACCAGTCTTAGACTTGTGAATTGTTTGCAATGAATTCTCATTCCCCTTTTATATGTGTATCATCTTGTACAAAGTTATGTCTTTAGTTCTGGAATTTCCTTCTGCTTTAGATATGTGAGTATACATCAACAGGTGGAAACTGAGCCCCCCCCCCTTTTTTTCTTTTCTCCTTGAGGTTTTGTTTTTTCACTTGGGGGTTTTGTCTTCCCAGTATTATGAGCTGAAGAATGTTAAAACTCAGGTGGGACTAGACAATGTTTGTAGTGAGATTCACTGTTGCTTGACTGAGTTTGGGTTATTTCTCAGCAGCAGGATCTCTGCTATGTGACCTTGAAATGTCCTATTTATTTTCCAGCCCCTGTTAGAGAGATGGGAAGCCAGGAATAGCACTAATTATCACAAATATATGAGCAGCCATATTATAGATGTCCAGTATCTACTTGGAAATCTATAACACTAATTGCTACCCGTATAGAAAAGCATCATTAGAATTTAACATCAGTACCAACAATAAAATACTGAACAAGATTAGTTGTTAGATAACAGGTGTACTGAATCAGTCACTAAATTAATAATCATAGAAACATAAATGGGTAGGAATTATATAAATTATATATTTCCATTATTTAGTTGGAATATAGTTTTTCTAAGCAAAGAAAAATATAGGTTAGAACTGCAAGAGAAAGTATAAAATATATTAAAATGTGATCAGAAGAGAAGAGAGGCAGAAGACAGGTAGCAGATGTCAGCTATAAGAAGAAATTAAAAACTAAAGTAAAATTTAGTTTGAAAATGAATGAAGGAACAAAAAAATTGATTGTTAGTGGGGGAAGAAAGTGAAGAAGGGGAAATATGGTGAACTAAAGTATGAACAATCTAGCAAATGTAAGATCCAAAGAATTCAAACCCTTGTAGAATTGTACCCCACCTAAATCAAATCAAGGCTAAATAATAAACAAGTGCAGAAGAAAGCAATTAATGTAAAAATTTGAAAGTTAAATAATATGAATAAATATTTTATGTTTATTTTCAATTCATCCATAGGTTAAGAACACACCCCACACACATCTACATATGTGTACACAAAATCAAGCATAGTAGAAAGATTTTTTTTAAAAAAAGTTTATGATAACATGTTTGAAAAAAATTTTTTAAAGTTACAATTTTAAAAAATAAATAAACACAAATATGAAGAAAAAAGAAATAAAAAAGAAAGAAGAAAATATTCTCAATAAAGGTTCTGTTTCTGCTGCAGTGGTCAAAACTATTGTCAGGGTGGATTTTCATTCTTTGTTGGGTACTGGGAATTGAACCCATGGACACTCAACTACTGAGCCACAACCCCAGCGCTCTTTATTTTTCAATCTTGAGACAGGATCTTACTAAGTTGCTTAAGGCCTCACTAACTTGGTGAGACTTGCTTTGAACTGACAATCCTCCTGCCTCAGCAGCCCGAATCTCTGGGATAATAGGCATGCACCACTGAATCCTGCTTGTATTTTCATTCTTTATATTCATTGTTTGCTCTTTAATCCTTGAGTCAAGGGCAGGGTTTTTAAGTGCAATGTCTTTGTGTTCCTCACTGATCTTCCAGCTAGGTAAAGTAGCTTACAACTTCTAGTCTACCAGTATGTGATGGGGAACATTTAAAAGTGCAGACAAATTGTGTAATCCTATAGCAAGTGTGATACAGAATTCTAAGTTGAAAGTTCCAGTAGTTGGCACTGAGCCTTGATTGACCCTTGGAATTCTGTCCATGGGTATTTGATTTAATCCATGCCTCCAGTTGCTGTGGAGATGGAATCTTGATCTATAGGGCCCCTGGCAAAAGCCACTTTTTATATGGAGGTGCTAACCCTTCAGAGATTTCACCTTCCCTTTTAACAATGTGAAATACAGGTTAACCATGTAGATGCAGATGCTGTGGTGTGGCCACTAAAGTTATCTTTCCAATAGCTCTTATGGGAAATGAAGGGAGCTTCCTGCCCTTGGTATCCAGAGGCTGTTTAAGTCAGGCATAACTTTTAGCACCTAGTTCAGTCACTCTAGTTGAGGCCCACTCTGGAGGTCTTAATATTATGACTGATGACAATTTCCTTTACTTTTTCCCAATCTTCTCTCTCTGCTCAAAGCTAATTAAATAGGTATGGTTAGTTCCTGAGCTGTGCCCATGGTCATCTTCTGGGCTGGCAATCTTAATTCTTTCCAAAACTGTCTGCTCTAGGGACTAAACAATTTTTTTTTACTAAGACTTTCCCCGATGATTCTGTGTTCATTAAGATTAGCCTCTCTCTAATTCAAGCAATCCTCTAATTCACTGTCTTCTCTCTTTATATTTTAGATTAAAAAACAAGTTCTACATTTGAGAGATTCTATTTAGCAGCATGAGTAATATAATTAACTAGGAAAAAAATCTTATATAAATATTACACAATGTTTACAAGTATTGAGAAATCACACATTATTTCATTAATATGTGAAACTTCATTTTTATGTATACTAGTTAAAAATAAATTTGATTTTAAGAAAGTAACTAATATTGGACCAAGAATAAATATAAGGAAAGATGTATATGTTCTTTCATTCACCCAAAATTACATATAACAAATTTCTATTTTTTTATTTTATATCAGGGTAGAAGGGAGGATGAAGAAGGGAGAGCACAGAAATTATTAGATTTCTCATTATTCTTATTTTTATTTCTACACCTGTTGAAATGTGAATATTTGCAAAATTATCTGATTAGCTCATAAAATCTTATGCATCATGTTAAATATCATAGTAACTAAAAATAGAAGAATGAAGAAAAAGAAAAAAAAAACAATGTAGCAAAACCCACCAGTTAAACACTCAGCTTAAAATTTTAACAGGTAGTTTAACATATACAAATTCGTCAAGAAAGCATTTATAAGTCTTACAGAAGAAGTGAACTTCAATATATGAATTTCCCTGATTTCAAATATAATAGTAAATTACATCAGGTAAAGTAACATCTTAATTTTATTGAGTTTAACAGCAATGCTTCAGAATTAGATGTTCAAGAGAATATTATATATATATATATATATGTGTGTGTGTGTGTGTGTGTGTGTGTGTGTGTCTGTGTGTGTTTCTGTGTCTGTGTGTGTTTCTGTATTTCTATCCAAATCAAATATGTATTTAAATCAAATATTTTAAGGCTATTTTGCTGAAAGGTTTTCAACATGAAGCTAAGTGATATTGATAAGGTTGAGTTATATTCCTAGAAAATAGTTAACTAAAAGTAGTGTGTATACTATTTTAAATGTAATTATAAGATGATAGCTACTTGAAAATAATTTTGATTCATAATTTTTGTGAAAAAACGTCAGGAGCCCCAGCTATCCCACTCCTTAGTCTATACCCAAAGGACTTAAAATCAGCATACTATAGTGATACATCGTCATCAATGTGCATAGTAGCTCAATTCACAATAGCCAAACTATGGAAACAACCTATATGCCCTTCAACAGATGAACGGATAAATAAACTGTGGTATATATAACACAATAACTGTGGTGTATATACACAATGGAATATTACTCAGCATTAAAAGAGAATAAAATAATGACATTTGCAGGTAAATGGATGGAGTTGGAGAATATCATGCTAAGCAAAGTAAGTCAATCCCAAATACCAAAGGCTGAATGTTCTCTCAAATAAGTGGATGCTCATTCATAATGGGGTGGGGGAGAATGGAGCGACTTTGATTGGACAAAGGGGAGGGAAGAAATGGGAGGCATGGGGGCAGGAAAGATGGTAGAATGAGATGGACATCATTACCCCAAGTACATGTATAACTGCACATATGGTGTAACTGTACATCATGTACAACCAGAGAAATGAAAAGTTGTGCTCCCTTTGTGTACAGAGAATCAAAATGCATTCTGTCATAAAAATAGTTAGAACAAATTTTTAAAAAATGTCAAAATCTTTGATAAAACTTTGAACCACATTTGTTTCCATAATCTATATTTTTGATATATGCACAAAGCAATATTTCTAGAGATTACAGAATTTGATAATAATGAAAGTACAATAGCAGTAATTTGTTATTTTAAACATAACTATATAGTTTAGTAGAGGTTTTACATTTCTAATTTGTAAAGGTAAATGTGAACTTCAAGTGCTGCTTAGATTGGAGAAGAATCTGCATTATTATTATAGCACTGAAATTCATGAAAGTCTAGTTACAGAATCAGCCCAGGTGCTAGTCAACAAATGAATGAATAAAGAAAATGTGGTATATATACAAAATAGAATTTTACTCTGCCATAAATAAAAAAGAAATTATGGCATTTGGTGGTAAATGAATAGAGCTGGAGAATATCATGCTAAGTGAAATAAGCCAAATTCACATAGTTAATGGTTGAATGTTTTCTCCTTCAGTAGAAGCTAGGCCAGACTAAGGGGAAAAAGGAGTGTGGAATGAGAGGAATACCATGACTATACAAGAGAAACTAGTGGAGTAGAGGAAGGGGTTTAAGGTAAAAAAAGAAGAGACTGGAGAATGGAACAACTGTGTAATGAAACTGACCAAATTATATTTTGTGCATATGTTAATATACCACAGTGAATTTGATCATTATGTACATCTATAAAACACCAATTAACAATATATATATATATATATATATATATATATATATATATATAGAGAGAGAGAGAGAGAGAGAGAGAGAGAGAAAGAAGATCAGCAGAGTAGAAGAAGAGTAATCGGCAGATGGAGAGTGAAGGGTAAGAGGAAGTACTAGGGACTGAAGTGGGGCAAATTACATCCTGTTTATATGTGATTCTGCCAAAATGAAGACAAATATTATATAGAACTATAGTGTGCTAGCAAAAACAAAAAGGAGACATATTAAAATATATTTGATTCTATAAAACAATAAAGAAATATGAAAATGATCCTCCAAAATACTTTGTAGAAGTAATAAAGATTGATGAATTTGAGGAAGGCTTAACTACATGAATTTCAGAAAAATGCCTGTCCTTTCTTATTAAATGGAGAGCCCTGGTAGCAATAGCAAATAGCTGAAGAAACTGTATTCAAGATGTAGGTACCCTAATGAAAGTGTCTGCAATAGCAAAAGGACCATGGCATTGTGGAGTAGGCAAGAAATCAAAAGATTCTAATTTGGACAGTTGTGGCAGAGTAAAATTTTATAATTCTTAACATAACAAAACATCATTAATTCTTCACAATGTTTAATTGTCTTTAGCTCACAAATTTAGAGAAGATAATGTTTAAGGAAGTGACAAAAATGAAAGAATTTATTAAATATTTCACATTATGAGGGGTCTTGAATTCCTGGCTACTTTCAGAATTGAAGTTAAATGCAAAGCAAAAGCATTTTAGTATCCTACCCAACTGCCTTACATGATAAATTGTCAAAATTCAAGAAAGAGGCTCTGGAGTGATTTTAGCAGAGATGAATTCAATGTTCTCAAAGATGTTAGCCAGGCTCCAACTCAGCTAGACTTTTGCTTTGTCAACTACCCTATAAATGAAAGAACTTAAACTCTGTGAAAATAGAAAGCAAAATATTGCTTCAAACTTCCATGTTGTTTGAACACTACACCTGGTATGCAATCAAAGATTATGAAATACATGAGACACTGGATAAGATATGGCCCCAAAAGGAAAGGGGACAAGACTCAAAAATTACCCAGATTCTATTATAGAAACCTAGAAAAAGACAAATTAAGCCAGAGTAAATTGAATGTATAAAATAATAAGTATAAGAACAGAAATAAAAGAAGTGATATTTTAAAATAAACCAACAAAGTAAAATAGTCAAAAGTTGATTCTTTGAAAATATTAATATACCTAGTTACTAGAACTGCACCCCCCAAAAATAAATAAATAAAGATGAAACTCATCATCATCATTAATGAAGGGGGGATTTTAGTGTACATTGAAAAATGTAGGGGACCTTATTAATATGTTTATACTGTCAAATTCAATAACTTACTCTGAAATAGGCAAATTACTTGAAAAACACTACTTACTAAATAAGGCAGGAGATTAAAAAAATCTGAAATGCTGTGTATCTAAAATTTTAAATTTAATTCATTATCTGAAAGCATGCTATATGGAAAATAAGTTTTATGCTATGATTTGCATAGGTGGTGTCCTACTAAAATATTCTACCTGGGACAATGCAAGAATGGTCAAAGGTGAAAGGATTAGATTGTAAGAGTTGTAACCTAGAGCTTCCAATCACTCCTGCAAGGTAGACGGAACTGTGACCACCCACAGAACAGGCCCAGTGGCCTGCTGAGGGGCAGAGCCGCCCCCCACCCCCCGCGCCTGCCAGGTAGGCGGAACTGTGACCACTGACAGAAAAGGCCCAGTGGCCCGCGGAGGGGCAGAGCTGCCAACCACGCCTGCAAGGTAGGCGGGCCTGCGACCCACCGGCAGAAGAGGAGCAGAGGCCTGCTGAGGGGCAGAGCCGCCCCCCACCCCCCGCGCCTGCCAGGTAGGCGGAACTGTGACCACCAACAGAAAAGGCCCATTGGCCCGAGGAGGGGCAGAGCTTCCAATCACTCCTGCAAGGTAGGCGGGCCTGCGACCCACCAGCAGAACAGGCGCAGCGGCCTGCTGAGAGGCAGAGCCGCCCCCTCCCCCCGCGCCTGCAAGGTAGACGGAACTGTGACCACCAACAGAACAGGCCAGACCTGCAACTGACAGACAGAACAGGCCCAGTGGCCTGAGGAAGGGTAGAGCCGACCCCCCCCCCCCCCGCACCTGCAAGGTACGCGGACCTGCGACCCACCGGCAGAACAGCCCCAGATGCCTGCAGAGGGGCTGGAAGAACAACCCATATCTCAATAATAACCCTAAATGTTAATGGCTTAAACTCACCAATTAAGAGACACAGGCTAGTAGAATGGATCACAAAACAAGACCCAGCAATATGCTGCCTACAGGAGACGCATTTGATAGGAAAAGACATACATAGGCTGAAGGTGAAAGGTTGGGAAAAATCATATCACTCATATGGACTTCGGAAACAAGCAGGAGTGTCCATACTCATATCAAATAAAATAGATTTCAAGCCCAAGTTAATCAAAAGGGATAAAGAGGGACACTACATACTGCTTAAGGGAACCATACACCAACAAGACATAACAATCATAAATATATATGCCCCAAACAATGGTGCAGCTATGTTCATCAAACAAACTCTTCTCAAGTTCAAGAGTCTAATAG
The DNA here is from genome assembly GCF_021218885.2 of Marmota monax. Classification (NCBI taxonomy): domain Eukaryota; kingdom Metazoa; phylum Chordata; class Mammalia; order Rodentia; family Sciuridae; genus Marmota; species Marmota monax. The sequence goes on along the minus strand of NW_026695246.1, from coordinate 1,220,601 downwards.
ACCACCATACAATAATCATGGGAGACTTCAACACACCTCTCTCACCACTGGACAGATCTTCCAAACAAAAGTTGAATAAGGAAACTATAGATCTCAATAACACAATTAATAACCTAGACTTAATTGACATATATAGAATATACCACCCAACATCAAGCAGTTACACTTTTTTCTCAGCAGCACATGGATCCTTCTCAAAAATAGATCATATATTATGTCACAGGGAAACTCTTAGACAATACAAAGGAATAGAGATAATACCATGCATCCTATCTGATCATAATGGAATGGAACTGAAAATCAACGATAAAAGAAGGAAGGAAAAAGAATACATCACTTGGAGAATGAACAATAGGTTACTGAATGATCAATAGGTTATAGAAGACATCAAGGAGGAAATTAAAAAATTCTTAGAGATAAATGAAAACACAGACACAACATATCGGAATCTATGGGACACATTGAAAGCAGTTCTAAGAGGAAAATTCATTGCTTGGACTTCATTCCTTAAAAAAAGAAAAAAACAACAAATAAATGATCTCATACTTCATCTCAAAATCCTAGAAAAAGAAGAGCAAAACAACAGCAAAGGAAGTAGAAGGCAAAAAATAATTAAAATCAGAGATGAAATTAATGAAATCGAAACAAAAGAAACAATTGAAAAAATTGACAAAACTAAAAGTTGGTTCTTTGAAAAAATAAACAAAATCGACAGACCCTTAGCCATGCTAGTGAAGAGAAGAAGGGAGAGAACTCAAATTACTAGCATACGGGATGAAAAAGGCAATATCACAACAGACACATCAGAAATACAGAAGATAATCAAAAATTATTTTGAATCCTTATACTCCAATACATTAGAAGATAGTGAAGGCATAGATAAATTTCTTAAGTCATATGGTCTGCCCAGATTGAGTCAGGAGGATATAGACAACCTAAACAGACCAATATCAATTGAGGAAATAGAAGAAACCATCAGAAGACTACTAACTAAGAAAATCCCAGGACCGGATGGGTATACTGCAGAGTTTTACAAAACCTTTAAAGAGGAACTAATACCAATACTTTTCAAGCTACTTCAGGAAATAGAAAAAGAGGGAGAACTTCCAAATTCATTCTACGAGGCCAACATCACCCTGATACCTAAACCAGACAAAGACACTTCAAAGAAAGAAAACTACAGACCAATATCTCTAATGAACCTAGATGAAAAAATCCTCAATAAAATTCTGGCGAATCGGATACAAAAACATATCAAAAAAATTGTGCACCATGATCAAGTAGGATTCATCCCTGGGATGCAAAGCTGGTTCAATATACAGAAATCAATAAATGTTATTCACCACATCAATAGACTTAAAAATAAGAACCATATGATCATCTCGATGGATGCGGAAAAAGCATTCGACAAAGTACAGAATCCCTTTATGTTCAAAACTCTAGAAAAACTAGGGATAACAGGAACATACCTCAATATTGTAAAAGCAATCTATGCTAAGCCTCAGGCTAGCATCATTCTGAATGGAGAAAAACTGAAGGCATTCCCTCTAAAATCTGGAACAAGACAGGGATGCCCTCTCTCACCACTTCTGTTCAACATAGTTCTCGAAACACTGGCCAGAGCAATTAGACAGACGAAAGAAATTAAAGGCATCAAAATAGGAAAACAAGAACTTAAATTATCACTTTTTGCAGATGATATGATTCTATACCTAGCAGACCCAAAAGGCTCTACAAAGAAACTATTAGAGCTAATAAATGAATTCAGCACAGTGGCAGGATATAAAATCAACACGCATAAATCAAAGGCATTCCTGTATATCAGCGACAAATCCTCTGAAATGGAAATGAGGACAACCACTCCATTCACAATATCTTCAAAAAAAATAAAATACTTGGGAATCAACCTAACAAAAGAGGTGAAAGACTTATACAATGAAAACTACAGAACCCTAAAGAGAGAAATAGAAGAAGATCTTAGAAGATGGAAAAATATACCCTGTTCATGGATAGGCAGAACTAACATCATCAAAATGGCGATATTACCAAAAGTTCTCTATAGGTTTAATGCAATGCCAATCAAAATCCCAACGGCATTTCTTGTAGAAATAGAGAAAGCAGTCATGAAATTCATATGGAAAAATAAAAGACCCAGAATAGCAAAAACAATGCTAAGCAGGAAGTGTGAATCAGGCGGTATAGCGATACCAGACTTCAAACTATACTACAGAGCAATAGTAACAAAAACAGCATGGTACTGGTACCAAAACAGGCAGGTGGACCAATGGTACAGAATAGAGGACACAGAAACCAATCCACAAAACTACAACTATCTTATATTTGATAAAGGGGCTAAAAGCATGCAATGGAGGAAGGATAGCATCTTCAACAAATGGTGCTGGGAAAACTGGAAATCCATATGCAACAAAATGAAACTGAATCCCTTTCTCTATAGATCCATCTCAGTGAGAGTGGGTTTATAAAATATAAATTGAGGAGTTAATTTAAAAATGTATGTAGAAATACAAAGGAACTGAAATAACCTCAGAAATCTGCAGAAAGAATAGGTGGCAGTTTTATATTTCATATCTTCAAGACTATATCATGGCATAGTAACAAACACAGTGAATTACTGACATAAGCAAATACCCGTAAGTCAATAAATCTAGTGGAAGAGATAAAAAGTATTTCCAAACTTATATGCATAATCAATTCAAAAGCAATACACTGGGTAGGTAAATTTTTTATAATACTATAAGAATAACCAGATATTCATAGAAGATGAAGCTTCAATTTCTAGCCAGATCATAAATAAGTTAAAAATCAATTATAACTTAAATCAAAAAGGTAAAATCATAAAAAAGAGAATATATAGAACATCTTTGCAATCTTAGGGTAGGCAAAGATTTCAGAGATGAACACACATACACAAAAAAATTATTCATAAAAGAAACAAAATAACAGGGGCAAAATAAAAGCCTTCTCTTCTCCAGGACACCATTAGCAAAATGTTTATACAAATGAAAGACTTTGAAAAAAATATATAAAGAATAAACAAATATATATCTTATGAATGATTAAATTAAGAGTATAAAATGATTTTTACAAACCAATAAAAAAAGACTAGAACTATTGATAAAAAATGTATAGTGGGGGGAACTAACTCTTCACAAGATATACAAATGGCTATTGAGAATCCCCACCAATGCACTCATCATTAACATCGTCAGCTTATTGATGTCAGGAAAATACAAATTAAAAACAAAATTAGATATCACTATACACATATTATAATGACTAAAAATGTAAAATCTAATGACACCCAAATTTTTGAAAGGATATCAAGATTTTCTGTTGCAAGAATGTAAAATAATTCAATCAAATGGGTGAAGTGATTTATTTCTTTCATTTTAGGCTGATAAATAATTAATACACAACAAAATGACAGTTTTTATGTGTTCAATTTATAAAATTCTGACATCTTACTCTCTTATAACTCAATAATGAAATAGAAATATAGAATGTTTCCAACAATTCAGAATATTTACTTTTTCTCCATCCAAATATTTCCTGCTACCAATAGTCCTCCTTCTTGGAGACAACCACATTCTGATTTCTATCGATATCACTTAATCTGCCTGTTCCATTACATTACATAAATGGAATAATAAAGAATGTAACCTTTTCTTTATGATGTACACTGCTTAATGTCTCAATATGTAAGATTCCTTCTTATTAATCAGTGTAACAATTAGAATACTTATGCTTGAGAATTATTCCATTGAATAAATACACTAAGATTAATTTACCCTTTATTTTCTTAGATATCGGTTCTTTTTTCCAGTTTTGGCTATTATGAATCTGGCTGCTATGTTTATTTCTATAAAATGTACTTGTAATCACATGTATTTGCCACAGTCCCATCTCTTAGCTGAGGCCATTAAATCAGAACACACCCACGAGGAGAGATGGGGGATGGAGAAAACACAGACACATAGAGAGAAAGCTTTGGCTAGGTGGGACATTAACTCTGGTGGAGGATGAATGACCCAGAGCTAGTACAGCACGTTTATTGTATAGGTTTCATAAAAAGGTTATTTGTGGAAAAGTTTCAGCAAAGCAGGCAATCTGAAGGGTTACCTTGTTATGCTCAGAATTCTCTATCCCCAGGAATTGGTGCCTGAGCTCAAGGCACTGAATGATATAGCTCTGCGCCTGTGCAGGGAGCCTCCTCAGGCTGGCATTACCATAGCAAGGGGGTCATCTTGACCTGCACCTTTACATGGGAAGTTCCCAGCACAAAAGCAGCCATAAGGCAATTAGAGACCATGAGTCAAATCATCACTCTCAACACATTCATTACTCTTATGCAAATACCTAGGACTGGAAGTGCTATTCATAAAGTAGAAACAACTTTAGCTTTACAAGAACCTTTCAAAGAATTTTCCAAAGTTCTTTAATTTTTTTTCACTTTCACCAACATGATTTGATTTTTTATTATTTTTGCATCCCAGAAACATTAATGAGTCTCCTGCAGTTTTCTAGGTTTTTTATGTTTTATGTTCAATTTTTGGCACTATAGAAAAGAAAAAGAAATGTTTTCTTCACCCATCAAAAAACTTACATCTGAGGCCTCTGTAACAAAAGACAGATTAACAAGAGAAAGTCTTACAAATTTATTTAATATATGATTTCTGTGACACAGGAGACTTCGTAAATGAGGATCAAAGAAACAAGGAAATTTGTATAATTTATGGTCAGCCTTGCAGAATTATGATCAGAGATCCAAAATGGTATGAAGAAGGAGGAAACAGCAAGGCCTCTTTGTTAAGATTCAATTTGGCGTCCTTATATTACATTTGTTTTCTTCTGAGAATAGAGCAGGATACCTGCCATATGGGAGTCTTCAGGGCAGATGATAGGAGATGGTCAGATAGTGCCCTTTCTAGGTGTTAGGGCACCCTTCAGAGAAGAAGGGTGAGAAGAAAGTGAGAGTAGCATTTCTGCTTTGCTGCTTTCTTAAATGATAAGGTGCGATATTTGTGAAGACATTTCCTACATCCAATCAGGAGTTTGACTGGTGTGTCTGAATGTCATATTCCTTGAATTAATTCTGTTTTGGATTCACTTAGTTTCTTGGTTTTGCCCATAATGCTTTTCAACAAATTTGTGAAGTTTCAGGCAATGTTTCTATAAGTATTTTTCTGTTCCCATTTATTTTTTCCTCTACTTATATCATGAAACTTAAATAATTATTATAAAGTATCCTGGGTTCTATTCATTTTTCTCAGTTCTGAATGATTCTGCTGATCTATTCAAATTTAATACCTCTTTCCTCAATCATCTTCATTGTGCTATTGTGTCTAACTGGCAAGTATTTTAAATTGTATTATTTTAGTTCTATAATCTCTGTCTAGAAATTTTTATTGGTGCATATTAACTATATAGTGGTGACTTTCATTTGCACATATTTGTAGATGTATATAGTGTTTTCAGTTTTCTTCCCAATACATCTGTTTTCTTTCTTTTTCTTCCTTCTGCTTATCCTCTTCTTCTACTCCAATGGTCTCCTTTCATGACTTTCATGACATCGCTTCTTTTTCTTTTTTCCTATAGTGTTTATATAGGACAGAAAACATATAGTCCTAGAATTTCTGAGTTTGACTTATTTTCTTTAACATGATGCTTTCCAAATCCATGCATTTTTCTGTAACAAATGACATAATTTCATTCATTTTTTATGACTACATAAAACTCCATTTTGTGTATGTGCCATATGTTCTTTATTCATTCATCTATTTTGTGAGAACATGAGAATTTAGCTATTTTTGTATACACATTTCTTTACTGGAAACTTCTACCTTGCCATTTTTTAAAATGTGTTAGCATTAATTTCATGGAAGAAGAATAACTACTTTAAAGGCTTCTTCTGTTAATTCTAATACATCATTTCAGAAATGGTATCGGTTGCTTGCATTTTGAATTTTGAAGTTTGCACATGATTCAAATTATAATAATTTTGGATGATATTTTATACAATTTAAATATTATGTTATATAGAATTTGGTTGTTGATAAAGCCCTCTAGTGAATTTTGTCTCTTTTACTAGGCAATTAATGTGGTTGTTTTAAGAATGTAAATTCTGTCTTCTAGTTCATTTTTCTAAATTTCTATTGTACAACTTTGGATCTACCCAATGTTTATGTTACTCTAAGAAGTGGGCAGTGAATCTGAGTTCAATTTTCAATGCTTGTACTATGTTAACTTAAGTTTGTTTCACACATGCACACTTCATGGAAAAGTCTTGGACTTGTGTGGATTCACTACAGAATGGGCTTTAAAGCTTTCTGAGATGCTTCCCCATGCTCTGTTGCTGACAGGAAAACCTTAGAGTTTCTTCAGCAAAAATGTGATGATTATCGCCGATATACTAGTCCATAGCCATAAGAATTCATACCAGTAATTCAGCCACCTGTAACTGCTACTTTTTAACTCTACAATTGGGAACCATACTCAAGACAGAATTGTGAGGAAAAAACTAAAAGTAAATGGGAATATTACTTCTTCTAGTGCTATTTTCTCTGTGGTAGCAACTTCTTACATGTGTCATTTTGAACAAATATAAGTTGAGGATAATGAGACACGATTTTCACTATAGCATACAGAAATCAAAAATTTTGAAAATGAAAATATAACAATAGGCCATGTACATGAAGTATTAGTGAGAATTCTTAAACTGCTGCTTTACACATATTATGTATGTAAGTACTATATATATGTGTACATGTATATGCGTCTAGATATGTATATGTATGTATGTATTGGTAGGATCTAGCTTTTTTCATTGAGATGTTATTGAATAGAATTACCTAATACAATTTTCTGTGATGATTGAAATGTTGAATATCTCTATGTTATTTTATATCACTAGTCACCTTTTGCTATTGAGCACTTGAAATGTGGCTAGTATGTGGATAAATTGATTTTAAACAGAATTTAATTGTAATTAATTGTATTAGTTAAAAGAGTACATAGTGACCATTATATTTGATACCAGAGAACTCAAAGCAAGAATATATCATTAGCATTCAGCAAAAAGACACTAGATTTTGATTTTATAATTTTACTTTTTCATTAAAATACACTAATGGAAGAAAAGGCTGATTCTATATTTGAGAGAAAGTGTGAAATACACTTGGAAAGCCATGTTAGAGCAACAAGTTAAAGAAAACAAAATATAAAGGGAATCAAAATAATGTAAGAATTAACTTTAAGAATTCTTGGTTAAATGCATAGCAATTTATGCATCAAAATAACTAGTAATATAATGGCTTATAGATCATTGGATAAATAAGAACCTATGAGTCTGTTGGGTATAAATTAATAATGCATAAATGAATACCTAAATTCTTAAAGTATAATGACAACTGGTATTGGTGGAGAGAATGATGGATTTATAAATCTGTCAGTGAATGCTGAAACTACTTAGTAAAATTTTTATGAGAAATTATTTACATATTTTCAAAGCACTTTGAGTCTTGAAATATTTTTCAACAAAATATATCAATTTCTAGGGGAAACTATATAAACTTTACAGTGAGGAGATTTGGCATACAGGATCTTGAATAAGTTATCCAATTTTATTAAACAAAACAAGAAAAATCCAATTTCACAAATTTTTTGGTATCATGCCCTAAAAAAACATAATATGTTTCTGTAATATTTCTGCATTTTATGAATAATCTGAATTTGATCCAAGAAATTACCAGGGAAAGTCAAATAGAAAGTCACCTCTCGAAATAAATAATGTATATTAGAGTTATGGTTAGATATGTGGTATCACCCCAAAATCATACAAATATGAGACAATGAAAGAAGGTTTAGTGGTAAATTATTAGGTTATGAGAGCTTTAACCCAATCAGTGAATTAACCTAGTAAGGACTAGCTAAATGGGACTGAGAGAAGGAAGGGAGCAGTTGGAGAAAGTGGGTCATTGGGGGAATACTTTGTGTGTATGTGTGTGTGTGTGTGTGTGTATATATATATATATATATATTTTTCTTGTTTTGGTACTGGGGTTTGAACCTAGACTGCTTTACCAATGAGCCACATGCCCAGCCCTTTTTATGTTTTATTTTGATACATGGTCTCACTAAGTTGCTTACGGCCTCACTAAGATGCTGAGGCTGGCTTGTGATCCGGTACTCCTGCCTCAGTCTCTGGAGGCACTGGGATTACATGCATGTGCCACCATACCAGGCTTGGATACATATTTTGTATTTGGCATCTGGAATCTCTCTCTGCTTCCTGATTATTTCCTCAGCTTCTTTTCTCCAAAACACTCTTCCACCATGATATTCTTTCTCACCTCCCAGCCCCATGGAATGGAGCAGGACTGAGACCTCTGAAACCGTAACCCCCAAATAAACTTTTCTTCTTCTAATTATTCTTGTCAGGTCTTTTAGTCACAGCAGTGAAAATGCTGACTAAGCAACTATTGAAAAATGCAAGGTTAAAAAAGGACAAATTTTCAAGTTAAATAAGATGAAAATGAAATGACAATTAATTACAATATATAAACCTAGTCTGTGAATACAAGCAGCTATAAAGGGATTCAGTGAAACAATTTACAAAATAGGAGCATAGATTTAGATTTAGATATTAATATTTTATCTGTAGTACAATTCTTAATTTTGGTCTTTCAAGGTGGATTATGTAAAATAATTTGCTTGTACTAAAGAAGGACATAGTGAATTATTTAAGGGTTTCTGCAAATGTAAAACTATAAAAAGATATACAATATGAATCAATTTTATTTCTAAATCAAAGTAAAAACAATATTTAAAAATATAATGATATCAAAAATAAAGCACTTGAAAATGCATTTAACAAATGAATGATAGGTTCAATATCCTAATAAATATGAAAGACGGTATTTTTAGTATGTCACTTATCTTAAATGTACTCTACAGAAGAATCTCAAAATTCTGTCCTTTTGTAAAATTTGATTAATGAATTTTAAAAATTTTAGGAAAATGTAAAATATTTAGAAAAGTCATCAAATCCTTTTTGACAAAGAAAAATAAACTTAGGGAAATTTTACAATATGATTTCAGGACTCAATGTTATATTAATTGAGACCTTACTAAAGAATATATAAACAAATCAAAAGAAGAGAATAAAAACTACAGAAATTAACTTAAACATTCATATTAAGTTGATTTCATACTGAGACATATGTAAAATACATGTATACTGGAAATTCAATTTCTTTCTCTTTATAAAGTGCCCACAGGTTTTGTCATTGAGTTAGAATCAGACAGTATGTAGCCATTTAGTACTGGCTTCTTTCATTTAATATATTCATTTAAGATTTCTCTATTTCTGTCTGAATTGCTGGCTTATTTTCAGCAATGAATAATAATATTTCATTGTATGGGTGTATTTTGGTTTATCTATTCATCTATTTAATGACATCTAGGTTCCTTCCAGGTTTTGGAAATTATTCTTAAAATTATTCTTAGTAATTTCCTAATGATAATAATAATAATAATAATAATAATAATAATAATAATAAATCTGCTATAAACATTTTCAGATGCAGGTTTTTATGTGGACATTTTGTTTCCATGTCCTTTGCATAACTACAAAGGGGTGTGATTTCGACTTCTTTATGATAAGGATAGCTTTAGTTTTGTAAGAAGTTGCTAAACTATTTTCTAAAGTGAGGTATCATTTTACATTCCTACTAGAAATGAATAAGTGTTCTTGTTGCTCTATATCTTCACCAACATTTGGTACTATCAATGTTGTGAACTCTGGCTATTGAAATTGATTGATCATACATTATTGTTTTAATTTACATTTCCTTGAAGAAATATCTTTTGGAAAATATTTTGTCCTATGCTAATTTTCCATCCGTATATATATTATATGATGAGATGTCTGTCAAGGCGTTTACCCCATTGTAAATCAGGTTAATGTTACATTTTAGACAGTTTTCAAAGATCTGTAGTTGCCAGCAACTAGTTAGGAAAAATGGATGAATAAGGCAAGAAAAGAGAATTTCTAGAGCAGGAAGAATATTCGGATTGAATAATGGTGGATACATACTATATATTTCTCTAAATCCATAGAATAGGCAATACCAAGAGTAAACCCTAATATAAGCTATGGACTTAGAATTGTTATGTGCAAAATAAGTTCATCAATTGTGAAAACTATACCAGTCCATTTGAGACTATGGGAGCTGCTATACAAGTGTGGGCATCAGGGTATATTGGAACATCTATTTATCTGTTCATCTGTTTAATAACATCCTGGTTGAGACTGCCATCTCAATTTTACTGTGAATCTTAAACCATGTTAAAAAAAGTCTTAATAAAGAAAGGTACCTAAGTATATATACATTTAATAAGTGCTATTATTCTCATTGTGTTGGCACTCTTAAGCTTATGTTACTGTAATTAAAGGTACAACTTGTTTCTAATAGTTATGACTTAATGGCCATCAGATTATTTTTCTATTACAAAAATTTTGAGGCCAGCTTTTGAATTTATAAACTATCCAATTAAGACATCTTGAACTGAAAACCAAAATATCCATGAGAGTTTCTAGTTACTTGTTCCCAAACTAACAATACATTGATCTTACTTTGATTTGGTACCATTGTTTAGTACTATTCCTCAATCATCCATTACACAGAAGTGATTTTGATTTTCTATCTCTTGACTCTTGTCTTCTCCAGAGACTTTATATATTTTAATTATTCTAAATGGAAGAGGCAATCTACAAAGAGATATCGTTAGTAAAGTAAAAATTGGTAAGCCATTCTAAAAGGCAATTTGGTAATGTGTCTAAGGTTTTTTAAAAATATAAAATTCAATCCGCACATTCCATTTCTAATAAATCACCCTTAAGGAATAATTATACAGGTGGAAACATATCTATAAATCTGTTCATGAATGATTTATTATCAGTGAATCATAAGAATACATTCATATATCTACCTATATAGCACTAGTGATTAAAAAAATAGCATCCTGACTTTATAATAAAATGTGTTGTATACATTAAAACTTTTAATGTTTTCGAAAATATACTTAAATAAAAGAAAGTCTATTACAAAGCATAACCATTATCTGTATATACTGTTATATTTTGTTAAAAAATAGAAGAAAAAATATTATAAATCTGTTCTTTAAAAATTGAGTAGTTCTTTCATGTTTTTATCTGTATTGCGTTCACTTTTCCAGGCAAAGATTGCTAATTCTGACCTATAGCCTTCTACTTTTTCCTTATAAGTAAAATTTCTGAATTTTGGCTTGCACATGGCCATCCTTCCAAAGATATTTCTCAGACTTTGCTCAGTGGGAGGTTAGGTCTTGTTTCTGATTAGAAATGTATTTGTTTTCACTTATCTTTCCTCCTATACAACTGCCTAGAAGTAAGACATCTAAAGCTACTACTTTAAAGATGTGGAACCATTCTATACACTGGATCAATTATCTCTAAACAAATGTCTAGAACCTTATTAAATACTCCTTAAAGTCTCTCTGTTGTAGCATCTAGCATGAGCCATAATTAAGAGATACATAATGATTTTATAAAATATCTCATAATAAAATAAACCAAGTGGGTAAATAACTAATTTGGTATTAAAAGCAGTATAGTATTTAAGGAGCCATGAGCTACCTCTAACACACTATTGAGCTCCTTAAGCACTGGTGTATAAACCTAGGAAGGATTCCTAGGAAACATACACATTTTAAGAACATAATTGTTGTCAATTTTGAAGGTTTTTTAAAGTCAGCACTACTAACATTTTGAAGCAAATTATTATTTTTTTTGTGAGACATCATAAAGTTTATCTGAAGATACTTAGTGACATTTATTCACCATTACAAAATAGAAAACCATAACATCTCCCTGTTTATGATAACCCAAAATGTCTTCAGGTGCTCACAACTATCCACTGGGAATCAATATTGTCCTGGACTGTGAAGCACTAACTTACAATAACCTCTCATCTTGGGGAAATTAATCAGCAGTAGAATCCTTGAGATGAATAATACTATAGGAGTAATATTAATTAATTTGTTCTTGTTTCTTTTATTTTTGGAATTGGGGCCTTGATATGCTAGGCAAGTTCTCTACCACTGAACTACACCCCTCACAATTCATCTTTTAAAATTTTGAGACAGGGTCTTACTAAGGTGCCCAAACAGGCCCAAATTTGTAATCTTCCTGAATAGCTAACATTATAGCTATGTGCCACCATGCCCAGCTCTGGTGTAATAATTTTTAATAAAAAAAATAAGAACATAAAGATCACAATCCAGTATCACATTAAGTTCAGAATAGAATAAATGTTAGCAAGAGAAACAAGCTTCTTGCTACTTTTGTAACAACTCATATCTATTTTCCTTTAATGTAAATGTGACATAAGGTATACAGTGAACCTTTATTACTATAATAATATTTTGAGTAGAGTTAAGAAAGTTTACTCTTACGGGCTTTTCTCCCCAAAAGTGATACTAAATATTGCTGAAGAAAAGAGAAGAAAATTATTTGGACGGAGTTTGTAGCACCAGTTTGTTTGTTTGTTTTTTTCTCTCCAAAAAATGAAATAATGTACAAATTAAAAATATTTATTCTAATTCACTTGAAATAATCATTCTATTAACACAATATTTTTGTGAATATGTGGGTTTAACTTTTAACTTCATATTATTTTTACTTTTGTTTAGTCTTAGTGAAAAAGTAGCATATTTTATTACTTATAAAATATTAATATTTTATAATTTATTAAAATATTCTAATTGAAAGCAAATTTAAATGTTTCTGAGCTAAAGAATATTTTTAAACACTGAAGTTCAAGGAAAGGAAGGTTTAAATACAACAATAAATGATCGACATCTATGGTTGCTTCTACAATTATGAAGTAAATTTTCTTTAAATAAAAATAAAATTTAAAGATACTTAAAACATAACTTTATATAAAATTACATAATACACTGAATATATAGTAATATTGTATGTTAACATACTGTGCCATGTTAATCATAAATTAATATTGTATGTTTATATAATATATAATTATTTAGTGGCACCCCCTCCTCCATAGAAAATCTTAATTAAGCAACTCCAGAAATCTTCACCATAACTGATCTTAGGATTATCAGCAAAAGAATCTCTGCAAAAGAGTTCAGTGTAGCTAAGCTTCCTATTTCCTGTTGCTCTATCTTAAAATAATTAAATTTGTCCATAGGCCTGAAAGAGATCAGCCCTCCACGTGCTGGACACCTCTTTACTAGTTGTTCACAAACATTTTTGAACTATCTGGTATAGTAACAATATATAAAATAGTTGTAAAAGTTTTTAAGCAGAAAGTGCATTTTCAAAAGCAAAATGTGATAAAAAAGACAAATTCTTTAAAGGGGCCTCTGGGCTTGGATGGGAGTTTCACAGAGATGTTTACATTTCAAAGATAAGAGATGTTACTAATTGGGTTCCATTGTAACAGCTGTCAGTGGGGAGGGAAGAAAGGGGAGTAGAACCTCTCCCCTTCTCAGGCACTATCCTTGAAGGGATAACTTGTCCACAACAGTAAAAGAAAGTGCTGCTTTTGTGTGAACTTCTTCAGATTGGGAACTTCTAAGTCTTTCCCCCTATACACTGGGCAATAAAGTTCTGAAACTGCCTGAATTCCTTTGCCCTCTCAACCTGACTGCAACCAAATACACCTGCTTTCTGTTTTCCTATCTGATGTCCTGTCTCATCTGTCCCTACAACAATTACAGTAGATCTTCCAAGAATAATAGTTATAAATTAAAAAGGCTAATTTACACTACATACATAATTTTGTAATAATGAAAGGTCTGAATTCACTTGTGAGGTATTATTTGAGCACAGTGTTTAATTTGGTTAATGAAAAATAAAACAGGATTTTTACTGACACATGTATTTTATATATATCTCATAATTAGGTTTCATTCCTAGAAGACTGATTAATCTGCAGAATTCTCATTCTGTAGTCTTTTCCCGAGGGTTAGTATAGGGCAAATTGTTCTGTTAATCTTGATATTCAAAGAATTCCAAGTAAGCAGGGCCCTTCAGTTGAGCCAACTTTCAATTCATTAGTCACATTTTAACATGGCGTTAGATGCTCAATGACTCACAAAAAGTATACAATTATTCTAGTGTTTGCTTTTATCAGTTACTAACTTCAGAGGCCAATTGTGCTTCAGACACAGATTTTATATAAGTAATCAAATTCATTTTCACATCAATTTATAATATAGTGATAAGCCACATTGAAAACAATATAGCAAAACAATTTCAACTCTATCCCACGTTCTCTACTGCACTTATTTGTATATTTCCACTGCTTAAAGCTGTAATGTATCATGGAATTCAAACAATAACCTAAACTCAGCTATTACCATTTTTTCCTAAATAAACCAAAGTCACCCTAAATAAATCAATCAAATCTCCTAAGATGTTTTATGTGGAGCCACTGATGCAGGGTTTTTTTTGTTGCAAATAAAATTGCCAGAAGCTTTTGGCTAATAACTGTTAAATTCTTAATGACTCTTAAAAGCCTGAGTCTCCAGCTTTGGTTTCTTCTTAAGCATCTGAAGCTTTGTTTGACCTTGAATCCACATCCTTAATGGCCTCAGAACTGATTGTTTTGTCCTCCTTTTATTACTTGAGATAGTAGCATTTCAAAACATATACACATGATGTCACAAATAGGAGTTTAAGAAATAAAATCTCCACATCTTACCAAAAGTGCTCTCTTTCAATAATAAAAATAAATCAAATAGTATGTGCTATTTTAAGTTTGAATTGTGACTTTATAACAGTTTCTGGGTCCTTAAAAAAATACATGATCAAGTATAAAGACCTAAAAGAATTAAAATACTACATTTTCTTATTTTTTTTCAAAGAAATATTGGCTTATTAAATACTATGTAAATTATAATAATAATTATTATTATATTACTATCTATCTATTTCCAGTGATAAGATTAACTTAAACAGAGAGTGATATATTATTTTCCATATTAAATTCCATCCTATCCTCTTATTCTTAATTTTATTTTCAGTCAACATTTTTATAGTACAGAGAAAAATTACCAGAAATTCTCAATTGACTTTCTGGGACATGATTTTAGATTGCAGGTAAGGTTAGTTGCAGGAAGTCTAAATTGTAATTCAAAAGCCATTTTCACTCATTAGAGATATGGCCTGGGGGTAGAGTACTTGCCTTGCATGCGTGGAACTCTGGATGCAATTCTTAGTGGGGGAATGGGGAATTTTCATAGTATCTCATACAATGTGTATCAAGGTCATTTCATAATATATGTTTAGAGTATCTGTACATCTGTGGGATTCCTTAAAGTACCAGTTCTAATAATGAGTATTTTTTTTTTCATTCTCAAAACAAGAAAAATAGGTCTCAAACACATATTTATTGCAAATTACTCTAAGCCTAGTTGATTGGAAGGCTTAACATTTTAGGATTAGGTTAAATTATGTTCAAGTGTCTTGCTCTGACAAGTGTAGGTTAAGATTTATAGTAAGTATCAATTTGAAATATATGTATCATGTGTATCAAGATCTTTGCAATTCAAAAACATGAGCTTCAATTAAATTTTTATAATGATCAAGCAATTCTGCTCCTTACACTTATATAAAGAGTAAACTATAAGAATAAATTTTATTTTCCATGTTATAGATATAAATGAATTAGAAGATTATAAACCCTAAAATGTGCAATAAATAGAATACTTGGATCTCTTGATTTCTAGGTCAACCTAAACAATAGATCCTCCCTTTCATATGAGAAAGAAAAAGAAATGGAAACAATGCTTGAAAAAAAATACAAATATGTGTGTGTGTGTCTATTTATACACACACACTTAATATATATTTATATTTGTATAAATGTGTATAATACATAGAGATATCTCTGTGACTATAATACAGAGATTACATGATCTTATATTTAATTATGTATTAATTAGTTGTATCCATGGAGCAAAATACATAAAATAATCATTATACAATCATTTCAAACAGTCCTCAAGTTATCAATAAACTTGAACAGTCTGTAATTAAACTTATGACCAGTGTTTAATGCAACATCTAAAGTATTCTGTATAACTTTGAAAAGAATAAAAACTAGTACAAGGCCTTATTGCTGTTCTTGAAGAAATCTTATTCTTTAGAAGAATTTTAGACATAAAATGCCAGCTTTCAATCACTGTGAAAAGGACACCTGGGAAAACAATGAAAGATCCACTTTGGTTTATGGTTTCAGTCCATGTTGGTTGACCCCACTGCTTTGGGCCTGTGGCAACAATGACTGTCATGGTGAGAAATATATGGAATACATTGTGGAGCAAAGCCGTTCTCATCATGGCAGCCTAGAAAAGAAGAAGACAGAGAGAAAATAAGAAAAAGAGGAGTTAGGTTCCCAAAATCCCCTTTCAGGGCACACTCCCTACATTATAAAATTTCTACTTCTTCTGAATAGTGCACCACACTGGGGATCAGGCCTTCGAAATATGAGAAATTTAAGATCCAAACCATAACATAGGCAAATTTCTTTTTGTAAGCTAATACTAATCACATATGAAAGGAACAAATTAATGGGTTTCACTGTGACATTTACATACATGTGTATACACTGGATCTTGAACATATCCACCTTCCCTTCTGCTTTGTCTTGCCCTACCGTTTTTTCCTTCTCCCCTTGTACTAGTACCCTACCCTTAAAGTTGTTCTTCTACTTTCAGCTCATCTTTTTTTTTTCTCTTTTCTTTGTTGATTTAATCTTTAGGTTTTAGTCATTCAAAATATGCAATACTTGTAGTTCCGTGTCTGGCTTATTTTGCTTAACATTATATCCTCCAATTTCATGTATTTTCTTTCGAATAAGAGGATTTCATTATTCTATGTGGCTAAATTAGACTCCAGTGTGTATGTGAGATCATTGTTAATCTATTCATCTATTGACAGGTTCCTGGGCCGAATCTGTATCTTCACTATTGTGAATAGCGCTACAATAAACAGGGTTATAAATGTATCAAACTTGTATGCTGATTTCATTTTCTTCACATATATCCAGGAGTGACATAGCTGGGTCGTGAGGGAAATTTTTCTTTAGTTTATTGAAGAAACTCCATACTGTTTTGCATAGCAGCTGAGCAATTTTTTTATTCCTAACAAAAAAGTATAGGTGCTCGTTTTTCTTCGCACCCTCAGTAGCATTTACTATTTTTTTTTTTTTTTTTTGGTAAAATAATCACTTTTACTGGAGTAAAATGGAATCTCAGTGTAGTTTAGATTTGCATTTCCCTATGGATAAAAATATTTAACCTTCTGTTCTTATATTAATTAGCATTTATAGTTCTTCCTTTGAGAAAGATTTGCAGATTTTTATTAGATTACATGCTCTTCTGAGTTCTTCATATATTCTAGATGTTGATGCTCTGTCAGATAATATCTGACAAATATTTTCTCTCATTATATATGTTGTATTTTCATTCTGTTAATTATTTCCTATGCAGTTCAGAAACTTTAATTTGATAAAATCCCATTTGGAATTTTTGTTTCCATTTCCTGAGCTATTAGAGTTCTTTTGAGAAAATCATTACCTGTGTCACTATTTTCATATGTATTCCCCATGTTTTCTTCTAGTAGTTTCCATGTTTCAGATCTTTCATTAATATCTTTGATTCATTTTGAGTAAAATTTTATGTAAAATCATAGATACATGTCTACTTTAAATTTTCAACATGTGGATATCCAATTTTCCCAACAGCATTTATTGAACATTTTTCCAATGTATGTTTTTAGCACCTTTGTCAAGAATCAGTTGGCTATAGATGTGTGGATTTATTGCTGAATCCTTTTTTTTTGTTACTTTGGTCTAAGTATCTGTTTACATTCCAGTACATTCCAGTAGCATTATGGTTTTCTTTCTTTTCTTTTTTTTCTATGCCTCTAGAATATACTATGATATCAGATATTTTGTTGCCCCTATCATTTTTTCTTTTTTTCAGGATTATTTTGACAGTTTTGTGTCTTCTGTGCTTCCATATGAGTTTATTTTCCTTTCTTTGTACTTTTTAAATTTATTTCTTACATACATGCAATAGTGGAGTGCATTACATTCATAATTGTCCATTCACAGCAGAATTTTTCTATGAGTTTTAGAATTACCTTTTTTTTTTTTTTTTGAGAGAGAGAGAGAGAGAGAGAGAGAGAGAGAGAATATCTTTTTTTTTTTTTTTTGTAGATAGACACAACACAATGCCTTTATTTTTATGTGGTGCTGAGAATCGGACCCGGCCGCACCCATGCTAGGCGAGCTGTCTACCGCTGAGCCACAATCCCAGCCCCAAGAATTACTTTTTCCAGTTCTATGAAGAATATCATTGGTATTTTCATGGGAATTGCATTGAAGAGTCAATTTAGCAACATTAATTATCCCAATCCATGAACAGGGGAGGTTTTTCTATTTATAGTATTTTCAATAATTTCTTCAGTGTTTTATCATTTTTATTTGTTTTATTCTTGGTTGGGTTTATTTCTGAATTTTTTTTTCCTTTTTTGATGCTATCATGAATGGGATATTTTTTTCTCTGATTTCTGACTTTAATTGGCATGTGAAAAACCACTGATTGTTGTACTTTTCTATCCTGCTACTTTATTAAATTTGTTTATAAATTCTAAGATCTTTTAGTTGGAGTCTTCAAGATTTTCCAAGTACATAATTATTTCTAAATATAGAGCCATATTATTAGCATATTAATAATTTGTCTTCCTCCTTTCTTATTGGATCTATAATATTTCTTGTTCTTGTGTAATTGTAATTGCCCGAATTTCTAGCACTACATCATAAGGTTTCTGAGAGTTTTGTTCCTGATCTTAGAGGAAAAGAAATGTTTTTTAATATTTCTCCTATTCAGAATAACATTGGTTATGTTTTTATCATACATAGCCTTTACTTTATTGAAGTATGATCTTTCTTTAACTAGTTCAGGAATTCTATTATGAAATGATGTTGAATATTGTCAAAAGCATTTTTTGCATCTATTGACTATGTGATTGTTATGTTTTAGATATAAAGTGTGACCCCCAATGTACCAGTGTTATTCCAGGTGTGAAATGATTATAAGAGTCATATACTGACCACTGAATTAATACATGTAATGAACGGATCATTGAAATGATTACTTAATTGTAATTATTACTTAATTGCTTATTCAATTGTAACTATAGACAGATGTGGCATAGCCTGGAAGAGTTGAGTAACTGAGGATGTGTCTTTAAGATTATATATATTGTTTCCCTGGATTTTCTTTCTACTTCCCAGTTGAGTGATGAGCAATTCTTCTCTGCTACTCCTTTTCTGCTACTATATTCTGCTTTACCTCCAGCTAGAGAAATGAAGTAGATTGACAATGGATTAAAACCTCTAAAGTCATGATTAAAGCCCTCTATCTAATCTTTGTTAGGTTCTTTTCAGCACAGTGGCAAAAATGAAGACTAATATATTATCCTTAAATGCACTTGAGGGCTGTATTATACTTATTGATTTGTGATCATGGGGTATGATCTTTTAATAAGATGTCAAATTCAACTCTCAATAAATTTGAGAATTTTTCATCTATGTTCATCAGGTCTATATTTTTTCTTTCTTTTCTTTTTCTTTTCCTTCTTTCTTTCCTTCCTTCCTTCCTTTCTTTTTCTTTCTTTCTTTCTCTCCCTCCCTCTCTCCCTCCTTCTCTCTTTCTCTCTCTCTCTTTCTTTCTTTCTTTCTTTCTTTCTTTCTCTTTCTTTAAGTTATTGTGTCCTTCCTTATCAGATTTTGGGAACAAATAATAATAACTTTGTAACATAAATTTGGAAGTATTCTTCTCTTTTCTATTTTGTAGACTAATTTGAAGAACATTGGTCTTAGTTTCTCTTTAAAAGATTGATAAAATTCAAGAGTGAATCTATCCATACCTGGATTTTTTCTTTGTTGGGGGTCTCTTTATTACTGATTTACTCTCATTGTTTTTTATTGATCTATTTAGGTTTTTATATGCCATTTGTTTAATTTTGGTAGTATTATGGTTTAGATATGAGGTGTTCCCCAAAAGCTCATGTGTGAGAAAATGCAAGAAATTTTAGAAGCGAGATGACTGAGTTCTGAGAACCTTAACCTAATCAGCACATTAATACACTAATAGGGATTGATTGGGTGGTAACTCTACACAGAGTGGTAACTGTATGCAGGTAGGTTTTGGCTGGAGGAATTGGGTCATTGGGGATATGCCTTTGAGGTATGCATTTTGTCATGAGAAACACCCCCCTTTCTCTCTTTCTTTCTCTCTCTCTTTTCTCTTCTCTTCTCTCTCTCTCTCTCTCTCTCTCTCTCTCTCTCTCTCTCTCTCTCTCTCTCTCTCTCTCTCTCTCTCTCCATCTTGGGGCTATATTCCCAGCTGCTTTGCTCTGCCATATATATCCTCCATGATGTTCTGTCTCACCTCAGGCCCCAAGAAATGGAGTTTGCCATCTATAGACTGAGAACTCAGAAA